>NC_085140.1:99706456-100023890 GCF_024139115.2 Armigeres subalbatus
ATTGTACCCCCGAAGTGGGAGAAAATTACTCTCAGCACAGCGGAAGAGATCTGCTTATTTCCCCTTCAGGGATGAACTTCCAGCATTCTCTCGAAGTGTGCAATGTGACTGGTTTGTCGCAATGAACCACCACCCAACCCCACCATGCATCGACCGGATGACACTGATAATGAACTTGTTGTGACGGATGTGCAACACGTGGTACGGAGGTCAAGTGTCTCTTCAATTTTCAGATTCTTCTTGGAATTAAGACAGTCCATCCGGTACGGTAGAGCGGGAAAGTTATGACCGAATCACAATAAGAGCCGCATAGATTTATTTTGCGTAGGCACGCGGTGGCACCAACGCTAATCGTATATGATGATGGAAAGGACTTTGGCGCTTCCATGGGATGTTTTTGGAAGAAAACGTCATAACATGAAGCTATTTTTATGCTAATAGATGATTGTAGTCATATTTCACTGAAAATAGCTGGAGATTGATGGTAATTCGCTGTCATGAGATATGGAAATTTAGGAAACTCTCTTAAAACATGTAAGCGCCAGTAAGCGAATGATATTTATTGAACAATTTCCTACTTAATTTAGTTGTACAAAATAACACACTTGTGTGATAAACGTTAGATCAAACATTAATCTTTTGGGACTCATATTATACTATGAGGTCTCGCACGTTGTAGAAAGTACGTTGAAGAAATTTTATTAAATTGAATAAAGATAAAATTATTTCTATGGTACAGTATCCCCCCGCTTATCCGCACCTCACTAATCCGACGAATCGTTAGTCCGGATCTCGCTAATTCGGAATTTTCCGGATTCAAAAGTATCAACACCCATTTAAACACATTATGCTGTCATTTTTCAAATTTGTGCTGTGATTTTGTGTTGGTTCATTTGTATGGATTTGATAGTCGGATTAACGAGAGAAACCCCAATAGTCCGGCCATACAGTTGTCGGATCAGCGGGGGTATACTGTATATGGCTAAAACCTTAGCCTACCTCTATGCTGTAACAAAATTAATAAAGCTCTTTTAGTGAAATGTTAAGCGCTGGAATTGGCTTTTGGGGTTTTTAAGAATTTTCGGGGTCAAAAGGGTTTCGAGCTGGGATCCAACTTCGAGACGTTATTCTCAAAGTTAGTGTTTCTCAGAATAGCGAAACGTTATTAAATTTCATTTTGCAAATCTCGCCAAATATCTTTCAACGCGGGATCACGAGTTCATTGGTATTGCCTTAGCCTCACATTTTTAGGACGCAATGCCTCTGGCTTCGATAATTGAATTTGTCAAAGATATGAGAACATTTTCAATATCACTTTTTGTATCGATAGGAATATCAACATCAAAATTCCTATCGATATACGTTTTATATAAATCACAATCACCTCTGTGATAATAAAAGTAGAGCTGGTTGGATTGTTAATGGCTTCTTGTGAGATTTCAAACGTCACAGGAAGGTGATCAGTGTCAAAGTCAGCATAAGTTAGCTGACTTGAATCCGTTAAAACTAAATCAATTGTAGAAGGATTTCCACTGGAAGAAAAACAAGTTGGTCCATTGGGATATTGAATAGTATAATATTTCGCAGAACAATCTCCAAATAAAATTTTATCATTGGAATTGCTTTGAACGGTGTTTGGCATTTAAGTCATCAATTATGAAAAATTTGGACTTGTTGCGAGTTAGAATTTGAAGATCAGCTCTCAACAAATTCCTTTGCTGCCCATTGCACTGGAATGGCAAGTAGGCAGTGTGTGGCAGTGAAACAGTACTTGCCATTTACTACATAAATCATATATTCAATTGCTCTGAAACCATCGAAGTAGGCCTAATGTGAACGACAACTTAGAGTCACATCATCGGCAATCAAAGCAATTGGGGAATGTGTCGTCCATCACATTCAGTGAACAAACAGTGCGATAAGATGTTCCAAGTGGCTCCCGCTTGCCAACAGACAGGATGAACTCCACATTTGGCGATCCTGCTGGATTTTCAGCCTTTTCAAAAAATGTAGTATTGAGCAAGCGGGAGCACCCATAAAGAAATTGAATTGTTTGTGCGAGTGGAAGTGATGTGGTCGAATACTTGGACATTGGGTGAGTAAATTTTAGAAAATGAATTGAAACTGGACCTGTTATTTTCCACAGATTTGAACCACTAAGGAATCACAAGATTCAATTATTTTTCAATTGTTTTGGTGTATGAATGCATCATTTTAATCCATTTTGCGTTGCGGCGCCTTCCTTAGCAGCAGCATAGTAGTTTCATTTAATGGAAAACAAATTTCAAACATGAATAAAACCCTGCTGGAGAAGCCAGTGAGTTTGTTCTATCTTACCTCAGATTCAAACTAGAATTGTGTTCGAGGGTTTGCAACGAGAACGAGACTGAATCACTACTGATTTCACTCTAAAAGTGATTTGAAATCGTTGGTCCATTCGAGAGCTGAAAAAAAAATGTTAAAACGATGAAATAATGAGATGTAAATTGTTTTTTTCAGTTGTTAAACTTTTCTTCATAGGCGTGCGGAACATCTTTATTTTCGCATAGGAAACTATGAAATGTGAATTTAAAAAAATATATTAGTGTTTTTGTTACAGATGCTACAATTGTCCAATGCATGGACATTTTTCTTAGGTTGGACCCCTATTTTGAAACCAACTTAAGCAAAAAAATGGACGGAATTAATTCTTCGATCAAACCCTCAAACTTGCACTTCCAGAAAAAAAGGTAGGCCCAAACACACGTATAGGGCAGTTCATTGCTACCAAACGAAACTTTTTCTGGTAGTGAGTACGAGTTATTGTTATGATTTTTTGAATGAGCGCGAGTGGTGCTCGCATAAAGTGCTCAGTACGAGTTATTGTCAACCCCGTGAAACAAGCACAAGTTCTTGAAGCCACCGTTTGTTGGTGTGGCGCTAGTGCTGTTCTTGAAGTTAAAAGCTCCGTTCATATTGCACTGATTACATTTCGCGCAAGTATTAATGATCGCAAAATGATTTTCGATCGTGAAAATTTAAATTTCAATAACTCAAGTTATATTGTTCTGTTTTCGTAATTTATCCAGCATTTTACGTGCGGTAATAGCCGCCACAATATAATTATCATCGAAATCAGCCGAAATTATCACCGAAAAAAAACCAATAAATTAATTTCGATAAATTTAACATGTTCTGGTAAGGTGCAATCTATTTGCCGATTGTCTTGTGTCGTTTGACATCGCAGCGATCATCAGAATCCTCATGAATGTATCATTATTGACGAATAAAGGTTGCATGAAGAAAAAGAAGAAGTTGAAGAAATATATTTGAAAAAAATTGCATGGGAAAGTATACGGGAAGTTTATTAATACTCTTCACAAAAATTTTATTAGCAATTTAATTAAAAACGGTTGGCAGTACGGGGCTGTACTTTCCTTCTATTGCATAATAAACGCAATTTTTCGATTTCAAATTTAATTTTGTGATATCATACTTGATACACATTATAAGAAAAAGTCCAACCCCGTACATACTACTTTCCGTTTTTAATCAAATTACTTTTAGACATTCCACCAAAAGAGCTTCAAATAATTTTCGTATACTTCTAGAATTTTTAAGAGGAGTTTTAAAAATTTCCCGTTTGCCTCCCGGTGATTTTTTTCAAATATCATCCTTCGGCTTCTTCTTCTTCTTGCAACTTTCAATCGCCTAACCACAAGCATCTTCTTTTTCCACGATATTTCTTCTTATCGGTTGAAAAAGTGACATCCGGTGCGGGCTGATGAATATTTTAGTGAACTCGGAGCATTTTAGTTCACCGGATGTTCATGTCGAGGTTCCTTTTTTGTAAACATTACCCGCAGCGGATGCTTTCTTCTTACTGAAAATCGGCGCATGACGTCATCGTGGTTTAGTCCATGATGCTGGAAAACTTGTCGTTTTTGTGTCAAACCACACAAGTCAAACTTCAAACTGTCTCTACTCTACCTAAAACTGAGTTCAATTGAGGCGGTCATTAGCGCTTGTAAAATGCTGTACATGACCAAATTAACTGGGATAAGCAAATTTTGAGAGAAATTAAATCAATGTATTGTAACTCTGTTAATTATCATCTTATTTTGACAATTTAGGGATGCCTGAACCGGAGATTTAATATACTGTATTTACAGGGCCGGCTAAGGTCTTCTTCTTCTTCAATGGCTTTACATTCCAACTGGAACTAGGCCTGCTTCAACTTTCCTCAATTATTAATTGAAAGCTTTTCTATGCCCGCCAATGCCAATGTATCTTGTGTGGCACGTACAATGGATACACTATGCCCAGGGTGTCGAGAAAGTTTCCAACCCGAAAACATCCTAGACCGGACCGAGAATCGAACTCGCCATCTCCGGATTGGCAATCCTACGCCTTTGCTCGCAAGGCTACTGGAGACCCCGGACCGGCTAAGGTCCTCCGAGAAATAAGTACAGAGAACAGACGTTCATCTTCAATCTTATGTTGTGTATTCCAACACCATCGCTTAGTTAGATTGAGCTTTCATGTCGGGCAGCTTGTGTTCGCGGTGCTGAGGCGCGATTTAAATCTTTACACACGATTTCCACGAAATTCTGTTCGTGCATCTACGTCTGTTCTCTGTAAAATAAGTTTATCAGAATCCGAATGAAAACACACATTAAGGTTCGTCTCATTTAACGAATTAAAATTGAAAGTGCCAGTTCAAAGATTTAATAAATACCCAGTATTAAAAAGGCTGGAGCACCTTCAAAAACCAATAAAACATAAATCTATCAAAAGTTATCTTGGTCTGCAAGCAGGGTTATTCGATAAATATTGAACTGCCACTATGAGATATGAGACAGCACATCTACTTTCCAGACGAAATCAATTCATCTATTTGATCTTGACGCATAAACTCTTTGGTTACAAACTTGAGCTCACTATAATATGGGCGTCGAAACTAAGATAAATTAATCTACTTAGTCATTGTACGTGTCATCGACAGGTGTTTTATGAAACACTATTGGAACCTTTTTACTTTACATATGATCTGATCCAACTGGAAGTGGATGTCGCCTTGTGAATTAAATTTTGCTTTATTCTAGACCATTTGTGTGTTGTTAGAATAATAGTTTTTGGAAGCATAATGGACTTAGCGTAAACATCTGGAGATTAAAAATAATAACTATCATGCACCGGAAAAAGTTCTTTTGGATGACAAGAAACCTAACTATACTGCCCATGTCGCAAATGTGCCGATTATGAGTTAATCTTAAGAATCCTAAGTTACCTAAGAATTAAATCAGTTTAATAGTGATTCAGATTGGTGCATTTAATTTTAATATGAATCTAAGACATGCATCTCCCAGCAGCTGCCCTAGATTTGTTTAAGTGCAGATTCAAAAGCTCAAAACTGTTGCACAGCTTTGTTATATTTTCTGCAGATTGAATCACGAGATTCGAACATTTCTTTTATGTTTTGACGATTGAACTCGTTATTTTAACTACGGAATTCGGATCAATGCACTGTACCCGGCGTTTCTGAGCAGCAAGATAATTTTCATTTATTTAAACAAAAATAAAACATTATTTTGCTTCAGATTCCAACGAGAATAGTGTTCTACAGTTAAAAGGAAAAATGAATCACTGCTGATCAATCAGTTAATTGGTTTGAAGTCTTATTTTTTCTACTTGCAAAAATTTGTCAAATTATTTTAGATATCTATCAAACTGTTTAGATATCGATATGGGTATCAGGCAGACTTGACAAATTTGTTATTATAATTTATTTGATATTTGTTACTGTGACAAAGACAGTGCTGATAACTTTTGCGCTATAGCGAAACATGTGTATCTGAAATGAACGAATAAACTATAGAGATAATAGCAATAAAGTTTTGAAACATATTTTAGATGGTGAGCTTTTTCTTTTAACAACAGCTTAAAATCGAGCCTCAAAATAAAAAAAAACTGTTTATTTTGTTTTTTATTCGAAATCTGCCCTCGAGCGATATTGTCGCATGCGTCAGTGTGTCCCGTGCTTAAAGCCATCGCTTGACAGCCAAGTTTAGCACCAAGTTTTCGGCTTCAATCACATTGTATGCAGATGACAGCCGTTTCAGGGGGCTGGTTATTGTAATGATTTTTTTTCAAATGAGCGCGAGTGGTGCTCGCATAAGATGCTCAGTGTGCTCAGTGCAACTTAGTGTTGCTAATCTTTGTAAAGAGCGCGAGTGGTGCTCGCATAAAGTGCTGGGGTCCTATTGGAATTTCCCGTCATCAATTTTGCACGGGAATTCAAAACTTTTTTGCGTGAAGGGCATTCCCAGTAGTTTGGATTTATGAATCCCCCCACAATTGGCACATTTAAATTTATTGGAATCTTCTCTCACAGGACAGACGTCCTTGGCGTGAGAGGTTCCACCACAAAACATGCATTTAGCATCCATGTGGCAATGTTTAGTTCCGTGACCCCACTTTTGGCACTTACGGCACTGAGTGGGGTTTTTGGAAATTTCCCCCAGGCCTGCGGAAATATTTACATGTAACTCGGGCATGAGACATAATACAGGCCTTTTGTTAAAGTGAACTAAATATAATTCTTGAGAAATACCCCTCTGGAAAGTACCAGAGCGAGATTTCTTTTTCATCTTAATTACTTGGACTGGTGAAAATCTAAGTAATTGAGAAACTTCAATTTTAATCTCATCCAGTGTTTTATCATCACTGGGGAGACCTTTCAAGACGACTTTGAACAATCGCTCCGTTTTGTCGTCGTACGTGAAGAATTTGTGGCGCTTCTAAGTTAAATACTGAAGAAGACGTTTGTGATCGTCAAAGGATCCCGGCAAAACGCGACAGTCACCCTTCCTGGCAATCTGAAATGAAACCTTGATCCCCTGAAGGTTACACGCAAAAAAAAGGCGTTCATGAATTCGTGAACTAACGAGTTCACGGTGTATTTTTTCGTGAACAACAGTCACGAACTCGGGAATACAGTCACGTTTTCTGGAACGTTCTGGAAAACGTGACTGGTGTTCCCGAATACATGAATTAAATCACGGTGTATTTTTGTTGGTTCACGAATTCGGGAACGCTTTTTTTGCGTGTACTCAAAATCTCATTCCTAAAGCCAGAAAACTCGGCAACAGATACCACAATTGGCAGAATCCTTTGCTTTTTTGCATGAATCGAATCACCTGGGCTAGAGGTAGATTCGATTTGCTCAACTTTGTCATTATACAAATCGAACTGATTGCTCAGTTCGATAGGAGAAGAATTATTTTGAATGTTAGAGTTAGAAGGAATATCTGAAGTCTCCAGCTTCCTTCTATTTTTTTCCGCGCTTTGGCATGACGGTCTTGAAACCTTAGAGTGAAATCAGGAGTGATTCAGTTTCATTCCAAATTTTCGACCACTATTCTAGTTTGAATCTGGAGTCAAATAGAACAAACTCGCTGGTTTCCCCAGCAGTGTTCTATTCATGTTTTTTCAAATTTTCAATTAAATGAAATCATCATGTTGGCGCCAAGAAAGGCGCCGTAATTGCAAAGTGGGTTGATCCGTAGATAGAATGACGCATTCATACACCAAAACAATTGGAAAATATTTGAATCTCGTGATTCAATCGTGGTTCAAATCTGAAGAAAATAGAACGGCGCGTTATACCAGTTTTATATTTTTGACATTTGACTGGTATAAAAGATGAATCTAGAACAGCTGCTGGGAAAATGAATGTTTCAGATTCATATTCAAACTGACAGCCCCGAACGATTTGAATCACTGCTGATTTTACCCTTAGAAGGAAGTGGAGAATTCAGGGACTACCATTTCCTCTTGTTTTTATTAATGCTCATTGCTGAACGTGGAGCCGTGACCTTCTAAGAGGTTTTTCCCAGAACGGTGTCCCTGCAGGATTACCACCGCTTGTCGGAATTTTATTTCCGCAAACGTGCCCAACGTAAAACGAAGGCACGGGTCCTTGCAAAGATCGTAACGGGATCAGTGGGTACAAATAGCGCTGAGCAGCACTGTTGAAATTAAAATAGTTTCGGGTAGTATTAAAAACTTCCTTCAGCAAAAAGAGAAAATAGAACCAAACAGCACGAAAGCACGATGCGGTCTGATCGACACTTTTTCATGTTGATGTTGATAAGTGCAGTGTGCCTCAAATACGTTTTTGAGTTTTGTTAAGATGTTTTTTTTTTTCAATTAATTATTGAGTTTACTAAAATGAGTCAAATTTTGTCATCATATTCAATAAAGTGTCAGTTGTGTTTGTTTTAAAATTGTACTAACGCTTCATAACATTTAATCACAATTACAAATATCAATTAAAACAGATCGCAGTTTCCAAATCAATCAGATCAATCCGGCTTTTCAGACGCTTACAGCAGGAATGGAGCAGTGTAAGCGGCAGCAGCAAATGGAGCAGCGGCATATGCAGCTGGAGCAGCGTATGCAACCGGAGCGGCAGCAGTGTAGGCAGCGGTGTAGGCCAAAGGAGCGATTCCGTTGTAGTTGCGGGCAATGTACTGCGAGCTCTGGGCAGTAACCACAGCTGGAGCGGCGGCCACCAGAGGGGCAGAGTAGGCCAACGGAGCGACCAATCCGGGCTTGGCGCTCACGGCGACGATGGCGAGGGCGGCAATGAAGATCTGTGAATTTGAGAGAATATAGTTGTTTCAGAAATCAATTCAGAAAACCCAAAATTTTCGATTACTCACAATCTTAGCGAACATTTTGAATATTTGGTTTGTTAGCTGCGAAGCAACGTTAGTTAATGAAGTGAGATGCTTGAGGGAACTGATACTGCAACATCCGTTGCCCTCAATATTTATAGTAAAAATTCGAATCGGTAGCTGTTCAGAACTATCCGGCGCAAGCAGCTGGTCTTACACCAGAATTGCCACCACCAGTTTTATCATTCGAAGGAATCCTTCGATATCGAATCAACATTCACGAGACATTGCGATACGAATCGAATTTCTGCTGCACCGCGTTCGTCATTATCAACAAAAATCACGCGTAAGGTGTGACCGCCAGCTGTCTTTTGACGGTCACCAGTTTGAGTCTTTCATCCATCGGTCGTGAACCACACTACGCAGCCGGAATTAATCGACTATCGGGCGTTGGTGGGCGGAGGTGTTTTATGTTGCCATGCTTGCTGTGCATGAGACACGTGCCAAAGCGAGCGATTAGTTTGTTTATGGTCTCTCATCGATACAAATCGATAAAGCATTTATTTTTCCTCATTGGTAAAGTTCAACTACACTTTTTCTACAATCAATTCTACTTCATGAACATCATGTTATTGCATCATGATGATGAAACTGCTAAGCAATTCTCTTTGGCAGCAAGGATCATTTTGCAGTGACCTATTTTGACGAAGAATTTCATCCAATTTGTATTGCGCTTTTTATTTAACTTGTGAAAATATGTGTCATGAATTAAGATTATTATTTACTAGAAGAATTGAGAATCTTTTACTAGAAAAAAGTTCCTACAAAAAGTAATGAAATTAAGCTACCGTATGTCAGATAGAACCAATGAGCAGAATGTTTTTCCTTATCCAAGATCTGTTACCAATAGGTAGAATATAGTCTCTCTTGAATTTCGTTTGCGCAAGACATGTGAAGGTATTTTGAGATTAATATAAGCTTCGATATCCTTAGCTGGTAGAAAAAGTTCTAAGCTTCTTTTTCATTACTATTAGTCATTGACTAACTTTTTAGTGTCTGTGAAGCAATTGAAGGAGAAAAACTCCAACTGCCTTAGAAAGCATAGAAACCATAACGAATGGCTTCGAGTTGATAAAGGTCACATTATGGATTGCTTAGCTTGATTGACTATACCCAACAACAAACAATGCACAGCTCACCAATTGAATAGTTTTCTCGGGACTAGAAAGCTATTCTCGCTGTAAATGATTCGGAGTTTCTTTAATTCAAGACCAATAACGAGAGCCGGGTGTAACAGCCGGGGTACGATTTTAAACAGATCCAGTCAATTTATTTGCTTCGCGGATGGCATGGACATTGTCGGCCGAACATTTGCAAAGATGGCAGAACTGTACACCCGCCTGAAACGTGAAGCAACAAAAGTTGGACTGGTGGTGAATGCGTCAAAGACAAAGTACATGCTTATGGGCGGAACCGAGCGCGACAAGGCCCGCCTGGGAAGCAGTGTTACGATAGACGGGGATACCTTCGAGGTGGTCGAGGAATTCGTCTACCTCCGATCCTTGCTAACGGCTGACAACAACGTTAGTCGTGAAATACGAAGGCGCATCATCTGTGGAAGTCGGGCCTACTACGGGCTCCAGAAGAAACTGCGGTCGAAAAAGATTCGCCACCGCACCAAATGTGTCATGTACAAGACGCTTATAAGACCGGTTGTCCTCTACGGACATGAAACATGGACAATGCTCGAGGAGAACTTGCAAGCTTTCGGAGTATTCGAGAGACGGGTGCTTAAGACCATCTTTGGCGGTGTGCAAGAAGACGGTGTGTGGCGGCGAAGAATGAACCATGAGCTCGCCCAACTCTACGGCGAACCCAGTATCCAGAAGGTAGCTAAAGCCGGAAGGGTACGATGGGCAGACCCCATTGCACAGTGGTCCACAAAGCCAAATTAAGTGGAAATAGCTATTTTGAGCCTTAAATAGCAGAGTTAGAAAAAACTTTGTTCTACAAAGTTGTTCCTAATAGTAAGGACCTTATTCGGGTGTTGATGAAAATTAGGGTGGTCCTTATTTCCAAGAAATAGAAAAATTAACTTTTTGATCTACAAAAATAAAGGTAAATATTGTTCTGCAAAGTTATAGCCCTGTTAATTCCAATCATTTTGCTAAAAAAATGTCGTCTGTAGCTCTTAAATTGACGGAACTAGAGCATTTTTCTCATTTCAACTTAGGGTGGTCCCATAAAAAATAGTTTTTCCGTTCTAACTTTTTTATTTCAAATTTCTCAGTTAAGTCGTCTTCAGACGACTTTTAGAGCTCTTCAAGGCGCAACTTTTCGTGATTGTAGCTTGTCGATATCTTTCGCAAATCAAAAGCTATTTAGATTTTACTTAAAAAAATAGCATTTTTTTAAATGGCAATGTCTCTGGATAGCGCAGACATAAATAACATATTTTCCCATCAACCAAAACTCTGTTATAACAGACAAACCTCTGGCACAAAATCTCAACCCTCAAATTCCAATAAAATTCCGCATGAGCTCGTGGAAAGTGCAGAGGTGTTAGAAAGAAATGTAGAAAGCAAATTCCATGCTTCCATCCCTTGGTTCCCTGTGCAATTATGATTGTTCTGATTAATCACGGAGTAGCTACTACGAAATGTATGGTCATCAAGCTCAACCTCAAGCTCAATGTAATTCAAATAACGACCTGCGAGGCAGAGTTGTACAGAAAGCTTCACAGTAGAAGTCAACCATTCAACACATTTTAAAATTCAGCCTCTGGAATGAGTTCTAGACCAACATTTGAAAAGGGCGTAACAGCCAAAAATTATCCCTTCAGATTCTTTGTCTACATATAAAGCTATATATATATATGGACGAAGAATCAGAAAGACTAATTTTTGGCTCTTACGCCCTTTTCAAATGTTGGTCTAGAGTTATTGACAAACTACTAAGGGTTCTTTCGAAAATTACGTAACGCTAAATTTGGTGATTTTGGATCCCCACCCTCCCCCTCGTAACACTTTTTGTATGGAAGGTTTAATTTTTGTATGGATCGTAACGCTCGGCTTGACCCCTTCCCTCCCCCTTCAGCGTTACGTAATTTGTGAAAGACCCCTAACTAAATGATCGAACCCAAATTACTAAATGATCGAAAATATCATTGCCTGTCATAACATAGTTTTGTTTGCCATAACTTTTTCAAATCAGGTTTGTTATAAATATCGTCTTCGAGAAATTTGTGGAGCGTTTTTAAACTCATTATTTATTATATAAATTTTGTCTGAATTTATTATTATATAGTAATCATACACAAAATTATGAAAAAACAAACGGTAATGGAGTACATTATCATACACTATGAGAAAATAATATTTCGGCCATGACTTTAGAGCCCATTGTCCAATACAGATCTATTTTCAATGATACAAAAATGGGACAGAATTCCCCGTCGAAAACAACTTGTTGTCGGCGAACAGGTTAAAGACCGGTGTTACTCGAGATACAAGAAAAACACCTCTCTGATTTTTTGATATGATGTACTTTATGGCTTACTCTTTAAAATGATGGGAAAATATGTTATTTATGTCTGCGCTATCCAGAGATATTGCCATTTTAAAAAATACTATTTTTTAAGTAAAATGTAAATAGCTTTTGATCTGCGAAAGATATCGACAAGCTACTATCACGACTTAACTGAGAAATTTGGAATAAAAAAGGTAGAACGGAAAAACTCTTTTTTATGGGACCACCCTAAGTTGAAATGAGAAAAACGCTCTAGTTCCGTCAATTTAAGAGCTACAGACGACATTTTTTTAGCAAAATGATTGGAATTAACAGGGCTATAACTTTGCAGAACAATAGTTACCTTTATTTTTGTAGATCAAAAAGTTAATTTTTCTATTTCAGGGAAATAAGGACCACCCTAATTTTCATCAACACCCGAATAAGGTCCTTACTATTAGGAACAACTTTGTAGAACAAAGTTTTTTTCTAACTCTGCTATTTAAGGCTCAAAATAGCTATTTCCACTTATTTTTGCTTTGTGGACCACTGTGCATTGTGCAGTACTCTACACGGAAAGGCCTCGTACTGTGCCTCGACGAGGCCGATGATTTTCTCAGAAACCCCCTTGCGTCTCAAGGCACCCCACATATTCTCGTGATTGAGACGGTCGAAAGCTTTTTCGTAGTCAATGAATACCAAGTAAAGGGACTCTTGGAATTCGTTGACCTGCTCCAGAATGATACGGAGCGTGACAATATGGTCCACACAGGATCTTCTGGCACGGAATCCGGCCTGCTGCCGCCGGAGAGTCGCATCGATCTTCTCCTGAATCCGGGCTAGGATAATTTTGCATAGAACTTTGAGAACGGTACACAGCAACATAATCACACAGGTCGAGTGGGGTATTTGTTCTTATCTTCTGACTTTTTGAGTCTGAGATACTCAAATGGGTTTATATCTGAATTGCCCGACGTTTAGGCCCGTGTATTGAGTCTTTTTCCTGATAGGCTTTCCCCTTGAACAAGACCAAATCTTCTTTTTAATAACATTATATCCCCCATTGGGACATTGCCGCCTCGCTACTTAGTGTTCATAAGGCACTTATACAGTTATTATCCGCGAGGTTTCTAAGCCAAGTTTCCATTTTTGCATTTGGCTATTGAGGCTAACACGGTGATACATTTAAGCCCAGGGAAGTCGAGACAATTTCCAAACCGAAAATTGCTAAGACCGGCACCGAGAATCGCACCCAGCCACCCTCAGTATGGTCTTGTTTTATAGTCGCGCATTTTACCGCTAGGCTAAGGAGGGCCCCAACAAGACCAAATGAACGAGCCGAAACGTTGGGCAATGCAGATATAAACCCGTTTTAAGGCTCTATAAACCGTAATCAATCCGATAATGACAATGATTTTATTCGAATCCGCACTAACACTAATAAAGTTTTGAACTAAATTCAATAATTTGGGGCTATTTACGCACTTACCCTCCATCATAATATATTCATGGCATTTCCATATTAATTTTTCACTTATCAAAACTAACAATTACTGAGGCATTGCTGGAAAAACGCTGAAAACTGCGTTTTCCTAGGCTGATATTCGTATGTTCATCGAACGCATACTAACGTTCGAACGTTCGGATCAAACACATACAAACTCACTTGATTTTTCACTTGATCTTTTTCCATAGTTTCCTTGACTTTATCACTGCTAAAACATATTCACTAACCGAGTTTCACATGTTTATTCAATCTTGACTACCAATTAATTCACTTCACGTCCAAAAACTGTCGAAAACAGCTTTCCAAAAATCGAAGTGAGAGACACATTTGACGACCGTATTGTGAATGCATAAAAATGCGGAAGACTCAAATTCACTAGCGCAATAAGTGAAATGGTGAGTACAAAATCTACACGAAGCAACTTCATTCAATCCAAACAATACAAAGTATACACCAGCCAACACGCAAACAAAGGATTGAACAAAATAACCTAAAATAAATATTTAAACATGTTATGTAAGCTTATATTATATTCTAAGTGGTGTATAAAAAAATTAAACCGGTGTATACCCATATATTTGATACACCGTGAACATGTGTTATGATATAAAATAAACAATTCGTCAAGTCTGGCAACATTATGCATTAGCTGGCATATTTTCAACACCCCATTTCCACCCACTCCAGTTGTAAACAAAATTTATTTATCGCTGCTGCACTTTTCCGTACCAATTGCATCACTATTACAAACAAGTGATACAGTCATTAATTTTCAAAACATTGTGATGGAGTCTTGAGCCTTAATATCTCAAGGGCCCCATACACGCTCCGACATGTTGTACAACTTTGACTCCGCCTTCAGGAAATTTGGTTCGGTCGGAGTGAAGTCGGACCATCTGTTTGAAAGTACAACTTGCCCACAGACGGTCCGACTTCACTCCGACCGAACCAAATTTCCTGGAGGCGGAGTCAAAGTTGTACAACACGTCGGAGCGTGTATGGGGCCCCTCAGACTGAAAAAGTCAAAGAATAAGAATCGGTCATCAGATGATCATTTGGCCAGATGGGCTATAAATTTGTTCTGCCAACTAAGCCGAAAAGATGTTGTTGCGAAAAGATTTTTTCCGCGTCAAGTCTGCTATCGCAAAAGTATCTAATAACATCAACTAAAAATCAGCCTCGCAATAAAATCTGTAGAATTTAAGACCTTTATAAGTAAATTAAAAGAAAACTGTACAAATAAATGTAGCAAATAAACAGCGGCCCACTTCAACAGCCCACAATTGCTGTGCGGCTCTTGATAGTAAGCAAGTTCGGGACCACTGTCTTGCAGTCTTTCGGTGCACTGAATTGTTCTTAACCACTTATAATGGGATGTGCTATTCACACGTGGTAGGGGATGATGATTTAAAATTAATACCTAGTACCATCGTCGGGGGTGACAATGGGCCTTCACCGACGATAGTCTGGAGGTCGGATAACAAAATCATTCCAAAAAAAATCGGATAACAAAATCGTTCAGATATATTAAATCTCTTCTACAAGCATTCTATGTAGTTGGAAAAGTGACCCATTCTCACCCCTATTGTCAACCCCGACGTCACCGTTATATCCCAATCTAGCCTAAGTCCTAAAATATAAGAAAATGGGATCTTATTTTAGAAAAACAAGAATACTTCCACTCATTGGCAGATGATCAGATAGTTTCATGGCTACTTAGATATTATTTGCCCCTTGTAAATTTATGACTACCGCAAAATGCTAAACATACACTCAAAATAATTGTCACTTAATTTCCACTATAAAAATCAGGTAGGCTTTAAAATCTACATTTATGACGACCTTACTTGTGTCTAATAAAACTTACTCACAAGTCATATGCCTACCAAAAAGAAATGTAGTGAAATTTAAATGAAAACGTAGAAAACAATATTTATATTCTTTTCTAGTGAATACTACTTGTCACGAATGTATGAAAAATATATGAGAGGGGAACTCAGACCGAAGTCTATGTTTTGCATCAATCGCTAATGAAAAATTGTGCAGAAACATCATGAGAGCAATTTACAAAAATAAGTCTTGAGTATGAAATCAATATTTCATAACACTATTTTTGGTCCCGTCCGCCCCTAGTGGACGGGAATTATTATCACTCACACGGGTATTGCGCAAACTATTATTCCAATTCACTTAAAATCTATGTGTTTGTTGAAATTTCAATTCACTTAAATTTAATTACATTTCTTAGTGAATTGAGAGCAGTGAGTACCATCACTAACAAATCATTTAACTTCTACAAACGAAACTAGATGGAAAATATCCGCATATGTTTTCATGTAACTTTTAAGTGCAAATTATTTTGAGTGTACCTAAACACTGCCGATCCCAAGACTATTCGATTAGCGAGGTAAATAAATCTTGCAAATCGGTCCACCGTTCGTGAGTTATATTGCCTCAAAGGAAATGCAAACTCATTTTTATGTGTAAAGAAGTTATTATTATTTCTATTACCGAGATATTCAGCCCGTATCTGGTTCATCTCGAAATTATAAAAAAAAATATTGTTTTTAGATGTCGAATGCCGATTTTTTAAATTTCGGTGTCCAGTACTTCATGGTATTGTAGATGCCTTACCAGATGTCAATACGGATCAAAATTCAATCATATGCTTATCTTAACCCGTTTCGGCCCGGGTTACGATTTTAAATTTTAAAATCCACCGTTCTTTCGTTTTTCGACAGATTTGCATGAAATTTGGAGGAAAGATGCATTAAACTCTATATTTTTGTGTAGGTTTATAAAAAAAATATTATTTGGGAGAGTTCGAAAATAAATTTTCTTCCAAAAATTTTGTCTCTTTCAAAACTTCCCCCCGTGGCTTCGCCACAGGTAAATGAATATTGTTAGGTGGTTTTGAAAGCTATATAGCAATACATCAAATATCATGGTTTTGTACCACAGATTCAATGAAAGATACTTACGCAGCATCTAGATACATGGGCCACTAATTTTTAAGGGTAAATATGCATTATGCTATTTTGGGGCCTTCCTTAGCCGTGCGGTAAGATGCGCGGCTAAAAAGCAAGACCATGTTGAACAAAGCTGTATAAGATTCCCAGTTCGGTTCAGAAAAGAATGCTCCGAAACACACAGTAGATTTTTTGAAGAAAACAAAATCTTTCAGTTTGATGTGTCGCAAACTGTTTTTCAGAACCAATTAAACGGCCACTCCCCTGGGGTCATAAGGTTCCCAGGGAACCCCCGGAAGTGGCCGATGTGCCCAGATGTTCTGCAAATGTCTTCTATTCTATTTGCGTTACAAAATCATGGAGTTCGATGTGTCGAAAGCTGGGTTTCAAAACCACTTACAAAATGACCACTTCCCTGAGGGCTTCAGGTTCCCAGGGACCCTCCGGAAGTGGCGAATGTGCACAGATGCTCTGCCAATGTCTTCTATTATATTTGTGTGGCAAAACCATTAAGTTTGATGTGTCGCAAGCTGGGTTTCAAAACAACTCAAAAAGTGACCACTTCCCTGGGGAAACCAGGTTCCCGTAACATCTGTAACCGGATTTTGGATGACCAAACGTGCAGTTTCCATACCCACTATTGCAAAATAATGATTAAAAACGATTGCATCATTAATGAGAGCATTTACTACTAGTTATCTAAGATTAAAAGGAAGTTGACCTATTTTTGACCCCATTTGACCCGGGGGACCCCCTCGTTAAAACCGTACCCAAGGACCCAATCACCAAATCAATGCATCTACACAAAAATATAGGGTTTAGTACATCTTTCCTCCAAATTTCATGCAAATCGGTCGAAAAACAAGAGAACGGTGGATTTTACTATTTGAAATCGTAACCCGGGCCGAAACGGGTTAATCGTGCCATCTGCAGATGATGTAAATAAGATGTAGGTATAGCAATTTTAGGAAACAAGTGGTATGTAATCTATTTGTTCAGAATAGCATCTTCACGTGTCTACTGACCGTAACGAATGTAGGATGTCTGTATTTGAATATTAAATGCAATGACCTTTGAACGTGTGCAATCGGGAACAAACAGGAAAGAATCCATCGCAAACACAAAATTATGAATCGAACCAGTTATTCAGAACTTTATTTGCATGGTGTGCGCACTCACAAATTCATCACGGTGTCTCTAATGCCGGTAATACAAATCGCCCGTCTACTGGCCCATGTCTTACTCGGAGCGTGACAACCGCTAGGCCCAACGTGTGTTTGCTGTGCGATGCCAATAGGCGTTATTGCAAATCCATTTGCATGCACTATGCGGTCATAATGATTGAAAGCTCAATTCAGCCCGATTGAATGGGGTGGCGCGGCGCGGTTTGTCAAATTTGCTGGATGAATGCAATCACTATGGCGATGGCGTACACGATTCCAATTATAAATCATCATTGCATAACGTTCCCGGTACGATTATAATTGGGCTAATTCATTCGTTCGTGCGTAGAATGCGTTTCCCGTCAACGGCATTCTCTATTGACGCATATGTTGTGATTCCTAGAAATTAGTGAATCATTGAGAGATAATTGAGTATCAAATAAAAAGCGTGTAGGTTGTAGTAAATATCACTCATATTCCTGTGTAGGAGTGATTTCAATCAATTTTTCACGTTAATCAAATTTTGCTTGGAGACTAATAATTTTAAAGTTTGACTTGCATAACTCTTAGAAACGACAAATTTTCGGTGGTGATCAGCTTTCAGTGACCTCTAGTAACAATGCAACAAGATAAGTGACATCAAGTACATTAGCGGGCCAAAATGGCCCAAATGCAAATCATGGACAAACATTCATTTTCGAATCAATTTTCAATCTTTCGGAACCAAATGAAGTTATGGATTCCAAGAATGTCGTTACAGACTGATTTTTACAGTTTAGCTATTCTAATTCCCAGGAATTGGTTTTGAAGGAACAAAGGTTCAAGGGTAAATTTTTGGCGTGATAGGTTTTTATAGGTAATGTTGGAAATCCTTACAATTTTTTGGAGCAATAAACCATATTAAATGTAAGTACTACGGAGGTGCGTCCTGCAGAGCATGACCCTCGTTATGGTGCAACTCGATAACATTATCGACTTCACCAATGAATGGGGCAATATGTCAAAAGATCTGAGGCTGAACCTGCCTAAGCTTCGCAATTTTGTTCTTGTTGCTAAGCAGGAAGATGAAATGCTTGCGGCTAAACTGGAAGGCTGTGGCAAAGCAGAGAAGTGCATACAGACTGCTTCCACATCCTACCGTAGTACCACAACCATGGCACATGAGGCGTTAGATTTTCCACTCAGCGACAGAGCGGCAGAAAAGAGAACATACAAGCGAGCCAGGGACTCGCCCGGCATTAAGCGCCATCCACAAAAAGGTGTCGGGAGAGCGCAAACCAGGAGAGCGGACCCACAAAAGTTGCAAGTAAGGGAGAACGGCGTAAGAAAGAAGCAAGGGCGAAACAAGCCAGTCAGCCATTGGAGGAGGGAAGCCAACACGACCAAGAAAACCAGCGGTCGGACGGTTCCTGGCAAACGGTAGCCAGGAAATCGAAGAAGAAAGCATCAAACACGCGGCCGCCCAGTAGTTGCTGTGGCAATCGGTAGCAGAAGCGAGCACGGACGTAGCTATCCTGGCAGACCCGTACCGCACCCCCGCGAATAACGAGAACTGAGTAGCGGATGGATTTAGATCAGTGGCGATCTGTACGACGGGAAGATACCCAAACCAGGAGGTGCTGAACACTACAGGGTGCAGTAATAGCGAAAATAAATGGAGTGTACTATCGCAGCTGCTATGCCCCACCAAGGTGTCCAAGGTGGCAGGGACTACGTCCAAGGGCTTAACAACCCCTTCCCACGGCCTCTGCGAGTTAGGTGGCCTGTCCAGGACGTGGTGGGGCTTGGCAGCGGGCTCTGTTAAACCTCTACAAAAAGCTGCATGTGTCGGCAAGCAGGCCCCATCAAAGCGACCGTGTACCGCTCAAAGCGCACAGAAGCCCAAGGAGTGCCAATTGGCACATCAGGATCAATTCCAGCGAGATCCTGATTATGGAATTCTGGCCGCGTGTTAACGGACCTTGTCTTGGATATCGTAATATTGTGAAAGCGAGGGCTGGCAGTCCGACATTTTACTCTCTATCGGACCTTGTCTTGGATATCGTAATATTGTGAAAGCGAGGGCTGGCAGTCCGACATTTTACTCTCTTAGTAGAGCCGGGTAACACTGACTCGAAACGGTGAGCGGGTTAATGGCTGGGCTGTCTTCTGTCCCCTTAAACTGTGGCGGGGCTTGTATCACGCTGTCCAATCCTGCCACCAAGCTTTGTCTACTGGGTGGCAGTAGGCTCAGATACCCTTTTCTGACTTGCGCTGATCTGACTCTGAGCACGTAAGTGTCAACTCTTGCATGGCATCCCTGCATGCCGCAAGACATGCAAAGATAACCATGGAATCATTGAAGGCGATCACTCCGGTAGGATTCGACGGCAGCCACAAGGCGGACCTAATTACAATGACTGAAGTAAAAAACAATTCTTTTGACGATACGTTAGGCATAGAGGTGGTAAACCCCTTTGCCAAGGGAGGGGGGGAATGTTTGGCGAAATCTCCTCCCAGGGAGTCTCCCCAACAGTGACGGGGTATAGCCATCATATCAGCACGCTCAGCAACTTGATGCTATCATCGGGTTCGCTAACGCAAGGCAGAACATCAGTAAGGAACTGAAACAAAACCTTCGGATGTCGCAGGACAAGAATAGGAGGCGTTTATCAGGTGGGTGGTGGAAAGATAGAAGGCCGACAAAGGTGCCCAAACCGATGCCTTCTCCTTCCTTGGATTAGCGACCATAACCCAAGAGGCGATTGATTTCGCCCTGACGGCCAATGAAGAAAAGACTGTGCCTAACCCGAAACTGCTCAGGCAGCAATCCGGCGAAAGAGCTCAGAGCAAAGCCAAACGACGTGCGACCATAAAGGTCAAACATCGTCTGGACGGAGCAATTCGAGGTGCACAAACCAGGCTGGATCGCGAGAGGGTACCAGCCAGCCTGTGCCATCGGCACAAGGGACCGAAATGACAGCTGGTCAGTAGGGAAAAGCGGAAGTCAAATGCAACTCGACCCACAAAGAGAGCTAAGGACAAAGGCAAGGCCTTGTTGGTGAAAACTGATATGGAAAAGTACACTGAAGTCTTTAAATCGATGTGGGCGACCGAAAAACTATCGACGCTGGTCAGGACGTGCGAAGCGTCAGACGCACCAAGACCGGTGAAATGATCTTGCTTCTAAAACGCGGAGCGCAGGCTAGTGAGACTGACTACAGGAAGCTGCCCCAGAGGTATTGGGTGACGACGGCGATATGAGGTCGTTGGGGGCGGAAGTGACCCTCCAGTGCAAGCAACTGGACGAGGTCTCGAACGCGGACGACGTCGTCTCTGTCGTCATAGACCAGTGGGGTACAGAGGTATAGAAGATCTATGTACGCCTAAGAGGTGGTCCCTTTGGTACGCAGTTAGCCTACTTTAAGTTACCGGTTGCGGAATTCAAAAAGGTAATGGAGCGAGAGAAGTTGAAGATCGGCTGGTCAGTGAGCAAACTCCAACCGCCTTCAGTAGACAGGTCCCTAGTAACATTTTGGTTTTATGCTGGTTTTATAATACTATTGTAGAGTAAATAATGCTCTTCAAGAGCGTTATAAAACTTCAAATGTTACTTGGGGTGCTCAGTAGAGCCGGGTAGATTTGGGGTACAATCCTACAACTGTAAGGGCCCAGATCGTAGCAACCTGTGTCGTCGTTGTGGTGAGAAAGAGCACAAGGCGCAGAAATGCGACAAGGCACGGAAATGCCTAATCCGCGCCAGCAAAAAGCAAGTCTGTAACCACGTTATGAGAGGATCTTCGTGTCCCATCGGAGAGACAAACAAGAGAAGCCGTGCAAGTAACACAGCTGAACCTTAACCACTGTGCAACTACCCAGCAGTCCGACCCGTACAACGTCCCTGTCGATAACGGCAATTGGGTGGTGGAAAGGTCCACGATGGCGGCTATTTGCACGACAGGATGGTACCCGATCATCCAAGAGGTGGTACACTCATCTGATGAGGTTGTCGCGATAGCCCACCGCCTACAGGATAGTGATGACCACGACCAAAGGGAGCTCTTCACCCCCCGAATTGTCCTCGGATACGTTGGCGAGGATTATCGAGGTACTCTTCCCGTCTCGAGCCACACATCCCTGGCCTCCTGCACTGCAAGGCAATATGGGTGCGGCCGAAATGGTGGCTCGGGTGACGAACGAAGAGTTACTCGCGGTGGCCAAATCCCTGGTGACGAACAAAGCTCCAGGGCCTGATGGAGTTCCGAACAGCGCTCTCAAGGCAGCAATCATAGCGAAACCGAACATGTTCAGGCTAGCTATCAGGTATCAGGTATTAGAACGTCGGTTCCAGGGGCACGTTCACCTCAATTCGGGAGATTTGTGCCATCGCCTTCACAGCCTTTCTCATCACGCACCTGACGGAAAAGGAAGTGAACAAAAAGGAAAGGAATACGGATGGGAGAAAAATGGGAAGTTTGGGAAGAGGGCATACAACGTATACAACACGTACAAAAGCTCATAGCTCCTTACCACAACGGGTTATGAACAATAGAATACTTTGAAGGTTCAGGTTTCTGTAGTCAATTTCACTTAGTAAGTGTTTACCAAATATTTGGAAACGCAGTTGCGCATAAACTGGGCAGTTACATATCAGATGATAAGAAGTTCCATAATCGGATTCACAGCCATCACAGACAAAAGATTCAACACATTGAATATTTGCCATGTGATAGTTGAGTCGGCAGTGACCTGTCAAGGCCTTGGATAAGACACTGCAATTCTGTTTAGACAGATTAGCTAAATAGTTAGCTACTACCGGAAACGGCTCTCGGATATACAATTTTGTTTGTCGACATGAATCCAAACTACTCCAATAGAATGAATGGCCAGGTACCCATATAAGGTGCATTGTATTAACTGAATTCAGTTCCTCTATTTGAGTTCGATATGCGATTACTAACTTCGACCTGGAGTTGGCCGAAGCGAGGGCTTTGATAGCTGCTTGGCTATCTGAACAGAAGTATATTACTTTGCCCATTATGTGTTTCTGCAGTGCGTATTGCACTCCACACATAATGGCAAATATTTCCGCTTGAAGTGTCTATCCAGTGAGTGGGACTGTTCCAATCTTAGCTCACGCGAGTAGATACCTGCACCCGCTCTACCTTCGAAGAGCGAGCCGTCAGTGTAACAAACAATGCTGTCCGACATACTTCTCTCCAAATAGCCAGATGTCCACTCATCCCGCAAGGGGAATTGTGTTGAAAATGTCCTATAAGGAAAACTACTAGCGAGTGTGAGATCACTTGGAGCGAGGACTGTTCTGTCCCAATCAACCATGAGTTGTAACAACGAAGCGTGTGTAGAACTGCGGTTTACAGGATTCTCTTCCATGAAACAGGGAACCCATAATCGGTAAGTACAAGAAAGTGCTTCTTGTTTGAGATGTATGTGTAGTGGGACAACGTCGAAGAGAACCTCGAGAGCAGCCGTGGGAGTCGAAGAGAACGCACCAGTCATTGCCATTAGGCACATCCTTTGAAGATGGCCTAATTTAGACTGAATTGACATCACTTCACCCTTTTGCCACCACACAAGACATCCATAAGCCAAAATTGGTCGTACAAATGTTGTATAAATCCATTTGATATATTTGGGTTTAAGACCCCAAGTTTTACCAAAAGTTCGTCGGCATTGGCCGAAAGCCATACACGCCTTTTAGACTCTGAATTCAATGTTAGGAGTCCAGGAGAGCTTGGAATCAAGAATTAGTCCCACATACTTCACCTGATCCGTTACATTGATTTCAGAGTCAAAAAAATGTAATGGGCGAATAACATTACGGTTACGTTTTTCCGTGAAAAGTACAATAGATGTTTAATTCGGATTAACCGAAAGGCCATATTGGCGATACCAACTTTCGACTGCCTGAAGAGCGTTTTGCACCAGGTCGAATTAAGTAGTAATACACAAACCGACTATCAATATTAGATAGTCGTCGGCAAATCCATAGGTAGAAAAACCGCCATTATTGAGTAATCCGCCATTATTGGGGGCAGCCACAGACACTTAATTTCCTAATCGCTGCTTGACGTAATGTCGAGTAGAGATGTCGGTTTTTAAGCATCTGGTGAATCCATTTGGTAATTATATTAGGTAGCCCATAACAAAGTGCGGCTTCCAATATTGCATCGAAAGACACGTTGTCAAAAGCACCCTCAATATCTAAGAACGCACCCAACCATGATTGCTTTTGAGCAAATGCTTTCGATGTCGTAGACAACCTTGTGTAGAAGAGTCACGGTGGACTTTCCAGATTGGTAAGCATGTTGATTAACATGAAGAGGCATGTTTGCCAAACAGTCATCACGAATGTGATGATCGATAATGCGTTCTAAGCATTTCAGAAGAAATAAGGTCAGACTGATGGGTCTAAAACTCTTTGCTTCTTCATACGAAGCACGTCCTCCCTTTGGGATAAACTTTACAGTGACATCCCGCCAGGATATGGGAATATACCCAGTAGCAAAACTGCATACTGAAAGTTTTTTCAAAACATGTTTGATATGCTCAAACCCTTCTGAAGAAGAACGGTATAGATCCCATTTTCCCCTGGATATTTGTGAGGAGCAAAACTATTAAGAGCCCATTGAATCGATTCAGTAGTTATGATTGAAAAGACATCAGGAACATCCGAAGATGCTATATCTACACATCCAGGGAAGTGTGTATGAAATAAGTGCTCTAACGCTTCTTCGTCAGAAGAAGTGTAGTCGCCATTTGGCTTGCGAATTTCGCCAACTTGGAAATCCTTGAATCTTGCAAGAATTTCATTCAATCGAGTGGCTTCACTCAAATTGGAAACATTTGCATAAAGGTTTTCCCAGCTGAATCGTTCGGCAGATCGTAGAGCCTTTTTGTAAGCTTTGCGAGCCAACTTGAAAGAATCCGTCCCTGCTGAATGGCGTCTGTTCCAACTCCTTCTACACTGCTTCCTGAGCTTAGCCAAATCGGAATTCCACAACGGGGTTCCTCTTGAGGTTTTCACAGAACACAAGGGGCAAGCTTCTTCAAGCGCTTCCACGATATGCAACGTTGTAGTATCAACGGCATCATCCAAGTCGGTAGGAGTTTCAATGGATGGTAGATATCCATGAAATTTTGTCGAGAGCAACTCTGTATAGATGTCCCAGTTAGTTGAACCGGGATTTCTAAAACGCAAGGTCTGCGAAGAAACATTCAAATGATCAAAATAGATGTAGCGATGGTCAGATATGGATTCCTCATCTGACACATGCCAATTCGTCAACTCGTGACTGATTCTGTTGGAGCAGAGAGTTATGTATAATACTTCTGCTCTATAAGATAAAGGTTGGGCGATTGTTTATGTTAAGTAAACCAAGTTCGGTACTACCTAAGTATTCCATCAAGCTGGAGCCTCTCAGATTGATATCCAAGCTACCCCAGATGATGTGATGAGCATTAGCATCACTACCGACAATTAGCGGAAGGCCTTTTGATGTGCAATAATTGACAACTTGTTTGAAAGCATCCGTAGGGGATTGTTTATCAAGTGGTAAATAAACCGAACAATAGACGTATTTCCTGACGGGGGGTCCGCCAGTTGCATCAATTGTGACAGCACATACATGTCTGGTTGTTAGTTCAGAGAATAAGTGTAGCAACGATAGCGTTGTTAACAAGTACACATGCACGCGGCATTGATCGAGAGTTTGCCATTTCATTACTGAAAGCAGCAAAAACCGGGTACACTAGGTTACCTAGGTAGAAGCTACCCTTTCGAAAATAGGGCTCCTGCACCAAAGCCACTTGGGATTTGCCATTTTGCATAAGTCTACAAAGATTAATCGTTGCTGTTCTTTTGTGCTGAAGATTGATTTGAGCTATCCTAACTGTAGCCATTGCGAATTTCGATAATACACTCCACAACTTCAACATTTATGTGAACAGCAACGATGAAACCAAGTCGGTATCGTATCAAGAACGTCAAAGACGAAACACAGAGTACACTGTGAAAAACGCATAAAGCGAATCCATATAGGTGACAATTAGATGAAAAACTAAATAAAAACATACTCATAATCCCACCCTTATTTAACCTCAAGTTGAGATTGAATAAGAGTAGCCGATTATTCCGGAGAAGCAAAAAGTCAACTGCGCCATAGCTCCGGTTAGCGCAGTAAGGGCTAGTTATACTGTGAAGGGTGCCCTGGTGCTTCACAGGCTCCGTTAGCGGTTAGGTTCTTCAGTTACATTCAAAGTTAATTGCCTATATGCCGGGTATTAAGCCACCCGGTGTGGAAATTAATTACTATGTCTGAAACTTGATTATGCATATGTACAACATGTGATAGATTTAGTTCGGAAAAGGTATTGGAGGGTAACCCCACCAAAGGGGCGGTTACCCTCCAATACCTTTTCCGAACTAAATCTATCACATGTTGTACATATGCATAATCAAGTTTCAGACATAGTGGTTAGGTTCTTTTTAGACCCCCCTAACCATTCATTCATAGGCACGGTAAGCATAAAGCCGCATCACACCAAGAATTGGGGGTCACCTGTATGGTGGACTTTTACCACTGGAACAGGCAATCCGTAGTGTTATTCTTAGCCAGACAACCGGCTGCCGACACCACACGGCTATCTAGGCTGTTCGTGGAGAGAAGTTGACATTGACTTTACGTCAACTCTCGAACAGCCGCAGTCGCAGAGTTCCGAACAGCGCTCTCAAGGCAGCAATCATAGCGAAACCGAACATATTCAGGCTAGCTAAGCAAAGATGCCTAGATGAGTGTAGATTCCCTGAAAGATGTAGAAGGCCGGGAAGCCGCCGGGCGACCCATCGGCGCATAGACCAATCTATAGTTATATACACGACGGGCAAGTTGCTAGAGAGGAATCTATGACAAAAAGTCGAAAAACAAAAGGTGAAGTGAAAGACAAAAGGTCGAAAAGACAAAATGTCGGAAGGACAAAAGATCGAAAAGTCAAAACTCGAAAGGGACAGAAATTCGAAAGGCACAAAAGGTCGAACAGGACAAAAGGTCGAAAGAGGCAAAAGGTCGATCAAGAATAATTTGATAACAAGTTGGGTGTATTCCAAAAGAATTTCTGAAATGCATTAAACTTCAAGCAGAAATAACACACTCATCTCATCAATTGAATTTTCAAAGAAACAATAACAACTATGAAACAATATTATGAATATCTAGATAGCTCTGTTAGAGATGAAATATATTGTTGATTTAGGAAATGAATAAAACTTTAGCTATTTTCACTATTTTTTAACAATTAAATAAGATTCATTTAATGAGTGCAAACAATAGATGGATGTCTAGTAATACGCGCCTCTATATTTTATCCACGCTCTCTCACGTAGTTCCGGCGTGCATCTTTTTGACAGATCGAAGTGACATTTAGAAAACTTAAACATCCATCTATAAGTTGTACTGAATGAATTTTATTTAATTCACAAAAAATATTTTAAGCTCTTTTTAGTGGAATGTATCCAACCGTCTAAGGCGAGTTTAGTACTTCCCATTTAATTCCACTACGTTTTGTTATCTTTGC
Organism: Armigeres subalbatus; assembly: GCF_024139115.2. Classification (NCBI taxonomy): domain Eukaryota; kingdom Metazoa; phylum Arthropoda; class Insecta; order Diptera; family Culicidae; genus Armigeres; species Armigeres subalbatus. The sequence continues at coordinate 99,733,836 of NC_085140.1, forward strand.
ACATATGTATTTCGACCTCAACTGTGAGGTCGTCTTCAGTGTCTCGTACTTGACTCGACTTGAGATAGTTGCAAAGATAACAAAACGCAGTGGAATTAAATGGAAAGTACTTAACTCGTCTTGGACGGTTGTTTATTTAATTTGTTGAAAATGTGAAAAATAAAAGAACAGAGTTTTTGCCAATTGTGAGGACAACTCTGGTGTGAGATTGATTCTCTCCGTTTCCGTTTCTTGTCTATTTCGACATGTTGTCCCTTTCGACCTTTTGTTGTTTTCGATCTTTTATTTCTTTCGACCTTTTGTCCCGTTCGACGTTTTGTTCTCTCGACTTTTTGTCCCGTTCGACGTTTTGTCCATTCGACGTTTTGTCCGTTCGACCTTTTGTCCCTTTCGACCTTTTGTCCTTTTAGACCATTTTCCCCTTCGACCTTTTGTCTTTCGACGTTTTGTCTTTCGACCTTTTGTCCTTTCGATCTTTTGTCATTCGACCTTTTGTCCCTAATCCGCTAGAGAGGATCATCCTTAACAGGCTAACTTCGTACTCAGAGGGTACGAATGGCCTGCAATCAATCAGTTCGGTTTTCGCAAAGGTAAGTTCAGGTTGGACACTATTAACTCGGTGGTAAAAACCGCCGAGATAGCGATCCAATAGAAAGAGCCCCAAGCAGCACAACTTGTTTCACTACTGAACATTTCACTGTGTTGCAACTATTCGAAAACAGTTGTTCTCTATCTGTCGTGTTCGACGCACGCGATTGCAGATGAGCTCTGCTGAAAAATATTTTTCTGGTCGGTTTTTGGAGCTATTGTGAACGCATTAGCTTTGTTCTTGTGCGCTTGCTCGATTGGATTTGTTTTTGCGAACGAGCCAAACACACCACGGTACGATATGAGTGAAATTGTTAATACTGTGCAATTCTGCTTTCCTGCAAATTCTCCGCGCCCGTCGTGGAGTGATATTGCTAGTTTCGTAAAGCAACTGGAGGGCGATGTGTTGAACATCGAAACCGTGTATAAAGTGACTGAAAACCGGAGCGTATGTATTAAGTACAACACGAAGGAGGCAATGACGGAGTCACTTGCCAAAAACGCGGAAACCAAACATTTTATATACCGTAACGGAAAATCGGTGGATGTGTGTATGACGATGGCTGGTCAAAATGTACACTATGTCCGGGTGTTTGATCTCCATCCGGAAATAAAGAATGAAGAACTTTCTTCGACTCTTCAACGATACGGAAAGGTAGACCGAATTGTGCACGAGAAGTTTCCTGCAAATCTGGGTCTAGATCATGTATGCAGGGGTGTGAGAGGTGTGTACATTGACCTTAAAGAGGACATTCCCTTGACGATTGTAGTTTGTAATCGAAAGGGAAAGATATTTTACGACGGACTAAAAAATAAATGTTTTGCATGCCAATCAGAAGGACACCGGAAGAATTCCTGTCCAGAGAGACTAAATCGGAATCAGCAAAAACCGTCATATGCCGGAATAGTAAGGGAAATGGACCATCACAAGGAACCGGATCCGATGGTTGATGAAATTATTGAATATGTGGAAGAAGAATCACTCGAGGGTCATATTGATCAGGAAGATGAAAAACCGGAACCGAAAAATCAACATGCGAGAATCGATGACGAACAGATCTTCAGGACATGTGGTATCCCCAATGCTACCCAGCTGGTAACGGATTTCAATGCAGCGATGGAAGAACAGACACGGAAACTAGCGGCGAGCCAGCGTCGGGCCACTTTCGCCAAATCTGGATCGACGGAGCATCGCCTCCCAAGGAAAAGCTCTCGTAAGAGTGCAAAATAAGTTTGTTTTTATTCTTATGTTTTATACTGTAACTTACTTGTTATGATGGAATATCGGCTCCATAAAGTTTTTTCTATAAAACGCCTGAGCCTATTGAATAAACTATTGAATTAAAAAAAAACTATTCGAAAAGAAATAATCTTTGCGTATGTGCCATCAAATATAACTCTCCTGCAATCTGAAAAGCGCAAGGGGTGGAGTCTATGGAAACATTCTTCGATTGCAGTAGAATTGCAATAATGTTGCAAAATACTACAGCGAAAAAAAAAATAAAAATATAAAACTGGATTCGATTTATGGATCTTGTGATTGATAGTCTTTCACTCTGTCAAAGCACCATTCAACACTTCGAAGGAACTGTATGTTGACTCACCATAATAACTAGGGGTGGTGGAAATTCGCGGCAAAATTTTCAAAATTTCGCGGACAGCCGACAGCGGACAGAAAATTCGCGGCAATTTCGCGGTAAATTATATTTCGGTACAAAAAATAAAACCCAGATTAATCCACCTAGCGGTGATGGTGCCTTTCTCGTTTTTTTCGAGTGATTTTTGGTATAAAAAAGTATTTTGGCCATAACTTCTTAGCTCAAAGTCCGATCCAGCCAATTTTCAATAGAACACAATGGGACAGGATTCTGCGTCGAATGCAACTTGTTGCGAGCAAATTTGTTATAGATAAGTGCCTGAAAAATTATTGAGAATTGAGGTAAGCGTTTAAAAATTAGTGAGATTTTTTTTGTAAAAATATGTATTTTGGCCATAACTCCGAATCCCATAGTTCAATTTCGCCAATTTTCAATATGAAACCATGGGACAAGATTCCGTGTCGAATGCAACTTGTTGCGAGCAAATCCGTTAAAGATAAGGTCCTGTAAAATGAGTGAGAATTTTGTATGTGTTTCTTATGTAAAAAATGAATTTTGGCCATAACTTCGAAACCCAAACAATGGGACAAGATTCTGCGTCGAATGAAGCTTGTTGCGAGTAAATCAGCTAAGAGTGAGTGCCAAAAAAGAGAGTGAGAATTTTTCTTGTAAAAAAATATATTTTGGCATAGCTTAGGTTACAGCATTTAGCTAATTATTCCATCTCGTAATGACCGATGTAGGGGCCAAAGGTACACTTTCTTTATCAACGCCGGCTAGTTCGGCTATGTATGGAGATCAGCAGAACGACGTTTTCTCGAGGCCGAATGAGAAAAATAGATTTGAAACATTTCACGAGACGATCGACGTTGGGAAACTTCCCTAACTATTTTTTAAATTTGAAAGAAAAACAAAATTGTTCTTCAATTTATTTTGGCTCAACATTTGACCTATTTCGGACTTTGCACTTTGCAAAAAATGATTTCGAGACGTCAAAAAATGCGTTGTTTGTCGAGTTGGTATTGATAAGGTCAAGAAATCGACTGAGGCAATAGAATGGAATAAAATTATAGACGGGAAAGGTTATTTTCGCGGTTTTTCGCGAAAATGTTTAAATTTCGCGGCTAACATCAAATTTCGCGGATTTCGCGGCTTCCGCGAAATCGCGAATTTCCACCACCCCTAATAATAACCATACGATTATGAAGTTTTATACTCGGGTTTTCTGTTACTTGATTGCACCATCACCGGAATAAATTGTGAGTTGTCAAAACGTTGAACGATGCTAAATCAAACATAAAGATACACTCAACATATCTGTAACTTAATTTAAACAAACAATTCAATTTTGAAAGACGCATTGTAGTAACAAGTGAGTCGAGTCAAGTACAAGACACTGAAGACGGCCTTACTGTTGATGTCGAAATATGTATCTGTCAATGTGAAATTAAATAGAATTGTACGAGCTCCTTTTATGACAAATTAAGATATTCCACTAAAAGTTCAAAATAATTTTCTTATGTTTTGATGCTTTTTCAATAAAATTTGCTACCCCAATGTACCAACAGTGCTCATTCCGTTGCACACTGGGGATTTTCAAAAGCAAAAGGCTCGAAATTCAATTACTCCAGCTGACGCTGCAAAATTTCCAGAAAGTACATGTTTCCTGAAGGGAAAAAGTGCGATGAATCGTTTGCGTAGGGTTTCGTGATGGGCAGACCCTTTTAAAGTGACCATTTTGCCCCAATTCCCCTGAAACAACAAAATTTTTGCTATGCCTCGAGCTGACGCTGATATTTCTTCAATAATTATAGGTTTCATGAAGATAAAAGTGCGATGAATCGATTGAGCGTGGTTTCGTGCTGGTCAGACCACTTTGAAGTGCTCATTCTGCCCCAATTCCCCTCATATCACAATATTTCTGTAATGCCTCGAGCTTACGCTGATATTTCTTCAATAAATATATATTTCCTGAAGGGGAATAGTGCGATGAATCGTTGCTCTGTTCAAATTTGACGGCCTCATCCGTTTCACAAGTAGCAGCATAAGTAGTTTCACATGCTATAAGATGGAGACGCATCATACTGCACAACTCCAAAAGCATTTATCATTGAAGCTTTATCAAAAGCTTTTCGCTTCATGACGTCGACGGAAGCATCCTCTCGTTGACAACAAAATTTATCCTTGTTGCGAAAAATCTCTCATCCTAATGACACGTTTCTCTCGCTAGTCAAGGATATATACCCAAAACAGAGTCTCCCGGTGCCTAGTCTGATCGCTGTCGTCGTCTCGCAGAGTGTCTGACGTCTATCACCCGTGTGCTCTTTTTTATTATTTCCACTAAAAGATTACAATTTATCTCCTCACCTCCCATCCTTTCCCGGAACCCTAATATCTGTTGGTGGTGCCGCACATTATCAACAAGTTGCTCTGGATATCTGCTGGTGCGTGAGCTCGTGTGAACCATCTATGCCGTATCGGTAGACTCGCAATTCGTTTCTTAGCCTCGGGAAAAATATCTTCCTTTTTCCTTCTCGGGTTGTTTTTTGCGTGTTAGGCTTTCCGAGTGTAATCAGTGTTTCAGTGTTGTTCGGGGACCAATTTCCGGTGGAAGCGCCTAAAGTGGATTGCAACTGGATACGACCCTAATACGGCAGGATAAATCTCGGCCAACGCTGGTGGCCCAAGCTGCTCCGAATACCGTGTGGATGATACAATGAATAAGGTAAAAGTTAATGGATGTAGAGGGTTCAGCAAAAAGCTGTGCGCTTGAATCCCTAAGGAAAGGAGGAAAATCGGTCGTTCTTAATACAGCATCGCCCAACTGCCGTACCACGAGCGAGAGAGAGATATTGTGGTTATCGATCATAATGCTGCTGAATTTTCCGAGCTGAAAAGCACGGTTCCCACGCTAATAGATAGTAGACAGACACAGCGCTATGTTATACTCTGTTGGATTCTGCACACACAGATATAGCTCCACTGCAGATCATTAAAACTTGACAACGTCATCATTCCGCGCTAGTCATACACTGGCGTGCACAAGACGGGGCTAGAATCAATATTTTCCTAGCTCCTCTATTTGTATGTATTCTTCGGTCACATGGCATTCAACAAATGGGATATTCGGGTCTTTTGCTTTATATTTATATTGCCATGTATTGCTATCAGTCCAGTGAAACCGAGATAACGCCTCATTTCATAGACAGAACCGGAATTCTTAGATTGATTATGATTAGATATATAACCATACGCTTCACTGCTGATCTACAAAAGGCGGTCTATGGTTTCACATTAGAACTTTTTTGAACATTCGGTTCATGGAAATCTGAAAGACGTTCCTTTTTATGACATATAGGAAAAATAATCAAAAGATAAAACCTGCACTTACACTTGGCAGCTTTTTTAGGATTTTTCAAATGTCACATAAAACTATCAAGAATTGTAAATGTTTTTTTTTCGAAATAGATGTTCACCCCCATGATAAGAACCCTGCACACGCCGTAGTATGCTGTACATGCTGTTGCTTATTTGTGGGAGCCCACCACGACTCATCTCCTCTCGGTTGCTGATCCTGAACGGTCGGCGGAAGGCGCTGCTCCATTCTCTCAACCTTTTCCCCGTTTATATTCGCGTGCCTCATCATACAACAGACAATAATCCATTCACTTGTTTCCCACCCACTTTTGCCCGCTCACCACTTCCGCGACTCGCACCACAACTTCGTTACATCTGTTGGATCCGGTTTCCCTGCTTTTTCGACAACGAATTCGACAACAACAAAAAAACGACACAATACCGGCCACCCACCGTTTCCACGGCATCCGTCAACCACTGGCAGATATGGGTTGCCTTCGCAGTGTTTGGCGCAATATCAATTTTGCCTACGAACTGCCGGATTGTGAAACGAAGCTATTCGGATCAGAGCGTACACGGATACCTGACAGAGGTAAGTCTAATTCTTATGTTCTTGTTTTTGGGTGGATCATGGCCTTCCCGTTAGCTAAGAGATTCATTAGCGCTATTTAATTTTTTTTATTTGAGGGGATTAAGTGCTAAATTATTCAAGGAATTCTGATTAGAGTGATTGTTCAAAAATTAAGTTCTCTAGAATCTCCTCTGTTTTAGAACAATCAACAGAAAGGAAATTTGTTTTTTTTTTCTATTTACATTTACACAGGATTTTGTTTTTACACGATTTTTTTTCGCTCGTAGTTTTGTTCGTGTGACTTCAATTTGCCACCAAAATCTTTGCAACATGTTTCAAAAAATCCTAAATAATTCAAAGAAAAATCACATGATAGGGTAAGACGGTATAATGCGCCCCACCTGGCCAAAACGCCCCCCTTGGATTTCTAGGAAACTATAACTAACTAAGGGTCAAAATCAGTTGGTACCTATAAATATTTGTAAAACCATCATCCTATGTGAATATGGAAATATTTTTGTATTACACAATGAAAATATTTGCAAAATACAAAAAGTCACAGTTTTGATGTAACTTTTAATGTTTGTTTGCTGAACATTCTGGAGCGACTCTGGCATACTGTCCGCAAAACTTGCACTGGAACACTCAGTTGGGCAACAAAATTACTTTTCTCAGTGGTTAATATGATATAAAATTGCTTCCATCTTCAAAAATGTAACGATTTTCGTAAACATGTTTCACTGGCCAAAACGCCCCAGTGTAGGCAGGACGATATGCCCTTACCAACTGGACACAAGCGCAGCGAGCCTGCAGCAGTTGCTTCAAAATTGTATGGAAAATATTGAAATGTAATTCATACCTGCTTGAATGGACCTATGTTGGTTTTTTAATGTCACGCGCATAAGGATTTGTAGCCTTTTTATTATGGGATTGATAAAATACTAATGAAGGTCTATTAAATGACTTTGGTTGAGGTGGGGCGTATTGCCCAGGCACTTTTTAAAATTCATTTTTTCGCGACTTTTCAAAAAAGCTTTATTACGTGTTTTCTGTAATATTTTTATATGACTACTCACGGGCAATGCATTTGCGACTTCCTGGACTACCAAATAACACAAAGTTTGCATAAATTGCGTTGAAAAGAAAAAAGTTATCAAGGAGTTGCCTTAGGGGGGGCATATTATACCGTCTTACCCTAATTAATATACGTTAAGCATTTAGGATGGGTGAAAAATTAAGAAAGTGTAAATCGTGTAAAAACAAAATCCAGTGTACATTTTGCATCCGTTTCGGGGCCAATCGCAGTCGATTTGCCAGGACCGTTGCAAGATACTTTGGACAATTGTCTACTTGGGCTTTAAAGCTGAGTATCGCATTCACTCTGGAAAAAACAGTGATGGTTGTATTTTCAAAAAAAAACATATACTGACAAAGTTCCCGCTCAAACTGATGGGTAAGACAATCACTCATAGCATGTCTTCAAAATACCTCGGGATCTCGTTCGACTCAAAATGTATCTCCGGGAAGCACATTGTGTATCTAAAAAAAAATAGAAATTGATGCGAACAATAACAGGAACATGGTGTTCATAGCACCTAGCATCAAAGCAGTCTTCCAAGGAAAGGAGAATGCGTGCTCCCTCTTTGTCAAATGATCATTGCTTTGATGTACTTGCATCATTTTTTTCCAAGTTCGCTTATTTGGTAGGCTTAGGTGTGTATAACACTTTACGGAGCCATGGTTCTTTGTGATATATACAATCAATATCATTTTATTATACAGTTAATAAGAGAGTGGTAGGAGCCAGGACCAGCGTACTCGTGGTGACTCGAGGTTAGGATTCGGGATCAGGAAATTTTAGCTTCTCATCCGGGCATTTGGCGTCAGGGACGATGTGGCGTGTCGTCGTGCTCGAGGAATGGTTCGACTGGGAGCATCTTCCGGATGGCAAGAGCAGAGACAGCAAGGCAGAGACTAATAAAAAAAAACTTGGAAGAAAGAAAAACAAAAACAAATATTAGATTTTGATGTCAGAAGCACAAAAAAACTATGAATGGCCTGCATATAGACAACATCACGACTTCCCAAAACACCTCGAACTTCTCTGAAGGCTATAGCATCATCAACGTGCACTGCCCACACGAAGGGAGACCCGACGACGAGAAAGAAGCGTTCTACGCACAGCTGGAGCAGACATACGATGGATGCCCACTGCGGGACGTCAAAATCGTCATCGGTGACATGAACGCACAGGTAGGAAGGGAGGAAATGTATAGACCGGTCATCGGACCGGATAGTCTGCACACCGTATCGAATGACAACGGCCAACGATGCATAAACTTCGCAGCCTCCCTCGGAATGGTAGTCCGAAGCACCTTCTTTCCCCGCAAAAATGTCCACAAGGCCACATGGAGATCACCTAACCAAGAAACGGAAAACCAAATCGACCACGTTCTAATCGACGGTAAATTCTTCTCCGACATCACGAACGTCCGCACTTACCGCAGTGCGAATATTGAATCCGACCACTACCTCGTTTCAGTATGCCTGCGCTCAAAACTCTCGACGGTGTACAACACGCGTCGAAGTCGGACGCCGCGGCTTAACATTGGGCGGCTACAAGACGGTAGACTAGCCCAAGAATACGCGCAGCAGCTGGAAGTGGCACTCCCAACGGAAGAGCAGCTAGGCGCAGCGTCTCTTGAAGATGGCTGGAGAGATATTCGATCCGCCATTGGTAGCACCGCAACCGCTGCACTTGGCACGGTGCCCCCGGATCAGAGAAACGACTGGTATGACGGCGAATGTGAGCAGTTAGTAGAAGAGAAGAATGCAGCATGGGCGAGATTGCTGCAATACCGCACGAGGGCGAACGAGGCACGATATAAACAGGCGCGGAACAGACAAAACTCGATTTTCCGGAGGAAAAAGCGTCAGCAGGAAGGTCGAGACCGTGCAGAGGCGAACCAACTGTACCGCGCTAATAACACGAAAGTTCTATGAGAAGTTAAACCGTTCACGTAAGGGCCACGTGCCACAGCCTGATATGTGTAAGGACATAAACTGGAACCTTCTTACCAACGAGCGTGAGGTGATCCAGAGGTTGCGGCAACACTACGAAGAGCAACTGAATGGCGATGTGGCAGACGAAGATGGCGGTATGGTGATGGACCTGGGAGAACGCGCGCAGGACATAATTCTACCGGCTTCGGATCTCCAGGAAATCCAGGAGGAGATTGGCCGGCTGAAGAACAACAAAGCCCCTGAGGTTGACCAACTACCAGGAGAGCTATTTAAACACGGTGGTGAGGCACTGGGTCATTACCAAGGTTTGGGAGGAGGAAGTTTTGCCGCAGGAGTGGACAGACGGTGTCGTGTGTCCCATCTACAAAAAACCCCTGATTAATCCACCTAGCGGTGATGATGCCTTTCTCGCTTGTTCAAAATGGTTGATAAACATATATGAAAAGTCTAAAATAACAATTGGTGAATAATAATTATTTTTCACATTTGTTTATACCAGATAAACCGACCTATGGTCGAAAATCTCGTGAATAAAGATAGATAAATAAAGATAGATTGAATTGAAAATTCACATTTGTTTATACACATTGTTATAATTGCTGCTGGATGCAATTTGTTGCAAGCAAATCGGATGAGGTTAAGTGCCCGGAAAATGTGAGGTTGTGCAATTGCACAAATCGAGTTTCAGACATATGGGTCTTCTGAAAAAGTTCGTATCGTATGGTTTGTATACGAGAAAAGCAAAAAAAACGGTAGTGAGAAAAAAACAAATGTTTCCAGTTGTCAAGCTTTCGAGTGCTTTCCGTTCTGAAGGCAGAATCCAGCTTAGACTTCTATCATCCAATCAATGAGTAAGCTTTTTTGAAATTGTTGTTTTGAACAATATGATTCTTCATATAGATAAAAATTTAGTTGACCTTTCCCGTCAAAAATTGTATTTCGTTTCATTGTTTCAGTCGATTCTTTGACTTATTTAAGGTCAACTTTCCCAAAGAAAATATAGGTTCTTTGAAGCCTCTAACTATTAAATGGAAAACGTGTGCACTTGTGAACCGGCCTGAAAAAATTTCACTCGATGTTAGTTCAAAATCGGGCCAATCTTAAAAACAGCATTTTTTCGATTTTTGTTTTAAATTTAAAAAATACTTAGAGGCGTTAAACAATGTAGGTTAATTGGGAATGTTGACCTTAAATAAGCCGAAGAATCGATAAGGCGAATAAAAATTTTTGACGGGAAAGGTCAATTTTTGCTTCCGTTTTTGTCATTATCATTCAAATACTTTTCAACAAAATTTATGAATTTGATCCGACTTTTAAAAAAATCTGAAGAGAATTCTACTGGGGTTGCTTTTCTTTATATGGAAAGCATTTCGCAGTTATTGGTATGAATGCATGGTTAAAATTGATTATTTTAATTTCTAAACTGATCCAAAATTATTTATCAGATCACTCTTTACAGGTAATCTATCCAAGTACAAAATCTAATAGATTACGCGTGACAGAGCTAGTGTTACCAAAATCAGCATTCTTGAGCTCATATTGTGCAATACTTTATATCGTAATGATAAAATACCTGATATATAGCTTGCCTTCGTGTAATTTGTTATGGATTGTAGCAAGGATGTTTTCGATCATTTAGTAATATAGGTTCGATAATTTAGTAGTTTGTCAATAACTCATTCCAAAGGTTGAATTACAAACGTGATATGTGGAGGACTTCTAGAGCGAAGGTTTTTACAACTCTGCCTAATTGTTGTTTCTATTGCACTAATAACAGAGTAATAGCGCTAGTTGCAGTAACTTATTATACAGACTGATCGAAATTTTGTTATCATTTAGTATTAGTAACTAGTGCTTTAACTCTGTTATTAGTTGAATTAAAACAACAAACTATTTGAGAGAGCTGTAGAAAAATATTCGCACTAGACCCGAGCAAAAATGAATAACTAATTGATAACAAATTCTATTATCCGGTTATCGAATATATTGATAACTGAACTTGTTATCATTTTGGCTGAATTAACAGCCAACATAACAAAAATGATACCAGAATTTTGTTCCTGAAGTAACTACCTGAAAACAAATTAGGTTATCACTGATACCAAATTGATAACACATTTTGTTATACATGTTATTCACTCAAAAAACTAATTTAGTTATTATTTAGTTATCAGCCATCTCTGTTTTATCGAGCAAAATAGTTAAATCTTCTTTACCGACTTCGTTACGCATTGAAAAAAATGTTGGCATTCATTGGGATTCGAACTCGAATCGAATGATTGCACGGCGTCGGCTCTAGGCACTCACCCATTTACGCTTTCTTGAGGAGCAGGAGAGAAGAGCACAACGCTTTCTACGATCATGCATTAACTGAAGACTATTTATAATCACATCATGATGCCATAACCATTTACCAACCAACAGTTGGCTGGATTTTGCAGAGTGCAAAGCAGAATAACTTATTAATAACAAACTTAATTATCCAGTTATATTGATAACTAAAATTGTTATCTTTCTGGTTGAATTACAGGTCAACATAACAAAAATGATAACCGAAATGGATTTAATTCAAAATACCGAATCGGCAATCTATTAGGATAAATACGATTCATCGTCATTTTGTTTTCAGTTGTGATCAATTAAATAATAGGCTTAGGTTAGTTTTTCTCTCTTATATTATCAATCATTAGGTTGCTAGCAGCGCCATGCTATAAAACGATTTCGTTTATAAGTTTTATTCAAACTGAACCAAAACCTTTCATGTTTTCATATGCATATATAAACATAAACACTGCTGATCCCAGGAAGAATTATTCCGTGAAAAAATGTTGCTATTCGGTGGATCCAGGGCCGGACAGTTTTCGGGGGCCCTAAATGTACGGAAAAGGTTGATTTTGGTACATAAGGTTATGTGGGAGCCCGGGGCCATGGCCACGCGGAATTAGGATTGAGCACATTGCTAAATCGACTAAAGTGCGAGCATGATTGTTTTCTCCACAACACACCAGATCGTTGAAATTTCTTGATTATCCGACATATTTCAACTTTTGTGGTAATTCCTTCGTCGGCAGAGAAATGAACAAATCACAGACTGCTTAGACGAAAATTTCAGTTAAGTGTTTGGAAACAGCTCTTGTCACACTATTCATAGCATAGGCCGGGTACATTTAGCAGAAGTAAGTATTGTGCCTTGCAACAAAATGACATCTTTCATGATATTTTTTTCAAGGCTTCTACAGATCTGGTATTCATCGCTACAAACCATCACGTGGCGGTCGAATTTTAAAAATTATCAAAGTAGCTTTTTTGCTACAGGTATGTTTTTCTTAGGCGACTATCTGGCGCTTATTTTTGGTTGCGTCGAAAAATAAGCAAATGAGTAGATTTTTTTTATGCGCTGTACAATATGTTTGAAAGAATAGAATGCTTAGCCCGATATCTGAACGACGCGAATTTTAGAAGAAAATACTAAATTTGTATTGATAATACATTTTGTTATTATTCAGTTATCAGTTAATCACATGATTGATAACTAAATATCAAGATGATAATAAGGATAACTAATCCTGTTATCAGTTTGATATCATTTCAGTTATCTGCCTTTGCTCGGGGAACTCCACTGTAACACGTTTTGATTTTTAACCTCTGGAATAAGTCATTGTAGTTTGTCAATGATCGAACTAAGACTATTAAATTACCTTAAACATACTTGGATTATAGAAAAGTTTGGATATTTTTTCTTCTGACTTCCAAAAATAGAAAATTTTCTCCAAATCCTTCAAAAACTCAGTTTCTCCTACATAATCCGAGTGCTTTGCAAACGAAATGAATATCCTATGGAAAATACCACGCGAATAAGGTTTATATAGCCATTTAAATGCGAGTGTTCGGAATATGAGTCATTTTCGGGACTTGAGTCAAAACGGTTTATATTTTTCAACATCAGATTATATGCCACCGAACCAAAGCACAGCACCCGGTGCGTTACCGCACGTATGCACAAGCAGCCGATGTCTTGATACAGTGAAATAGTTATTTATTGCATATCGCGTAACCTCTTGTTCTTCGAACACTCCTCTCCCAAAAAACGAAGATAGCTCAGTAGTATCGTGATAGGCTCTCAATCGGAGGGTTTATGTTCGATCCTCGTGCTAGCTATCTTTTTTTTCAAAACTCATATTTTCTAGGAGTGTGGTATAATATTACGCATTGCAAGAAAAATTTTGAATACTAGAAAATTCAAAGCGCCTCCAATAAAAATTTTTGTATTTAATATTTTCCATGCTAATAATCTATGGAACCTAATGCTGTGTATTGTTTATATTTATATTCATGACATTTCTATAATTGAATCCATCTGATTATTTGGGGTATTTGAAAGAATTCAGGTCTGAACTTTAGATGAAGAAGGAGGTAGGAAATGAAACATAAATGCATAAATTGAGAATCGATATGTACTCAACAGTTTTCTTTAATGATTGTTAGCAGAAACAAAATAGCTTTTGATTTACCTTTGTAGTAATCAAACTTGCCCACCGAGTTTCAATAGAGAGTAAACATAAGTGGAAAATTATATTCGATTGCTTCACAATGCACAAAGAAAAGATGTATACCGATGTGCTTCAGTAAAGGTGTGGGCCAAAGTCCTCTAAGTCTGTAGTAGTCGGCAAAATAATGTAAACAATGCCACCCACAGTGGGCGGGCGGAGTGAAACGTCACGTCTGTTATAAAAATTGTACTGAGTATGCCAGACGTGACGTCACCTTCGGTCGCCTTCGGCCATCTTCGGCAACCCAGCTGAGAATCTCTCTCTCAAAAGAGCGAATTTTTGTTGAACAAATACTACTTGAGGGTTTGGGCCACACCTGTAGTAAAGCACATCGGATGTATACGATTGTTAAGCCGACCGATCCACAGTGGCGGAAACCCAGACAAAACCTAAAACAAATCGTTCTTTCTTGAAGCTGATATTATTTAAATTTTGTACATTTAGTCAAGGATAATTCCTCAATTTGTTAATAGTTGGTAAATTTAATTTTTGGTGACCTGGTTCAAGTTGATGCTGTAAAGTATTTCCTAAACATATATGCATGGAAAAATTAAATTTGACTAAATTTTTTATCGGGAAAGATTCGGAAAGAACTGATATCATGCATTAAAATATATATTTAGTCTACTTAACAGTGGTTAGTTTGGCGAATTGCGCCTTGCTGCACCAAAGCGGAAAACTTACTGTTTCAAGGTTAGAATTGAGACGCTACTGTGGCTGCAGATCTTAAGTCATGGGCTTCCGTAAGTCTTTGGATAGCATAGCATATGTCGGATAACTATTTAAATTTCAAAAGGAATTCAGCGTTACAAAATTACTGTTGCTAAATTTCAAGCGCAATCGTAGGTTTAGTCGAGCATTTGTATGGGGGACCACCACTGCGCGAGGCACATTGCCATTCCTTCTTTTAGGCGCATTCGTACGGGAGAGCGTTGAACGTGTTGAACAAAGCACGATGCTTTTTGAAATTGCTACATGAGGATTATTTACAGGCTGTTATATAGGGTATTTGTGCTTTTCTTAGCGCTTGATAACAAAAAGACTTGAGAAAAGTTATGTCTAAAGTTTAGCAGAGAAGAGGATTTTTAATTACTGAACGGATATCCTATCGAAAAAAGTTTACTGTTAGTAATTTCCATAGGGCACCCGTAACCTGAGGGGTTCTTATTGATATTTCACATTATTATACACATATGTTTATTTAAGTTTGGATGTAATTATGTTATTATACCAATACAAATTTGCATTGATTTCCTCGCATCAGAGTGAATCTACTTTTATCTCCAATAAATGAACAGCGTATCCAAGCGGTTTCAATAGTTTATCTATTAGAGCATCATTACTGGGTGCGAGTGTTTTGATCACCCTCGCTGCTCTGTCATTTTAGTTTAGCACCAGTCGCTATTTTCGGTTATCATTTTGGTGGCTGCATTCCATCCCGTTGACGTTTAATAGTTCATCAAATAGCAGCGCTGTTATCGCGCTACCAAATTTGATCACCTGTCAGCTGCGCTACTATTTTAGCAGCACGTTTAGTAGCGACCGGTAAAGTGTAAAGTAATGATACTGCGCTGCAAAACGGCTTATACTCACCACGGCATCTTGTTCTAAGTTAATGTATTGAAACTGTATATTTTAATAACCAACGAGAAAAATTAATATTTTCTTTTCTCATTCCATTAATACTTCCAGTATATGAAACAATACCCTAGCAGGATGAGTTCTGTTGCTTATAGAGGCAATGAATATGTGCCCAATTCGATGATTTATATTTGTACATATCTTCTCACATGATATGTATATCGATGGTACAGTGGTGTAGTAACCGCTTCCCGTTCCAGAGGTCACGAGTTCGAATCCAGAGCTGGGCATTTTGCTTTTTTTTTGCACGTTAAAACAGTTTTTTGGCCATAACTCCGAAACGCAAAGTTCGATCGATCTAATTTTAAATAGGAACCAATGGGACTGCATTCCGCGTCGAATGCAACTTGTTGCGAGCAAATCGGATGATGCTAAATGCCCAAAAACGTGTCTCACATTTTTGTACACATACAGACACACACACACACACACACACACACACACACACACACACACACACACATACATACATACATACACACATACAGACATCACCTCAATTCGTCGAGCTGAGTCGATTGGTATATAGCACTATGGGTCTCCGAGCCTTCTATAAAAAGTTTGGTTTTGGAGCAGTTCTATAGCCTTTCCGTATACTTAGTATACGAGAAAGGCAAAAAGGCGATAAGCTGGATTGTAGCAACTACCGCGCAATCGCATTGCTGAATGCCGCCTACAAGGTACTCTCCCAAATTTTATGCCGTCGACTAGCACCAATTGCAAGGGAGTTTGTGGAGCAGTACCAGGCGGGTTTTATGGGCGAACGCTCCACCACAGACCAGGTGTTCGCCATTCGCCAAGTACTGCAGAAATGTCGCGAATTCAAGGTGCCCACACATCATCTATTCATCGACTTCAAAGCCGCATATGATACAATCGATCGAGACCAGCTATGGCAGCTAATGCACGAACACGGATTTCCGGATAAACTGACACGGTTGATCAAAGCGACGATGGATCGGGTGATGTGCGTAGTTCGAGTTTCAGGGGCATTCTCGAGTCCCTTCGAAACCCGCAGAGGGTTACGGCAAGGTGATGGTCTTTCGTGTCTGCTATTCAACATCGCTTTGGAAGGGGTAATACGAAGAGCAGGGATTAGCACGAATGGTACAATTTTCAATAAGTCCGTCCAGTTATTTGGCTTTGCCGACGACATAGATATTATGGTACGTAACTTTGAGAAAATGGAGGAAGCCTACATCAGACTGAAGAGGGAAGCCAAGCGGATCGGACTAGTCATTAACACGTCGAAGACAAAGTACATGATAGGAAGAGGTTCAAGAGAAGACAATGTGAGCCACCCACCGCGAGTTTGCATCGGTGGTGACGAAACCGAGGTGGTTGAAGAATTTGTGTACTTGGGCTCACTGGTGACTACCGAAAATGATACCAGCAGAGAAACTCGGAGACGCATAGTGGCTGGAAATCGTACGTACTTTGGACTCCGCAAGACGCTCCGATCGAATAGAGTTCGCCGCCGTACCAAACTGACAATCTACAAAACGCTCATTAGACCGGTAGTCCTCTACGGACACGAGACCTGGACGATGCTCGTGGAGGACAAACGCGCACTAGGAGTTTTCGAAAGGAAGGTGCTGCGTACCATCTATGGTGGGGTGCAGATGGCGGACGGTACGTGGAGGAGGCGAATGAACCACGAGTTGTATCAGCTGCTGGGAGAACCATCGTTCACACCGCGAAAATCGGACGACTGCGGTGGGCCGGGCACGTAGCCAGAATGTAGGACAGTAACAGTGAAAATGGTTCTGGTGGACAGTGAAAATGGTTCTCGACAACGATCCGACGGGCACAAGAAGGCGAGGTGCGCAGCGGGCAAGGTGGATCGATCAGGTGGAAGATGACTTGCGGACCCTCCGTAGACTGCGTGGTTGGCGACGTGTAGCCATGGACCGAGCCGAATGGAGAAGACTCTTATATACCGCACAGGCCACTTCGGCCTTAGTCTGAATAAATAATAATAATAATATGGTTCGTGCGTCCGTGCGGCGCAGCTTGGTCTTGCTGGTATAACACGACCGTTGTACGGTTCTACCACATCGATTTTCGGAATGCTGCTTCTGATCCTGCTTATGAGTTGCTTCGTGTCTTTGGCCTTATAATCACCTTTGTATAAAAAAAAAACCAGATTAATCCACCTAGCGGTGATGGTGCCTTTCTCGACCTTCGTAAAATGTGTGTGCTTGAAAAAAGATGAGCTAGTGGCTAGGAGTAAAAAAGACAAATTTCTTTGTCCGTTCTATGAAAATCAGATTATTTATGGCAAAGATATTGTAGATCCAGTTGAAAACCGAAAATCATATTTTGTCCCATTTCCGGATCTCGCAGCTTAGTGTTCATTGAGCACTTCCACAGTTATTAACTGCGAGGTTTCTAAGCCAGGTTACCATTTTTGCATTCGTATATCATGAGGCTAGCACGATGATACTTTATGCCCAGGGAAGTCGAGACAATTTCCAATCCGAAAATTGCCTAGACTGGCACCGGGAATCGAACCCAGCCACCCTCAGCATGGTCTTGCTTTGTAGCCGCGCGTCTTACCACACGGCTAAGGAGGGCCCCAGGGCTTGATCTACAATATGCTAATAAGAATTTCGACATTCTTGTTTCCTTTTCCAATCTTTTTGACGTGCATAACCCTGTTTTATTTCACCCAGTCATATATTTTAAGGATATCACTTTTGGATGTTAGTTGAACTGAAGCTCCGACTACACAAAAAGAAAACGAAAATGTCATTCCCATCACGCGAGCGGAGGGCAATATTTGTTATGATATAAATCTCATGACCGTCTTTCCGCCAAACTCCCGTATGAAGTGGGAGAGACAGAGACATCATCTCAGTTCGTCGAGCTGAATCGATTGGTATATAACACTATGGGTCTCCAGGCCTTCTGTAAAAGTTTTGGATTTGGAGCGAACATACAGCCTTTTCGTATAAAAAGGCTAAAATGGTGTTTCGGCCATAACTTCCGATCCCATAGTCCGATCTAGCCAATTTTCAATAGGAAACAATGGGACAGGATTCTGCGTCGAATGCAACTTGTTGCGTGTGAATCGATTAAGGTTAGGTGTCCGAAAAATAGGTGACATTTTTTGTGATTTTTATGAAAAAAGGTATTTTGGTGATAACCTTCGATCCCATAGTCCGACCTGTCCAATTTTCAATAGGAAATAATGGGAAAGGATTTTGCGTCGAATGCAATTTGTTGCGAGCAAATCGGTTGAGAATAAGTGCCTGAAAAATGAGTGACATTTCTTACGCAATATTTTCGTATGAATTTGTATTTTGGCCATAACTCTCGATCCCATAGTCCGATCTGGCCAATTTCAAATAGGAAATAATGGGACAGGATTCTGCGTCGAATGCAACTTGTTGCGAGCAAATCAGTTGAGGATAAGTGTCCGAAAAATGAGTGACATTTTTTACGCGATTTTTTCAAATGAATTTGTATTTTGGCCATAACTCTCGATCCCATAGTTCGATCTGGCCAATTTCAAATAGGAAACAATGGGACAGGATTCTGCGTCGAATGCATTTTGTTGCGAGCAAATCGGTTGAGGATAAGTGCCCGAAAAATGAGTGACATTTTGTTGAGTAGTTTTGCGCACACACACACACACACACACACACACACACACACACACAGACATCACCTCGATTCGTCGAACTGAGTCGATTGGTATATAACACTATGGGTCTCCGGGCCTTCTATAAAAAGTTTGTTTTTGGAGCGATCATATAGCCTTTACCGTATACTTAGTATACGAGAAAGGCAAAAAGGCAAAAAAATAAGCTTTGGCCATATCTGTTTAATACCGATCTGTTTAATTTTCAATACGAAACAATGGAACAAGATTCTGCGTCGAATGCAACTTGTTGCAGGCAAATCGGCTAAAAGTAAGTGCCTAAAAAATGAGTGAGAATTTTTCTTGTCAACAAATGTATTTTGGCCATTACTTCGAATCCCATAGTTCGATTCGACCAATTTTCAATACGAAACAATTGGACAGGATTTCGCGTCGAACGAAACTTGTTGCGAGCAAATCGGTTAAGGATAAGTGCCTAAAAAATGAGTGAGAATTTTGTACGTGTTTATCATGTGAAAAAGTGAATTTTGGCCATAACTTCGAAACCCATAGTCCGATCTGTCCAATTTTCAATACGAAACAATGGGACATAATTCTGCGTTGAATGAAACTTGTTGCGAGTAAATCAGCTAAGAGTAAGTGTCTAAAAAGTGAGTGAGAATTTTTGTTGTAAAAAAATATATTTTGGCCATAACTCCGAAGCCCATAGTCCGATTCGGCCAATTTTCAATACGAAACAATGGGACAAGATTCCGCGTCGAATGCAACTTGTTGTGAGCAAATCGGTTAATGATAAGTGCCTGAAAAATGAGTGAGATTATTTTGTGCACACACATACACACACACATACACACAGACATCACTTCAATTCGTCGAGCTGAGTCGATCGGTATATAACACTATGGGTCTCCGGGACTCCTATAAAAAGTTCGTTTTTGGAGCGAACATATAGCCTTTACGTATACTTTGTATACGAGAAAGGCAAAAACATTATTATTCTGATAGAAAAGTATTGAAGTCATTCCTATTTTTTAGTTGCCACCCGTTATTGCCTAAACCTGGGAAATCCCCGGGAGAGCCTTCGGCATACAGACCAATTTGCCTACTCGACACAACTGGTAAGTTGTTAGAGAGGGTGATCCTGAATAGATTGATGGACTATACGGAGTGTGCTGGAGGCTTAACAAGCAACCAGTATGGGTTCCGTAAAAGCCGTTCTACCATCGAAGCAATTCGATCGGTAACGGAAACGGCTAAGATAGCGCGTGGTTTGAATAGGAGAGGTATTAGATACTGTGCATTGATTACACTAGATGTAAAGAATGCATTTAATAACGCTAGCTGGGCAGCTATAGCTGATTCCCTGCATCGCTTGAGAGTCTCGGATTATCTGTGCAGGATTTTGAAAAGCTATTTTCACAACAGGATATTGTTAATCGACACCGACGCTGGTCAGCAGTCGACAACAAAAACGTCGCGGGTGGACTGCGGTGACCTTCGTATTTTAATTATATTATAATTATAATATATTACATTATAATTCGTAAAATACTTCATCTAAGGAATTCGCAAACATAAAAATAAGTTAGCTGATTGGTGGTTAATGGTAGCTAAAGAAAATTTATGGCTTTTCAATCTTTTTCTAATCATAAAAAAAATATTTATTTGACAGCTACTATAAGTAGGGTAAAACGACCTATTATGGAGGGGTTGAGCGCCGTGTCAAAACAAAATTTATTTTGATATTTTTTGAAGGTCAGTCCTATTGTTGCGGTATTGCATGTAATTCTTATGGAGATCAATACCACAACAGTAGGACCTTAGCACTACCGCAATAAAAGGATCAAAGGATTCAAATTTTTAATGAAAAATGTTGATTGATTTCGTCATTTTGAGCGGAATTTTATCAAACAAAAGCTGTTCTAGTCGTTAATTCGAAGAGTTTTAGCGTATCCACAATTGTTTTTAATGCTATTATATCCAGAATGGATTTTTTTTAACACAACCGCAACATAAGGACATACCACATAGCATTCTTACCATTGATAATTGTTGTTCTCTTTTAAGTAACTGGATTAAGTATCTGCTTCAATAGCTTATTCAAACTACCAGCTTCATGTCAAAGTTCACACATCTTATTGCCATTTGATATGATACCAAGGCGATAACGAAAGGTCAAGCAAAACGCCACTTAAATAATCATGTTTCGAGGACAACATTTGAGACATATAATTCGCATAACAATGACAACAATTCGCATAACAGGTGACAATAATTAGATATTTAGATGGATAAACGTGTTTCGACTATCTGGTTATAAAAAAAAACTTTTTCAAATTTCTGAGGAAAAAATAAATGTTAAATTACATTGGAATAAAATGTTAAAGCCTAAAGTAGGTACGATTGAATAGTAGAATATCAATATAACACTCTTACTCTTATTTATAACTCCGACATAACACCGTCCCGACAATGCCTAAAGAGCTCTTGCAAGAAAATATCAACCGGAAAAATCAATTTCCTTTCCTCAATTGCGCGCCCAAATGAGTAGAGAAGTGGGAAGCTGCAGTCTGGTAGACAAGCGGAGCCCAAAAAGCCGGAAGCAGGTGGAACGGGAGTTACCGAAGTAATCTCAAGTCGCGCTTGTTGATACCACCATTTATGCTTTGTATATTCTTTGCCTACGTGAGTGGGAATAATTCCACAGATTTCTACCATTTAGGCGTGAGGCTGCGACTGCCGTAAAAAGTCGGATCGGTGAGGATGGTCTGAAATGATTGGCATAGAATTTTCAGATGATTTAGAATAATCATCAAAATTCTGAAACTACATGCTCTTATACATATGTTATAGGAAACAATCATAAATACCTTAATGCTTCACTTCATGAACAAAATTTCATATCGTCAATAGAATTTCATAGACAAAACTGCTCATTCTTTGTTTTGTACGACAGTGAATTGTATTGAATTGTAACTTCATTCACAGTTAAGTCCATCGCAAAAGTTTTCGTTCGAGACCACTTCATTCCACTGTTCATATTACATCTTGAGACGGTCGATTCGATACTTTCAAGCTAGAGTGAACGTTCCAGCTAAAGTAAAGAAAATCTGGTTATTTTGATAAATGAGATTTATGCTTTCGCACATAAAAACGCGACTTTTACTGTCGCAGCGATTTAGATGCGAGAGGTGTGGGCGGTTTCGCTACGAGGGCGATAGCAGAAGCTTTTCTGCAATAACGAAGATTTTCCCAAGGTGGCATTGTTTGGAAGCTGTGAATTAATGCTGCGATGAATTTTATTGAATACTTAATTTTGTTACATGGCGGTTCGTTGGAGCGACAAGACGACAGAAGAGAAGCAAGCATTAAAACGGATTCGATTTGGTTTTCGAGAAAAGATGGCTGATAATTGGATAATAAAATCTGGATTTGCCCAACTAGGCAAGGTACTGAACCACATAGAAAAAACGAAAAGTGTCGCTCATATTATCATTACAACGGTAATTTATTAGAATTATCCAAAAAAGCAGCTTACGTATCTTACAATGTAACACAACACGTAAATTTTCTCCCCAAAGCTGCGGGCATTGAAAACCCAAAACCTGCATCTGCCACGATGTCAGGCTGGCTTCTAAAAGTGTGTGTAACTCGTCTCTACTTACATTCTCGGATTTATGTCGCTTAAACAAATCAACTAAATAATTGATCACTATTTTCTGTATCTTCTGACGACCTGTAGGCAATAATTCTCGAACCTTACCACTTATAGTATATATATAAAATACATCTTTCTGATTCTCATCAAAGTTTTTTTTTAATATTTCAGAGAACATGTTGGTGGAACGAAGTCTGTAAGGAAGAATTCCAACAACTGTTTCGCTGTAGATGCCCCCAGTGGTCCTACTGCAGGTAAGCACTTAATACCTCACCACAAATAATCGGAAACCTATGACAGATTTTTTATTTTTTGCAGATCACCGGGAAGGTACTACAACGCATACTGCTCCATGACCAACACCGGCTACATATGGACACAACCTACCTGGGACTGGGATACTGCCTGAAGCACACCGAACTGCTTAGCTTGCATGGTTTTATGTAGGGATGCTGTTGGAAAGTTACAAATTGAACACAGCCTGTTCCAGTTCGTTTCGCCGTAGCGATTGAGTTCCTTCGTTTTACACAGTGGATAAATTTAGAACCGTACCACACCCGCAGCGACCAAATAGTTAAAATGACAACCACACTCTTAGAGACCAAATATTTTATATAGATTTATAGGATAGACATAGGACATGGGTATTAGACCATAGGCTAGTGCTTTATACACCAAAAAAGGTTTTTGCTTTTTTGTTCAACACAAAGGGACTCAAATTGGACGCAAGTCGTAGGTTGTTCGAGACTCGGCAGAAGTTTAAGAGTTTTTCAAGCAAAACTATATCACACTGCAAATTCGTCATATCAGCCGTTACACGAATATTTGATTACTATACGTTTTTAACCAACGATTCCGTTCAACGAATATATCTCGGATTAAAATCTGGCTATCAACGAAAAAGTTTACAATCAGTTAAGTGACGAATTATTTCAGAATGCTGCAACATAATCTGAATTCGAATGATGGATGACGAGGGGAAGCAATTGCCGAAAATGTTTTATTGTCAGTAACTAGAGAAGATATGTTCAACGATGTAGATAGAAGGAGGACAAGTTTTTTCTCCATTTTTGAAGTTCAATGCATACAGCAAAAACCAAAATTCGATAACAACAGCAGTTGTGCGTGAAACGCATTATACGAGACATGCAAGCGATCATTTTCTATGATTGATATTACAGATTAAGCACAATACAAAGAAAATAATTATTCACAGCCATGTAGGAAGATAAAAGCTCAGCTTAAAGCTGGACCGTTGAACAACGGCAATGTGTATTAATAAACTTGAAGAATTTCCAATACTTTCAACTCGTGCGATATATTACTCTTAGTCTTTGTGAGTTTTTCTTCGTCCTTGGTTTCTTACAAACTCTGTCTGATGATGTCTTTATACCTTTTATTGATTATACATAAATCACATATTGTTTGCTTTTCTGAAACCTGACTCATTCAATCTTCATGATGACCTTCTTATTATCTAGCGATTTGTTAATATTTTTTCATCTTAATTTGCCTACCTTTTTCTTAAATCATTGACGCGCAATAAAATTTCTTATTCAACACTTCCATCTTTGCCTCGATTTTTTCTCGATTTTTAAGTTACCCTCCACGATATCCCAAATCGGCGAATACTACGGTTTATGTCTCTGAACTTTGTTTAATAATCTTCGCAATAATCGTCATTTGACCCCCAAACTTTCTCTTCTTAATCTAGTCTGCCTAGTAAAAGAAGAACGCTAGTGGCGCTTTAGTCATTTAAATTATTTTGCCAAAATATGCTTCAACAAGCTTCAATTGGCTATAATTTATGCATCATGACACGGCTAATGCTGGGTAAAGCATACCATTGGTACTTCGCATACCTGAAGGACTAAAATAGACCATCTCGCGGTCCTTAGCCTCTTACCCACCAACTCCTATCCCTACCTCCTCGTGTCGTTGGCCGGGATACGGGCAACCTTAGGGAAGATAGCTCGGAGAGAACTATGGTCGTATGCTGACCGGGAAGAGGTGGGGTTTACTATCTTATCTACTACATTCTTCTTTACCACTACTCTCCAGATGTGAAATAAACGTAGAATGAATTAAGAGCTTCGTATTGTTGACAAGGGCGTAGCCAAGGGTGGGCAGAGGGGGGGGCTCGTTGCCCCCCCTAAATTGTGGAAAGATTGAACGGATACTGAAATGAATTCCCTCAAACATGTGCACTTTACGATCCAATCATATACAGAAATAGGTGGTTGAAATTCAAAAGATTCCCAAAACTTATTAGGGCATCCAGGATCCATAATATATGAAAGTTCAAAACAACTCGAAACATTTTGGGCTCAAAAATTCTCCTTGAAATCTTTCTAGAAGCTCCCCTGGGAACTTCTGAATTCCTCCGGAAAGTTATCCACAAATTCCTCTGAAAATCGTTCGAAAATCCTTCTCATGTAATTGTAATTCCTCCTTATCTAGAAACCCCCACTAATTTTTTTAGGAAATTCACGAGGAAATTCCTTGAAGATTTCTTTTCTTCTCTCCAAGATTTACTTCTAGATATTTCTTCGGCTATTCTCTCTTCAGGAAGAATCCGGCATTTCCTTCAGGCATGCATTCGAGAGTTCCGTCAAGAATACATACGGAATTTCTTCCCAAAATTCTACCAGAAGTTTCTTCAAAAATTTATGACGGAAATCCTCCGATTTAGTTCCATAATTTCACTTGCAAATCTATAAGAAATTCCTTCGGAAATTCTTCTAGGAACTTCTCTGGGCATTCCTCTCGGAACTCTTCCTTTAATTCCTCCGGGATTACTTCCAGGAAATTTTCCGGGAATACCTCCAAACATTCAATAGCGAAATCATCTAGCATTCCAATCTGGAATTCTTTTCGCAATTACTTCAGAATATCCTTCAAGAAATCCTCTAGAAATATCTTCATGAATTTCTCCTGGAATTCGTCCAAGTATTTCCCCAGAAATTCTTACAGGTATTTTTTAGGGAGTTTCTTCAGGTACTTCTCCAGGAGTTTCTTCAGGTACTTCTCCAGGAATTCCTTCAGGAATTTCTCCGAGAGATTTTCCGCGGAAGTGTACTAGAATTCCTTCCGGACTTCACTCGGAATTTACTCGGATATCTGCCAAGAGTTCTTCCAGAAATTTCTTCGGAACAATCCGCAGGGATTTTCTTCAGCAATTCATCTGGGAATACTTTCAGGATTTCATCTGAGAATTTCTGCATTAATTCCTCCTGGTATTTTTCTGGGAATTCCTTCAGATATTTTTTCGGAAATTCCTTTAGGAACTTCTCTAAGAATTATTTCAGGACTTCCATGTGGGAATTCCGCCGGAAGTGATTGTGGGAGTTCCTCCGGGAGTTCTTCCAGGAGTTTTTCCAAGAAATTCTCCGGTAATACCTCCAGAAACTTTACAGGGAATTCCTGGACGATATTTGGCAGGAATTTCACGGGAAATGGGATTTCGGAAGTTCCTTCAGAAATATTTTTTCTCTTCCTCTAGGGTATTCCACCGGATGTTCCTCTGAAGTTCCACCAGTAGTTCCTTAGGGAATTCAATCAGGCTTTCTTCCAGGAATTCATTTAGCATTTCTTTAGGCATTTATCTACAAATTTCTCCAGAAGTTCCTCGGAGAATTTCTCTGGGAGTTCTTACGGGAATTCCTCCGGGAGGTTCTTTTAAGAATTCTTCCAAGAGTTCCTCCTGGAATTCTTACGGAAGTTCCTTTGGAAGTTTATCCTAGAGTTCTTACGAGAGTTCCTGCAGGATTTCCTCCGGAAATTCTTCCTGTAGTTCTTCAATAAATTACTCCAGAAGTTCCACCGGCAGTCCCTCCGAGAATTCCTCTGATAATTTCTCCGCAAATTCTTATAGAAAATCCCCCGGAAATTACTCTGGGAGTTTCAGAGAAACACCTGAAGAAACTGTCGGTGAAACTCCCGGAGGGATTCTCGTAGAAACTGCTGGTGGATCTCCCGGAGGAATTCCCGAAGGAACTGCCGGAGGAGCTCCCGTAAGATCTCCCGTAAGAACTCCCGGAGGAATTTCAGGAGGAACTCCTAGAGGACCTCCCGGATGAGCTCCCAGAGAAACTATCGGAAGAACTTCGGGAGGAATTTCCAATCTTGAAGTTCCCACCGGAATTCTTTCAGGATTTCATTGCGAATTAATCTAGGAATTCCTCCGAAAATTCCATTGTTGATTTCATTGTCGGTATAATTTCTGTTAAGACACTGCCGAAGAAGTTGCTGGAGGCATTCCTAAAGAATCCCTGATAGAATTTCGGATAGAATGCCAGGAGCAATTGTCGAAGGAATTCCTGGAGAAAACTTGCATATTGATTTTTCTGCCTATTCTATAATAAATATTATTTCAGAGAGGATTTGTTCAGAAATTCAGATGTATGGTTCTAGTTTTCTTAAACTTATGGAAGAATGCAGGATTTTTATAATAATTGTTACAGCCGATTTTATATTCTTTCTGAATACTAAGTTCGTTAATATTTTTCTCACTTTATTTAAAAATATCTGATAAGCAATAAATCACGCATTTTTAAATCCATTATTGTTTTAATCATTATTGTTTTGATTTGGTTTGGATTTGGTTTCATGTGCTAATATTCATGTGTTTTTATAAAACTACTATAAAACTACGATTTAGAAGACCAAAAAAGTTGGCTCCCCCCTTCTCTAAATCTTGGCTACGCCCATGATTGTTGATCCTTAAATAAATCCACATCGACTATTTTTTACTACCGTCTACGGGGGTGTTATTGGGCCAAAATGTGGTATGCTCCAAGTAAATGTTACAAAGCTCTAGTAGTTAATATTGGAATCAAGTTGTAATTAGTTAGGTACAAGCTTGAACAATAAATTTACCACTGTGTGGGGAAAAAATAATGAATGAGAGTAATTCTTCAAAGTTATATGTTGTTTAAAATTGGCCCATTCTCACCCCTCACAGGGGGTGACATTGGGCCACATACAATAAAGTTCAGCGGTGACGGTGCAATGATTCAATCGTTCAATAAAAAAAATTGCCTACATTACGGCTTTTACCAACTATGTATGGCAAATCAACCAAAGGCTTGGCCCAATCTCACCCCTTTTTAGCATGCATTGTTAATCCTTGGAATTTGTTTTGTGATTTCCTAGACGTGAATTTTAATATAATTTCGAACCGTTTGAAGTTTTCATCAAAATTCGTAACAGTTTCTGAGATATTAGAAGTTGAAACATTTTTCGTTTTTGGCCCAATCTTACCCCCTAGGCCCAATGTCGCCCCGAACGACGGTACTCATATTGTACAATAAATTAAAATTCAAAACTCCCTTCTCAATTCTTCAAAAAAAATGTATAATGTAATACAATCAAGCCGTGGAAATGTTGGATTTCTAAACCAAATTCAATTCAAGTCCAAACTAACATCAATCCAGTTCAAAAGGAAAAAAATGCAAATCCTATAGAAATGCAATCTAATTTAATTCAGATCCAATCTAAAACCAATCCAAATCAAAACAAAATCGGATTCAAATCCAATACAAATCTAAATCAAATTAAATTCAAATCCAATCAAAATCCAATCCGAATCAAATCCAATCCAAATCCGATCCACATTCAATCCAAATCCAATTCAAATCTAATCCAAATAAAATCAAAATCCAATTCAAGTTCAATAAATTCAATCTTATCTGAATCCAATACAAATTCAATCCAATTCAAATTCAATCCAAATCAAATTCAAGTCTAATCGAAATCCAAATCCAATCAAAATCCAATTCAAATCCAATCCAAATCCTATCCAAATCCAATTCCAATCCAAATCTAAATTCAATGCAATTCCAAACCAAATCCAATTTGAATTCAATCCAAATCAAATCCAAGTCAAGTCCGAATACATTCTAAATGTTGGATTTCTAAAACAAATTCAATTCAAGTCCAAACTAACATCAATCCAATTCAAAAGGCAAGAAATTTAAGTCCAATGTAAGTCCAAAAATCCGATCCAAATCCAATCCAAATCCAACCCAAATCCAATTTAAATGCAATCCACTTCAAATCCAAGTCAAGTCCAGATACATTCCAAATTAATCCAGATTCAATAGAAATCTAATTCGAATTCAGTTCAAATCTAATCAAAATGGAGTAAAAATCCAATCCAAATACAATCCTAGTCAAGTTCAAATCCAATCCAAATCGGATCTAAATTGAAATCCAATCAAAATCAAATCCAATCCAGATCCAGTCCAAATCCAATACAAATCAATCAAAATCCAATCCAAATCAAATCCAATTTAAATGCCATCCAAATCAAATTCAAGTCCAGATATTTTCCAAATTTATCCAAATTCAATAGAAATCTAATCCGAATTCGATTCCAATCCAAATGCAATCCAAATCAACGCATATTCGCCGATGTACTCAAGGAACGTGGATTCGGCATCGTAGCGCTGCAGGAGGTTTGTTGGAAGGGATCAATGGTGCGAACGTTTAGAGGTAATCATACCATCTACCAAAGCAGCGGCAACACACACGAGCTGGGAACAGCTTTCATAGTGATGGGCGATATGCAAAGGCGCGTGATCGGGTGGTGGTCGATCAATAAAAGAATGTGCAGGTTGAGGATCAAAGGCCGATTCTTTAACTTCAGCATAATCAATGTCCATAGCCCACACTCCGGAAGCACTGATGATGATAAGGACGCATTCTACGCGCAGCTGGAACGCTGCCCAAGCCACGACGTCAAAATCATCATAGGAGATTTGAACGCTCAGGTTGGCCAAGAGGAGGAGTTTAGACCGACTATTGGGAAGAAGAAGTGTCATTTTTGTTGATTTAGTTTTGCTGCGTCGTAAAAAAATAAAAATGACAGTTGTGCGTTGCTTCCGTATCGAGTGGTGTGCCCCCGAAAACGCGAGCACTTTGAAACTTGGATTCCGTCAGGAGTGACCTTAACGACCAGCGGAGAACAACGTCTGGTATATACGACGAAGTCGACGGAACGATTGGTTCGACGAAGAGTGCAGACAGATTCTGGAGGAGAAGGACGCAGCGCGGGTGGTCGCGCTGCAGCAAGGTACCCGTGGCAGAACGTGGAACGCTATAGACGGAAGCGGAGACAGCAGACCCGCCTTTTTCAGGAGAAGAAGCGGAGTGCGAGGAGATGAAACAGCTGTGCCGTTCTCTTAAAACACGCAAGTTTTATCAGGAGCTCAACACATACCACAAAGGCTTCGTGTCGTGAGCCAAAATGAGCAGGAATAAGGATGGGAGCATCTTGACGAACAAACCTGTGGTGACCAAAAGGTGGAAGCAACACTACGAGAAGCATTTAAATGGCGCTGAGAGTACAGGGAGTGAAAGTCAAGGCATCGGAGGAGATGACTACGTCAGTTCAGCGGACGATGGAAGCCAACCAACCCCCCTCTTGAGGGAAGTTAAGGATGCTATCCAACAGCTAAAGACCAATAAAGCAGCTGATAACGATGGTATCAAGATGGTCCCGGAAAAGCTAGTCACACTTGCACAAACTGTCAGTCAGAATTTGAGAAACTGAGAACGGCTACCGGAGGAGTGGCTTTACTTACTTACTTATGGATCCTGTACACCTCCGGTGGTGCAAAGGGCCGACTTGAAAGATCTCCATCCTGAGCGTTGTCCGGCTATCGCTTTAACCTGTTGCCAGGTTAGATTTCGGTCGACTTCTTTTATTTCTTTATTGAGGCTTCGCCGCCATGAGCCTCTGGGTCTGCCTCTGCTGCGATGTCCCGCTGGGTTCCATTCCAATGCTTGTTTACAGATTTCGTTTCCGCCCCTACGTAGAGTGTGGCCGACCCAGCCCCACTACTGATCCCGAATTTCTGTTGCTATCGGCCTCTGGGGACGTAGGAGTGGCCCATCTACAAAAAAGGTGACAAGCTGGAGTGTGAGAACAGCAGAAACTGGGGTCAAAAAGATTCACCACCTCACCAAATGTGTCATGTACAAGACGCGGATAAGTCCTCTACGTCCTCTAGTCCTCTACGGACATGAAACATGGATAATGCTCGAGGAAAACTTGCAAGCACTCGGAGTATTCGAGAGTCGGGTGCTTAGGACCATCTTAAGTGGTGTGCAAGAAAACGATGTGTGGCGGCGAAGAATGAACCACGATCTCGCTCAGCTCTACGGCGAACCCAACATCCAGAAGGTAGCTAAAGCCGGAAGGGTACGATGGGCAGGACATGTTGCAAGAATGCCGGATAGTAAGCTGCAAAGATGGTGTTCGCTTCCGATCCGGCAGGCACGAGACGGCGGGGAGCGCACCTAGCGATGTGGGCTGACCAGGTACAAAACGACTTGGCGAGCGTGTGGCACATTCGAGGATGGAGAGATGAGGCCTCGAACCGTGTATCTAGTTTTCCGCGAGCGATAATGGCCGCCAGCTTGCCTGCGGGTTAGTCTCTGATTTGACGTTTGTGGAGGTCAACTGCACCCACCATTCCAAGCATTTTGATCAATCTGGTATAGGCTTGAATTCACTGCATAACTTCTTATATGCCACATTGCCCAGAATGCTCGGAACGGTCGGTGCGTGCCTCCACAAACGTCGAATTAGAGACTAACCAGCAGGCAAGCTAGCGGGCATTATCGTTCGTGGACAACTGGATTATGGCAATAAATTGCATTTTATTCGGCAACTCGGCCGTACGAAAACCATTTTTTTGTTAAAAATCTTGGCTGTGCATATGGATTATGGCGTCAAGTTGTTGATTCAGTGTTTAGATGTAAACTAAATAAATAAATAAATGAATGATTGGTTTGATTCATTCATTCATTCAATCATTCATTCAATTCAACAAGTTCACAGAAGACAACATGCTTTATAATATTTTATTTGGTTCATACACCCTCTAGTATAAGGCGGTTTCAGCAGGCACCAAATTATCACTGTATAGGGATGTTCAAAATATTCGAATTTCTAAACGAATGAATCCTATAGTGTTAATGTCTTTCTTGCTATCTAATGAGGGGAATTATTGAATCTCTTTCCCGTCTTTTTTACGAATCGATCTGATGTTTATTGAAATAGTTTATTGAGAAAATACAGAATTTCTGTAAATTCAATTTAACACGTAAATGACGTACATCACTTCTTTTATATGAGTTATTAGAACGCTTCGCAATAACGACTATCTTTTAGTTTAGGAAGTATTCTATAAACTGGACGTGTCGATTTATTTCAAATATCTATTTGGATAATTCTATGTATCAGTCTTTCGCAAAAGCGACTCTTCCAATGGATAGTAATTCTTCTACAATTTAATTGAAACCGCGAAGCCATCCCACAGGCTGTGGATATATGGGATCAGGTCACGTATGATTCATCTGATTGATTTTTAATCTGTTTTCGTAGATTAACCTTTAGTTTTAATTTGCTCGATGTGTTACCACCGGTAGAGGTAGGTATATCGTGTCATGAATGCTTCCCATTTAACCGTCTACCGCTAGCCATAATGACGTTTATTTTATTCAATTTGAAAGTAATTTGTTTTCGGAGTACGGGAGACCACCCGGGCGCGCTTCCAACCTGCATGAAGCACGGAATGAAGAGCTAATTTATGCATGAAACCACGCAAAGTGTAATGAACACGTGGTGGTTACCTTTATGGCCTAGATGAGGTGAAATTTGGCAGCAAGTGTATCGGAAAAGTGGTTGCTTTTGGCACAAGTTGGTTGAGGCTGCACAGTCCTATGTAAGAGCTCACATAGCTTTATGTTTTACAATTTGTCTAAAGAGTTTAAGATTCTAAATTAATAAATGAGAAATTCATATTTCTTGTTTATAAAATCAATGTGATCGTGCGTTCTAGTGATGCTTTACCTTCTATTTTAAAACCAACCGTAGATGATATTTTTTGCATAATAATAGATTTATTCAATCTATTATCATCATATATGGAGCAAATTTAACTAAGACATAATGTTGTATGAGTGGGCTTTGCAATATGGGTGTCTATCGATCGGGCTAGATAAGTAAATCATGAAAATCGACATACAAAACTGAATATTAGGCAGTGTGCGACGCTTCGCAGTAGATCGTAGATGTGTAAGAAGCAGGCGCCGGTTAGTTGTACCGTGGGGCATCAAAATTCGTATACTTAAGCACTTTAGTAAATGAAAAAGTCACTAGGAAAAAGAAATCGAATGCAGATGGAACGTTTGTCATTGACACATCAGTATGCAGGCTTCTGCTTTTGAAGTGTTTCACATTTACACATTAAAAACTATGAAAAAACAATGATAAAATAATAAATTAAATCAACTACTCCTGAATCGAAATTCGTCTACCGTGGACTAAAGGCAGAGGCCTTGATGAGAGAAACGCGGATAGGTATGTGCCGCCAATCGAACCGTCAAGAAACAGCAGCCAATCGAGCTATGTTTTGTTGTCTTTTTCTTTATTCATATTCGATTCCATTTTCCTTCTTCCTTCTTTGTTCTTCCTTCCTCTTCCTACTTTCCTCTTTTTCTTCCTTCTTCCTATCTCCTTTTTCTCTTACCTTCACACTTCGTACTTCCTCAATCTCGCTTCTCAATTATCATCTTCCACTTCTCACCTCTCGCTTCTCCTCTCACTACTCACCTCTTATTTATCACCACTCACTTCTCCTTTCTTACCTATCACATTTTACTTCTCACCACTCACTTCCCACTTCTCACTTCATACTTTTTCACATCTTACTTCTCATTTCTCAGTGCTCAATTCTCACTTCTCACTATTCACTTCAAACAGCTCACTTTTAACTTTCGCTTCTCATATCTCACATCTCCCTTATCATTTCACATTTTTCATGTCGCACTTCGCATTTGTCATTTCTGACACTTTATTTTACCTGTTCAACCAAATGGCATTCAGTCAATTGACGTTCGGTTATATGACCCTTTCAGCCAAATAATCCTAAACCGGGCAAGCTGAAGGCAATCGAGAAGGGTTCCTTCCCTAAGCACGACCCGATCACTTGGTTACCTACACTGTACGGCGAAGGAAAAGAATTACACTCTGAGGATCGACAAGTGTCCAACGAAAGTTGACACAGCTTGCAAAAGCTGTGAAGCACATAAAAAAAAAGCCCCCTGTCCAGATGGAATACTAAACTTGGCGCTAAGGTCGCAATATCCGGACATGTTCAGGTCGTCGGGACGATGTTCTAGGAAATGTGGGAGACCATCCGGAAGGTAAACACCTGGATAGGGCCATACTCATGGGTCCGCGACGTTAGGCATAAGTAAGTTGGCATAATTCTGCCTTCTTTATATCATAGGCTGTTCTTTGGGTCATTTAATGCCTAACGTACTTATGCCTAACGTTGAATACCCATACTCATTAGGTCGACAGATGCGCATACTGCTGACAATGCAATTCGGATTCCACAAAAGAGCCCCAGTGAATCATACATCGTAAAGCAAACTCCAAATAATATCATTTTCGTCGTCATCTTCGTACAATGCACTATGGTCCAGGATACAGATTTACGCGGAAAGATGAATTTTACGCCAAAACTATATTTTTTAGAAAAAAACTGTTGTTCTACAAAATTGTTCGAAATAGTAAGGCCATCATTATGGTTCTACCAAAAAATAGGGTGGCCCATCATATAAAAAAATAGAAAATATTTTTTTTATTTCTTGGAATATTGACATGTTATGTTCTACAAAGTTGTAGCGTAGCTTATTCCAATCAATTTTGCTAAAAACTTTTTCTGTAGCTCTTAAGTTGGCTGATTTAGAGCAATTTTACCTAATTGGATTAGGGTGTACCTCAAAAAAACAGTATTTTTGATCTAATTTTTTTGTTTTAGATTTCTCGAAAAAGTCGTCTTCAGGTGACTTTTAGAGCTCGAAAAAATGCAACTTTTGATGGGTAAATATGCACAATATCTTTTTCTGATCAAAAGTTATAATCGTTTTTCTGTCAAAATTATATTTTTTTTTGTAAGTTTATATCTCCAGTTAGGGCAGACCAAAAAAATATAAAACCGTCTAAGACGAATTAAGTACTGTCCATTTAATTCCACCAGTTAATTTTCGTTATCTTTGCAGATACGTATTTCGACCACAACTGTGTGGTCGTCTTCAGTGTCTTGTACTTGACTCGACAAGACACTGAAGACGACCACACAGTTGTGGTCGAAATACGTATCTGCAAAGATAACGAAAATTAACTGGTGGAATTAAATGGATAGTACTTAATTCGTCTTAGACGGTTTAATACATTCCACTAAACGAGCTTAATATATTTTTCCAAAAAAATATGTTTACACGGCATTTGAAAGATAAATTAATATTCTTTATTATGTCAAAAAATTGGGGATATGTTATTTTTTTATCTCAAGTTTTACCAATTTTACTAAAATCATGTTTTTTCAAATAAATTAATATAACTCGACAACGGAAAAAGATACAGACAATATTCTTATAGCAAAACACGCGTTTTGAAAAGCCTCAAAAGTCTTCAGAAGATGACATTGGTGAGAAATGAAAAATAAAAAATCCACAGCTCTAACACTTTTTATAAGTTTTATCATTATCATCGTATTGCAAGATTTACGAGAAAAGATGCATTTTCGGTCTGAAGCATACTTTTAAGAAACAAAATTTGTTCTACAAAGTTTTTCTGGATACTTGGGCCCTTATTATAGAGTTACCGAAAAATAGGGTGGGCCATTTTGTAAAAATGTAAAATCTTCATTTTTTTTAGTTTGCGGAATATTGACGTAAAATGTTCTACAAAGTTGTAGCGCAGCTTTTTCCAATCAACTTTGCTATATAAACTTTTTATGTAGCTCTTAAGCTCACTTGTTTAGAGTAATTTTACTAATACCAGGATTAGGGTGTCCCTCAAAAAACAAGATTTATGATCTGCTCAGTTCATTTTTTATTTTTCACGGATGTCACCTTCTGAAGACTTTTGGGGCTTTTTGAAACGCGTATTTTGCTATAAGAATATCGTCTGTATCTTTTTCCGTTGTCGAGTTATATCAATTTATTTGAAAAAACAAGATTTTAGTAAAATTGGTGAAACTTGAGATAAAAAAATAACGTACCCCCAATTTTTTGACATAATAAAGAATATTAATTTCTCTTTTAGATGCCGTGTAAACATATTTTTTTGGTCTGCCCTAACCGGAGATATCAACTTATGAAAAAAATGTAATTTTGACAGAAAAATGATTATAACTTTTGATCGGAAAAAGATATTGTGCATATTTACCCATCAAAAGTTGCATTTTTTTGAGCTCTAAAAGTCACCTGAAGACGACTTTTTCGAGAAATCTGAAACAAAAAAATTAGATTAAAAATACTGTTTTTTTAGGTACACCCTAATCCAATTAGGTAAAATTGCTCTAAATCAGCCAACTTAAGAGCCAAAGAAAAAGTTTTTTTAGCAAAATTGATTGAAATTAGCTGCGCTACAACTTTGTAAAACATAACATGTCAATATTCTGAGAAATAAAAAAAATATTTTCTATTTTTTTTTATATGATGGGCCACCCTATTTTTTGGTAGAACCATAATGATGGCCTTACTATTTCGAACAATTTTGTAGAACAACAGTTTTTTCTAAAAAATATAGTTTTGGCGTAAAATTCATCTTTCCGCGTAAATCTGTATCCTGGACCATAGTGCAATGTTCTGTGGAATTGATCTTTAACATATCAACTGCCTTCATTCCGTGCCGATAGTTCGAACGAGCCAGACGTGTGTGCTGTGTCTCATCGCGGATTGTGTTCGGTAGTGAAAAGGCTATTGTGTGGTGCTCCTACCTACGGATCCAAGGCGATCGCTGTCGGCGAGTGAAGTAGCTGCTTCTGGCGACGCCAGTGAAGCAGGCTATTGTTACTGCTGCTACCTACAGCAGCAGGGGCAGATAAGTGGCAAAACTTTTATTGTTCTCCCTTCTGTTTGATACAGAGTGGGACTGCTTAGAATTAATCGAATTAGTTTTTTTTAAGTTTTTTTTTTCTAATTTGCTATTAGTTCTAAGTTAGTATAAGCAAAATTATCCTTCCACCTTACGGGGTGAGAATGGAGGAGGAGACTGGAGAAGGCAATGTGCCTGCTAAAGATGGAGGGCGCACTCGATTGTACCATGCGGCTTCGCCTGGGCCTTGGGTTGTTTACTTTCGGCAGAAAGTAAAAAGCCTAGATTTTCTCGGCATTAAACGAGATTTGACGCGTCGTTTTCCGAAGCTTGATTTTAGCCAGATCAACAGGAACAAACTACGCATCACCGCACCTACATACCAGGTGGCGAATGAAATTGCTGGCGACAGGGCGTACAATGTTGAATATATGGTTTATGTCCCTCGCGAGAGGTCGAAATTGAAGGTGTGATCAACGCAGCGAGCCTGACTTGCAAGGATGTACTTGCGGGAAAAGGCCGCCTAAAGAATGCAATGGAGTCTACCGTGGATATTCTGGACTGCAAGGAATTGCATTCAGCAGCCACGGTAGATGGAAAGAAGGTATATTCCAAGTCAGGTTCGCTTCGGGTGACGTTCGCCGGTTCGATGCTCCCAAAATATGTTGATATTGAAAACATGCTATTTCCGGTGCGTCTTTTTGTGCCAAGGGTATTTAATTGTACCAATTGCAAACAACTTGGTCACACTGCCGAGTTTTGTGACAACAAACCACGTTGTGGCAAATGTTCTGAAAGGCATAGGGAGGAGTCCTGCCAGCAACAGGCAACAAAATGTGCTTATTGTGGTTTGAATCCTCCCCATGGTTTGCAGGAATGCCCGGTGTACAAAAGCGCACCCAAAAAGTGAAGCGCTCGTTGGTACAGCGCTCCAAGCAGTCGTATGCGGAAATGGTTAAGTCGCAAGACACATCCGCCACAGCCACTGCATCGACTGCTATTTCAGCCACCGTTCGTGTAAGTGATTATTATGATTCCATATCCATTGATGAATTGGACTCTGACGCTGCCGATATGGATGATCCTGCGGAGGTACACGTGCCCGAAAAGAGGAAGCAACCGTCTTCCCCGGGATCGCGCCGCAAGAGAACAAAAATCATCCATAAAAGCTTGGCAAAATCTGAAGGTAATGGGGTTTATTTAAAATCCCGAAGCAACCTGTCCCTACTGCTTCTTTTGATCCTAGTTGCAGTAAGGCATTCCCGCCATTGTTAAAATCCGATGTTTCGAAGAAACATCCGGCTAGGAAGAATCAACGAAAGAAAAAAGTAATTCGCACTTCTAGTAAAAGTATTCCGTCCAAGCGAGGATTGATCTCCTTTAAGGACCTTGTGGACCGTTTTTGAATTCATTCAATATTCCGAATTCATTGAGGCCTATCATTGACCTTTTCATACCAACAATGGAAAGTTATCTGAAGCAATTGACTGTTTCATGGCGCCTCTTGCAGGAATTGTATCTTTCGATGGATAATACGGCCAATACCGAAGATACAATCACTGTGCTGCAGTGGAACTGTCATAGTCTGAAAAAATAAATTAGACGTGTTCAAGTTTTTGATTCGCAATTCCGATTGCGATATATTTGCACTCTGTGAAACATGGCTTTCTTCTGAAGATGAAATCAACTTCCACGATTTTAATATTATTCGCCAAGATCAGGATGATCATTATGGTGGCGTTCTTTTGGGGATCAAAAATGCTACTCCTTCTACAAAATTCCCATTCCGACTGTTAATGGCCTAGAGATCGTCGCTTGCCAAATAAATGTAAAGAATAAAGATCTTTGCATAGCTTCAGTGTACATTCCTCCAAATGCCTCTATTAATCGTCGACATTTTTGGAGCGCAGTCTCCTATCATCTCCAGTATTGATATTGGGTGATATGAACGCACATGGTATTGGTTGGGGCGAAACGTATGACGATTATAGAGCGCCTATTTTCTATGATTTGTGTGACGATTTCAATTTGAATATTTTGAACACTGGTGAAGTAACTCGAATAGGACCAAATGGTCAACAAAGCCGTATTGATCTGTCTTTATGTTCAAATTCACTATCATTAGATTGCACGTGGAAGGTAATTCAAGATCCCCATGGTAGTGACCATATGCCGATAGTCACCACAATTAAGAGTGGCTATCAACAATCTGAGCCAGTTAATGTTCCTTTCGATCTCACGAAGAACATTGACTGGCAAAAATTTGCATCGGCGGTAAAATTGGTATTGAATCAACTGATACTCTTCCCCTTTGGATGAATATCGATTCCTTACTGAGTTGATTCAAAAAGCGCACTAGAAGCTCAGAAACGACGCGTTCCAAGTACATCTGTCATCAGAAGACCAGCCACTCCTGGATGGGATGATGAATGTACTAAGTTGTATTCTGAGAAATCTGATGTTTTCAAGGCCTTCCGTAAACACGGAAGGTCAGAGCTTTGAAGAGTATTTGAGGCTCGAAAGAAAACTCAAAAATCTTCTCAAGGCAAAAAACGTAGCTACTGGCGACGTTTTGTCGAAGGACTATCACGAGAAACCTCAATGACAACACTTTCGAAAACGGCTCGCAACATGCGGAACCGCATTTCTATACCAATGAGAGTGAAGAATACTTCAATCGATGGATGTTACTTCACAAAAAAGGTCTGTTCAGATTCCGTACCAGCAGAACCGCTATTTCGAGAATCAGTCACTGATCCCGGTTCTTTGGGTGGACCATTCACAATGCTGGAACTTTCTATGTCTCTTCTTTCATCGAATAACTCTGCTCCGGGATGCGATAACATCAAATTCAATCTTCTTAAAACCTCCCAGATATCGCAAAAGACGATTACTTGACCTGTACAACTGTTTCATGGAGTACAACATTGTGCCACCTGAATGGCGACAGGTCAAAGTAATAGCTATTCAAAAGCCTGGGAAACCAGCGTCTAATCACAATTCATACCGACCGATTGCCATGCTATCATGCATGAGAAAATTATTGGAGAAAATGATCCTTTCAAGAGTCGACCATTGGGTCGAAGAAAATGCATTGCTTTCAAATACTCAGTTTGGATTTCGAAAAGGGAAAGGAACAAACGATTGTCTAGCGTTGCTTTCTTCAGATATACAACTGGCCTTTGCGCACAAGGAGCAATTGGCTTCAGTATTCTTGGATATTAAGGGCGCTTTTGATTCAGTTTCCATAGAAGTACTGTCAGACAATCTGCACAGTAGTGGATTACCCGTTATTTTGAACAATTTCTTGTATAATTTGTTGTCAGAAAAACAAATGAACTTCACACTCGGCACTCTGACAACTTCCAGAAATAGCTACATGGGCCTTCCCCAAGGATCGTGTTTAAGTCCCTTGCTTTACAATTTCTATGTTAAAGATATTGACAACTGTTTGGAAGGACAATGCACGCTCAGACAACTTGCAGATGATGCCGTGGTCTCTCTAAGAGGTCCATGTGCAGCTGTCTTGCAAGGACCATTGCAAAGTACCCTAGATAATCTGACTGTTTGGGCCAGACATCTAGGGATCGAGTTTTCACCGCAAAAAACTCAGTTGGTTGTGTTTACTAGGAAGCGGTACCCAGCTCAACTGAAACTAAAACTGTTGAATGATGACATCAACCAATCTTTATCTTCTAAATACCTTGGGGTCGTGTTTGATTCTAAATGTACTTGGAAACTCCATTTTGAGTATTTGATACAAAAATGCCGGAAAAGGATCCATTTTCTACGTTCTATCTCCGGAACATGGTGGGGTGCTCACCCGGAAGACCTCATCAAACTCTATAGAACGACTATTCTCTCTGTTTTAGAGTATGGCTCTTTCTGCTTCCTCTCAGCAGCTGATTGCCACCTGATCAAATTGGAACGAATTCAGTATCGTTGTTTGCGTATTGCCCTTGGCTGCATGCATTCGACGCATAACATGAGCCTGGAGGTGCTTGCTGGAGTCACTCCTTTAAAGCACCGTTACTGGGAGCTCTCACTTAGAATACTCGTCAAATGTGGAACAAGTAACATACTTGTCTTAGATAACTTCGATAAAATGCTTGAACTGACTTGTCGTTCAAGATTCCTTAGAGTCTATCTCAACTACATTTCTTCAGATCTTTGTCTTCCGTGTTATAATCCACCTCGAGTTCACTTCACCAACGACAGTTCCTCAATTGTATACGATCTGTCCATGAAACATGCTATTCAAGGAATACCAGATCATCTTCGACAAATATCTATTCCCTCCCTTTTTTCAGAAAAATATGAACATGTCAATTGCAACAACAGATATTTCACTGATGGTTCTCGCATCAACGGATCCACTGGCTTCGGTGTCTTCAATGTAAATTCAACCACCTTCCGAAAACTTCAGGAACCGTGTTCGGTTTATGTTGCTGAGCTGGCAGCAATTAACTTCGCTTTGGGGATAATTTCCAATCAGCCCGTAGACCATTATTTCATCTTCTCGGATAGTCTTAGTTCTATCGAGGCACTCCGGTCGATGAAACCTGTTAAGCACGCATCTTACTTTCTTACAAACATAAGAGAGCAGATGCGTGTTTTGGTCGAAAGATCATTCAAGATTACCTTTGTTTGGGTCCCATCTCACTGCTCAATCTACGGCAATGAGAAGGCAGACTCGCTGGCAAAGGTGGGCGCACAGGAAGGTGAAGTTTATGATAGACAATACTCGAGCAACG
This sequence comes from Armigeres subalbatus, assembly GCF_024139115.2. Taxonomy (NCBI): domain Eukaryota; kingdom Metazoa; phylum Arthropoda; class Insecta; order Diptera; family Culicidae; genus Armigeres; species Armigeres subalbatus. Next base: position 99,775,087 of record NC_085140.1, read on the forward strand.
AGTTTTTCCCATTAGTCCGTCAGAGTACTCTTCAAAGTTGGCAAAGAAATTGGACACACAACGAACTTGGACGGTGGCTATTTTCCATAGTTCCAAAAGTTTCTGGGCGAGCGTGGTTCAGAGGTGAGGACTTAAGTCGAGGCTTCATTCGCGTGATGTCGAGACTTATGTCTAATCACTATTCACTAAACGCACATCTGTACAGAATAAACCTTGTCGATAGCAACTTATGTAGGTGCGGAGCCGGTTATGATGACATCGATCACGTAGTTTGGTCCTGCTCGGAAAATGACGCCTCCAGAGAGCAATTATTGGATACCCTTGTGGCCTGAGGTAAACAACCCTTCAGGGAAGTTCGCGGTGTTTTGGGAGATCGGGATGTTGTCTATATGCAGGCCATTTATAGTTTTCTTTGTGCTCCTGACATCAAAATCTAACATTTTGTTTTTTTTCTTTCTTTTATGTTTTTTTGTTCTGTCTCTGCCTTTTGTTCCGTAGAGCCCCATAGCTCTTGCCATCCGGAAGATGCTCCCAGTCGAACCATTCCTCGAGCACGACGACACGCCACATCGTCACTGACGCCAAATGCCCGGATGAGAAACTGAAATTTCCTGATCCCAAATCCTAAGCCCCGTCCATCCTTAAACATTGTTAACTAACCTCGAGTCACCACGAGTACGCTGGCTTCTATCCCCCTCTTACTAACCGTATAATAAAATGATATTGATTGTATATATCACAAAGAACAATGGCTCCGTAAAGTGTTATACACGCCTGAGCCTACCAAATAAACGAAATTGGAAAAAAAAAAAAATATCAACTGCCTTTGTTGCAATTCTGAGCTCAATCGGGTATACCGAACCAATTTCCTGAACGAAAGAGTGACGGGGGTGTATTTTCCTATGCATTTTGGCTGAAACCACCATACAAACTTCGAATCAAATGCGCCAGCTTATGCAACTTGAGCTGAAATTTTCAGAGATTGATTTTCTTACCCAAAGGCACAATCCGGGGAGTGCCCCGTAGAATCCGACAACTTTTTTTTGTCCCCATGCAAGGCTGGGCCACTCTATTGTGCAGTTTATCATGGGCAATAATCCAAACTATATGTGCAGTGTGTTACTGTGGAAGGGTATCTGACTGCAGATCCAAAGGACGAATGTTCGAGACTTGGTATTGATAAGATTTTTTCTATTTTATCATTTTTGAGCAAATTCACCAGTGATACAAATCATCAAGACCAAACTTTGGGCCAATGTAAACATTTTGAGTTCGCACCAGTGTTTCAAACTTCGTTCTATACCTACCAGTTTTTTGGTCCATTTTCTTGGAACTGGTCTGATTTTGAACCAGGTGCAAAATCGTTTATAACAGACCACATTCGTAAGATGAGTTTTCTATCCAAAAATCATGGTTTCTACACTGTCGTAATAATAGATGGCTTGCTGATGTTGTTAAGAAAACATACAAGCACGAAAAAAGCTTCAAATGTTATAACAAAGTGCGAACAAGCCAATTTAATTTTAGATCAATGAACAAAAAAATGCCTTGTAACTGTAATCTAAATTTCAGTTTCCAATTTTATTTTCATGCCACTTTTCTGCTCTATTATTTAGGATATTGTGTAGATGTTTGTTAGGGTGGCTCAAATTAGTATGGGAAAAACTTTTTTCAATTTTTTGATGGGCCGCCCTCTTATTCGGTTCTATTTGATGCCCTGATGCTCTGGACAAAATTTCAGCCAAATCGGTCAACGTTTGGGCGGTGCTTACCTAGTTGGAAGTTTATATGGAAAAATGTATGCAGAGACATCCAAAAAAGTAAATTGCAACTGTACTACACAACTTACGATGAAGAACTAAGATACTCATTCAGATCTTGGAGAATTTAATACAGAATGTTATGCAGAAAACCGCGAGTAGATTAGAGTTTGCCCGGTTAAGTTATTAGCATTTCTCTGAAGTGGGGTTTGAGCAAATTCCGTTTCTTTTACCATTGAAAAGAAATAAATTCACCCCTACAGCACTCGAGTAAAATGCTAATATCTTTGCGTAATAAACTCTAATCTTCTCGCGGTTTTCAGCATAACATTCTGTATTTAATTTTGCAAGAACTGAATTAGTATCATGGTACTTGATTATAAATTGTGCCGTCTAACTGCAAATCACTGTTTTTGAATGTTTCTGCATACATTTTTCCATATAAACTTCCAACGAGTTTAGCACCGCCCAAACGTTGACCGATTTGGCTGAAATTTTGTCCAGAGAATCAGGGCATCAAATAGAACCGAATAAGAGGGCGGCCCATCAAAAAATTTGAAAAAGTTTTTTTTTGAGCCACCCTAATGTTGGTTAATTTTTGCTCATTTTTGGACCAGAATCCGTGTTGTTTGGAACCGATTGAAGCGATTTGGATAGGAAGAGCGGAATCGCCAACTTCCTATTATTAACATCTCATGGATAAAGGGCGGGCTCTTCTCCCCATCTATTGGGTCAATCTGGGATACGAGGGCTAGATTATAATATTGTTTGTACGAACTTTCTTCTGAAGGAGATTCTCTATTCATCCCGTGGATTCGCATAAGTGTCTCGGCTTATGGAACCACCCCACCCATTTTTGGCCCTTAATACAGGAGTCTGATGAAATACAACGAGTAGTATGACTATGATCATGATCAAATCGTTTGTCAGATATGGCCAGTGCTATCGGCAGGTGCCTTTCTACAATAGATGGTAGTATCATCATCATCAGAATCCGTGTTGTTTGGAACAAGATGTATCGAGATGGATATTTCAAACAAACGGAGCATGAATGGGAAAAAAATAAAAGTTTCTGCATCCAATATCTGGTGGCATTGACGATAGAAGAAGGATTGCAGAAACGGATTGAGAATAGTAGAAATTTTTGCCTGGCATGTTGCCTCTTGATCAAGCATTCAGATGACAACATGGAAGTCCACTGAAAGTCGATTAATCGCCAAAACCTTTCAAAAATTCTCGAAGAGTTTATAAATTGTTATTGGAAGACTTACCAAGTCAGTCCCTTGAATTTCGAGTGAGAAAGGACTATGTTTTTACTATAAGCTCCTTGATAAGTCTACTCAGCGACGCAGCCGAAATTTTTTTATGATCGATTTTCCTCTTAACAAAAATTGGCTCTGGGGGATTGTTACCCCAAAACCCTCCCCGTGGCTATGTCACTGAAGAGTTATAAATACAAAAATGTTGACTGGGAGGCTCGTTGGTGGATGCAGTTCGAACAGTTCTCGACAGTGCTTAGTAGACGTCTATAGTCGGTCCAACTCTTTGGAACGGGATGTCCGATAGAATCCTGACACTGCAGCCGCATAGGAAATCAAATATCATGGGTTTTGCAAACGCCATGTCTATACCGGTGTCTAATCATCAACTTTGCGGTACGAGATATGCACAGTGGCCACCGCCTGAACAGTTGAAGAATGTGATCCGTTTCGGCTGAAGGCTGTATCACATTATCATGCGGATCTCATCTGCACTAGATGTCAAGTGATATCAGCGGAGAGACACCAAAAGTGTGATAATCTGTTCAGTGAATGAGTGCAGCGAAAGTGAGACGGTGCACAGTGGCTAAAATCGGGTTTGTGGCGCGTTTATTTAATAGTTCCTTTATCATGAAATTTAGCGTAATGGTGTCTTTAAATTAATACCTGAACTGTAGAACTGTAAGCGAATGTAGAGAATGTTTCAAAACCTTTTACTGCTATGCAAAGTAGAAATCAATCACCCATCACAAGGAGTTGATGGAAAAATGCACCATGCGTCTCCATATGCTTGTATGCTTACATCGAACATGTTCAAAACTTGGCGTTATGAAATTACGAACTTGGTGTTTTCGATAAAGTTTTTCAGGACAACTTTTGCTACAGCTCTCACTTATACCTCTCCCATGTTGTAAAGTGGAAAAAATATTTTTTTCATCTCACTTGATTATAAGGCTGAATACCTACAAAGAAGCGCGTCGACTTAGGGTAAGACGGTATAATGCGCCCCACCTGGCCAAAACGCCCCCCTTTAATTTCTAGAAAACTATAACTAATTAAGGGTCAAAATCAGTTGGTACCTATAAGTATTTGTAAACCCATCATACTATGTGAATGTGAAAATATTTTTGTATTACACAATGAAAATAATAGCAAAATACAAAAAGTTACAGTTTTGATGTAACTTTTCATGTTTGTTTGCTCAACATTCTGGAGCGACTCTAGCATACTGTCCGCAAAACTTGCACTGGAACACTCAGTTGGGCAACAAAATAACATTTCTCAATGGTTAATATGATATAAAATTGCTTCCATCTTCAAAAATGTAACGATTTTCGAAAACATGTTTCACTGGCCAAAACGCCCCAGTGTAGGCAGGACGATATGCCCTTACCAACTGGACACAAGCGCAGCGAGCCTGCAGCAGTTGCTTGAAAATTGTATGGAAAATATTGAAATGTAATTCACACCTGCTTAAATGGACCTATGTTGGTTTTTTAATGTCAAGCGCATAAGGATTTGTAACCTTTTTAATATGGGATTGATAAAATACTAATGAAGGGCTTTGAAACGTCTTTGGTTAAGGTGGGGCGTATTGCCCAGGCACTTTTTGAAATTCATTTTTTCACGACTTTTCAAAAAAGCTTTATTACGTGTTATCTGTAATATTTTTATATTACTACTCGCGGGCAATGCATTTGCGACTTCCTGGACTACCAAATAACACAAAGTTTTCCTAAATTGCGTTGAAAAGTAAAAAGTTATCAAGGAATTGTCTTAGGAGGGGTCCATATTATACCGTCTTACCCTACTGATAAAACGTCTCGAATACACCATTACTCTAAATCACATAATAAAGGTACTTTTAAATAAACGCACTAAAACACGATTTTGGCCACTGTGCGGTGCAAAGAAATGGAGTTGGACCAACGCATTCCAGTTTGAGACAGCTTTGGTGAGTGCAAGGAAAGGTTTAGGCTGCACTCGGACCAAGAAGCGATTAGGGCGCTTGTTCGAGACTAGGTTATTGAATTATTCTTGTAAATATTAGTGTAAATAGTTAGTTAAGTTATCAAATTTTAAACTAAACAAATGCCTCACAAAGGCTGTAATGTCAAATATAAATTTTCTTGATTGACGACTTGTGAGGGAAGTCAGATTTTTTTCTTTTTTTGGAAAAGATGTTTAATTTTGATACACATAGTTAAGTTTGCCATTTTATTGTGTTTTTATCAGATATTGCGAAAAAAGATTCGGCTCCCGTTGGGACTTGAACCCACACTATTCCATTTAGTACACGGACGTATGACCAATTACCGTGCGGGACCGAAATCCGTACAGCACCGAAATCCGTCCACCTCATGAGATATCAATTAATTAAAGGGGATTAAAGGTAATTAATGTAGACATAATTAATCTTATCCTGTTCAGATTCTTGGCAGTAAGCTTTTATGGCATAGAATTGGAAAAAAGACTTTGAAATTAAAACAACAAAAATCAAAAACAAATCTTCACCCACCAAACGCGGAGTTTGTGCCGCCATTTTGTTTTCGGGTAGAGCATAATTGCACCAAAAGTAACTGTGTTTTAATTGCTAATTGCGAATCATTAAATAAGATAAGCGGAATTGAAATCGAAGGGATCGCTTCTCAAGGTGCGTATTGAACTATTTACAGTGGTAGTTTAGTCATCCAGACTGTTTCAATTTAAATATTTAGTTGAAAAATAGCTGTACGGATTTTGATCCTTTGATTCGAAAACCGTACACGGTGGACGGATTTCAAGTCAGGAGTAGTTGATTTAATTCATAATTTTATCATGTTTTTCGTAGTTTTTCATGAGTAAATGTGAAACACTTCAAAAGTAGAGGCCTTCATGCTCCTGTGTCGATGACAAACTTTTTATTTACATTCGATTCCTATTTTCTAATGACTTTTTCATATACTAAGGTGCTTAAGTGTACGGATTTCGATGCCCCACGGTATACAACAGTTGCCCTTGCGAGAAGTTGTTCCATAACCAGCTAATAACGATAGGATATCAGTCAATTCCCCGTATCTATCGAATCTGCTTTGGCAACATTTCACACCCTGTTCTCTCTACCCAACTATGTGTATCAGAATTGAACAACTGTCGGTTGCGTTTGAATCACAAACATGTGATTCTATTTGTCGTATTGAGGCGGGTTTGCTTCTGCAACGACAATAGAGGCTCGCTTGCCACCGAGGAATTGACTGATATCCCATCGTTATTAGCTGGTTATGGAACAACTTCTCGCAAGGGCAGCTGTTGTATAATTGGTCATACGTCCGTGTACTAAATGGAATAGTGTGGGTTCAAGTCCCAACGGGAGCCGAATCTTTTTTCGCATATCTCATAAAAACACCCTAAAATGGCAAACTCATGAATGTAAAACTGTTGAATGTAAAACTATTGATCGAATGAACCCGTATTAAAATAGTGTCAGTAATAACCCACAAATCTATTACATAACTAGTTTTTAGATCGATGGATAAGGTACCCCGGGGCAAGTGAAAATACGGGGTAAGTGGGTACTATGGCTGCCGATTAATCGGTGAACGTTTTAATGATAACAATGTTCTAGAAAGATGAAGCAGAACTATCGACGAATTCGTCTGACACAAAAATATTTGGAATCAAAACCATTTGGGGCACCATACTAATGATATTGTTCAATCATTACTTTAAACTACCGGCAAAAGCTATTACTTTTATTTTAATTCAATAGATTTTCAACAAACTAGTCGTTTCAAAATTCATCAATGATGTGGAGAGTGAATAATTTGAGCAATTAAATAATTGTGTGACATCGAAAACGATTTAAAAGTTTTAATTAAAGCCAAAATCTGCAATTTTCACTTGCCTTGAGTTTTAACATACATGGGGCAAGTGGGACATATTTGAACAACATTTTCGATAGAGTCATTTACCTGTTTTTAAATTGATGTCTAGTGAAAAATAACTTCGACACTCATATATCATATGGATCTGAATCAAATGCAGTTGATATCATTGGTTTCATTGTTAAGAAGTAGTATATAGTTGGTTTACCAAATCTGTATTTTACTTTCTGAAAATGATCTCCCTCGTGGAAAAAAACAATGGTTATAACTATGCGAAATCTTCCTTTGACAGTGCAAACAATCTATTTGTTCTACAATAGATCAACAGGTTTTGTCTTGTGTTTTGCTATTTTTAAACTTCGCATCAGATTAACAGATTTTCAGATAAATAATGTGCTTAAGACATGAATTGGCCATTTCGTTCTATTACAAATTTACAACACTGCGCATCGCCTGAATAAAAACGTTCCTTTTAAAGTTCTAATTTATGTAATAATTTGTGTTCTAAACAGAGAAACATTCATTCGAAAAGAGAAAAAATTTGCTTATCCTTTCCATCTAACACACTTGGTTAGAAAGTAAGCTAATGGAAAGCCAGGTAACAGCCAATTAAACAGTAAACCGGCTGTTGTCTTGTTTTTATATCTGCTAACATTGTAATCCCTTTCTTTTCGCAAAAACAAAAGTCTGACAAGCAATAAACCTCCATCCATGATTTAAAATACTACGACTCAGAAATTATATGAACATTATATCTACATTCTTCAAATAAGTTTCGTTCGACAGTATAAAGCAGAATAGGTCCCACTTGCCCCGTTTGAAGGGGTAAGTGGGTCCCACAGGCAAATTTATTTATGCCACTTACAATATTTTTTGTAACTGCATAAATGGCTTACAATACGTCTACACTTCAACAACGGAAGCATATAATGATGTATCCGTGGTTAATGTCCTGAAATACCCTGTTTTCTAAGTATGCGTTAACAATTTTGCTGAACTAGCGTTTTTTTAGGTCCCACTTGCCCCGGGGTACCTTACCTGGTTATCATGTTACGATAATCTGTTGTTGTTTTATCGAATTTTATGAATATTTTCATAGCGGTTCTGGGTTTTCGTAACAACGAGCAATGCGCGCTAAAAAGGGGTGAGATTGGGCCAAACTTTTGGTTGATTTGCCATACATTGTTGGTAAGAGCCTTAATGTAGGCAATTATTTTAAATGAACGATTGAATCATTGCATCGTCACCGCTGAACTTTATTTTATTTGGCCCAATGTCACCCCCTGTGAGGGGTGAGAATGGGCCAATTTTAAACAACATATAACTTTGCTTGTTCTCAACACGCACAGCTGAAAGTATGCTCTTTTCGGCAGAAATACACTCTTTTGCGGGAGAATGGGACTACCCACAAAAGGAGTAAAATTTGATGCATAAAAAGGATAAGTTTTACACACTTTTCCTGTTTTCATGCATAAATGTTAATCATTTGTGAATAAAAGATAGTCATAATTGTGCATAATATTTATTCCTTTTTGTGTGTAGTCCCATTCTCCCACGAAAGAGCGTACTTTGAAGTCATAATTGAACACTTTATACCTAGTCAAAAGAGCATTCTTCAAAGTCCATGTGTAAACTTTTTTAGCAGTCAAGTATAAAGATTGGGCTACTGTGATGAAAAACATGAACATATGACACATAAGCACCGTCTTGAACAAAACATTGTCGTAGCCAAGCAAATCCTTCTTCCGATTTGCCTTTTACCAACGAAAACAAGCGCGGAACACCAAAGGATAATTCGCATGTTCACGCCTCAAAAACATAACACTGAATGATCGTTTATTTTCACCGTTCGAATCATCTAGAATTCCTGTCAGCCTACTGAGATTGAATTTCAAATTTCTTCTCATTAGCTTCTTAGTATGCTGGCATTTCAAATGCCAACTACGATTGAATTTCAAATTCGTTATCATTTTTTCTATTAATGTCATTTTTAAATATTTTAGTTTATTTCATTATTTTTATCATGAAATAAGAAATACGTTCCACTTTATCCATCAATGTAACCAACAAATGCAAATGCATTTTTCAGACTCACTTTATTCCCCACAATATTCACCGTCTCTACTCTTTCTTTTTTTTTCGGTTGGGAAATTTTTTTTGGAGCAATCCACAATGCACAAATCCAATCCAATCAAAATCCCATGCAAATCCAATCCAATCAAAATCTTATGCAAATCCAATCAACATCCAATCCAAATCTAATCCGAATCCAATCCAAATCCAATACAAATTCAATATAAATCCAATCCAAATCCAATCCAAATCCAATCATCCAATCGAAATCAATCGAAACCAATCGAACCAATCCAAACCAATCCAAATCGAACCCAAATCCAATCCAAACCAATCAAACCAATCCAAACCAATCCAAATCCAATCCAAACCAATCCAAACCAATCCAAACCAATCCAAACCAATCCAAACCAATCCAAACCAATCCAAACCAATCCAGATCCAATCCAAACCAATCCAAACCAATCCAAACCAATCCAAACCAATCCAAACCAATCCAAACCAATCCAAACCAATCCAAACCAATCCAAACCAATCCAAACCAATCCAAACCAATCCAAACCAACCAAACCAACCAAACCAATCCAAACCAACCAAACCAATCCAAACCAATCCAAACCAATCCAAACCAACCAAACCAATCCAAACCAATCCAAACCAATCCAAACCAATCCAAACCAATCCAAACCAATCCAAACCAATCCAAACCAATCCAAATCCAATCAAAATCCAATCCAAATCCAATCCAAATCCAATCCAAATCCAATCCAAATCCAATCCAAATCCAATCCAAATCCAATCCAAATCCAATCCAAATCCAATCCAATCCATATCCAATCCAAATCCAATTCAATCCAAATCCAATCCATATCCAATCAAAATCCAATCCAAATCCAAATCAAATCTTTATCTACTCGGCGGCTCGAACCGTGGACCTCTTGATCTGCAGGCCCTGACACTACCACATAGCCCACTCTAGATCCAAACATAACTGATAACTGATTTTAAAATGATTTTTTTTAAATTATATTTCTCAATATTGCTTATTTTGCTCATTGAAACAAAATCTATTTTTTTCTTTTAGCACTATTCTGTCAAAAATCTCTCTCGTCTATTGAAACTCCTTATTTTTTTCATGTTTGTAATTTTTTTATGACTTTTCTTAATTTTTTTTGCCATATTATTTTCTCGCGTTCTCTCTCTCTTTCTATATGCCCTTAGCATATCATGGCTTATCTTTTTTTTTGCCGTTCTCTTTTCCAACTTAGGCTTACCATTATTTTTTTTGCCTTTTATATAGCATGGCTTACCATTATTTTTTGCCATTTTTTCAGACTGAGGCTTACCACTATTTTTTGCCATATCTCGTCTGGGGTTTACCTTTTTTTTTACCCTTCACCAATCATAGCTTATCATTTTTTTTTGCCATATTTTCCCGTCGGAGGCTTACCATATTTTTTCGCCTCATTCAGCTTTTCTTCTACTGCTGACCTTTCTTACCTTGTAGGGAGCAACGACTACGTCATTGTCGTAGCCAAGCAAATCCTTCTTCCGAATTGCCTTTTACCAACGAAAACAAGCGCGAAACACCGAAGGATAATTCGCATGTTCACGCCTCAAAAACATAACACTGAATGATCGTTTATTTTCGCCGTTCGAATCTTCTAGAATTCCTGTCAGCCTACTGAGATTGAATTTCAAATTTCTTCTCATTAGCTTCTTAGTATGCTGGCATTTCAAATGCCAACTACGATTGAATTTCAAATTCGTTATCATTTTTTCTATTAATGTCATTTTTAAATATTTTAGTTTATTTCATTATTTTTATCATGAAATAAGAAATACGTTCCACTTTATTCATCAATGTAACCAACAAATGCAAATGCATTTTTCAGACTCACTTTATTCCCCACAAACATCACAAGATTTGAAGCGCCATTAGCAATCTAATACTTATGCATCTACTGATGTGATTGGCGTCATCATCCACCTGAATGTTCAGAGCAAGGATTAGTGCTCAATGGCACAACCTGCCTATTCCTCCGAAGTGATGGCACATAGTAGTCCTGGAGAACACCTTTTATTTTTTCTGGCTTTTGTTTTTATTAAATCAACATTAGCTATCACGAATTTTACTAACACACACCGTATTCGAACACATGCTGTATCCCGCAATCTTATCCAAGGACATGCGCACTAACAGCAATGTTCGTTATTCTCCCATCTTCACACGGGGAAAGCTCTTCGACTGCGTGGCACTCAGTGGAGCACACGAGCTCCCCAATAACAACCAGCCTCCAATCTATACCTTTGGATAGTTAGGCTCGTGATAACAGCAGGGTTTTTTTTGGGAGCAGAGCATTCCCAAAGTTTTCACTACCCGAATTTCCACGACTCGTCACATCCAAATCGCAAGTGGCCAACAGCAGACGTGTGTGTCAGTTCGACGAACGAGCCCAGGACCGCCGAAAGCTTGACATTGTGAAACCATGGACAGCTTGAAGGTGGCACGTTTGGATTGATTAAGTTCGATCTCCGTAAGTCTTTTCGTTTGACTTCGTAAAGAAATCAATTTTCGCGGCTAGTGAGATCGAAACCGAGGGAAACTACAATGCGAACCATATGTTTCAGGCATGTGAAGCAAATCCCACTGCCGTCGTGAAAATCGATTTATGTGTTTATACGAAAGATAAAACTAATATATGTTTGATGATAGAAAGAAAATGCATTATTTTCATCGAAGTATTCAAAATCAAAATATTGTTTATGTAATCATTAAATTATTTAGTGATTTCGAATAACAATTTCACATACAATCAGTTACTGTGCCATTGTAATCATTTTCCAAGGATGATTGTTTGTTAAAGTACTACCGATGTATGAATCTCGTGGAATCTCATTTCTCAAATTACTTTAATTACGCCGTATTGAACATCGCGCTTGACCGCTATTACAATTCCAATCAGTTCAATAATAGCGGAAATTGTCTTCCATCTTCCCCATTTCTGTGCCACGCAAACAGAGTGCTACCGAATAGAGGAGTGAAAAAGCCTCCCAACCCCCCAGCAACAAGGAGCAGAACGAAGTGTAAAGTGTTGAAAAAGCCTCATCATGGGGCCAAGAAATGGAATGGTGGCCGCTGCTGGTTTGTTTCTGGTGCTGCTCTCCGGGGCGTGCGGTTCGGTTCGACCGATGCCCCAAGGATTGGTGTCGGGAATGACACCTCGCGAGGCGGATCTGCTGAATAGCAACTTTTTCCGGCGGATGCGGGAGATGATCATGGAGCGGGCTTACGAGGATGCACTCAACGATGCACCGAACGATGGGGTGAGTTTACTTAGAATTGTTAATTTTTCTATACTCATTTTGGAAGCGAAAACTGGGAGCAAATTGAAAACAATCGCACAGGAATTAAATTTTATGTAAAGTCAGTGATAGAATACAGTAGAAAGGTATCTGATATGATTTCATAAAATGTGGAAACGAAAAATGGTTTCACCTCATTATGTTATCTAGCGGTCATTCATTTAATTCATTGAACAATCTACGAAAAACTATTTGGAATTAATATCTAATATACATCAAATTTGAAATTTCGCACATCTTCCATCTTAGATCGGTAAAAATATTCAAACAGGATAAGGAAAAACTCATCGGATATGTTCATCAAGAAGATTTTTAAAAATGTATTATTGCATCTCATTAAGATTTCTGTAAAAAAAACTCGAGTTGAAGAAGACAATTTTTTATCAAATATTAACAGTATTATCATCAGGCCTTACTGATTTTATGACTCAGTCGCATTCTAACCAAATTTACAATTCGCCGGTATGAATGGTTACGAAAAAATCGCGATCAATCAGATCTCCCAGAGGCTTTCCGATGACCGCTCAATAGATGAAATAAATCATCAGAGCACATAATCGTGAGCAATTTTATGTTTCATAGAATGAAACTCCAAATTTAGATGCCCAATTGAGAAACTCAAACAGTGTCTCCTTGGTATAGATTTCCCAAGGGCTAGAGAGGTCAATTTTGGATAAATCACCTCATTCTAGAAATCTACAGTAGGGTGCAAATGAACGTTTTTGGGACTAATCAAAACTTAATTTTTTTTTTTCCATTGGTGTTTCTACATTATTAGTTTTCTTGATCTTTACACGTTGTGTTTTGAACTCATGCGGTACCGCGTAAAAATAATCCTCATTGTAATAAACATTGCCTAGCAAACTAATAATTTTCTCCGTAAATCTGATCTCAAAAGTTTTCAAAGTTACAAAAAATCAAAATTTTGATAGCAAGATTTTGAGCACCCAAAAATCTTGCCTGATGGAGCTCAAATTTTGCATAGGGGCATATTTTAGGGATTAGGAAATGTTAGCATAACGTCTGGTTTTTAAATTCAATGAAAAATTGTTTTCGCCACAAGATTTTTTTTCAAATTCCCAAAACAATCAGTTTTTTAATTGGAATCGAAAAACAAAAAAAAAATTGCTCCTTGTGAGAAAAAAAAAAAAGATTAATTTTAAGCACCCCTAAATCATGTCCGATTTAGCTCAAATTTTTCATAGGGGGATATTTTTGGTTACGTAAACGTTTGCATATCGTCCGGTGTTAAAATTCGATGAAAAAATTTCATGTCTTAAAAAAAATTCTAAGTTCCAAAAAGTAGCGTCAGATCTCGACGTTTCATGCATTTTCAAGTCATTTGGCATCAAAAACAAAAAATCGATTTTCGACTTTTCCTTAGAAAAATTTTCATGGGTAAAAATTTCAAAACTTTGATAATATTTAGGCACCCCTAAATCATGTCCGATTGAGCTCAAATTTTGCATGGGGTCATATTTTGGTAATGAAACTTGTGACCAATGTAGTTTTTTGAAATTCGAAAATATCATTTTCATTTGCACCCTAATCTACAGCTTTTGTTTGGTACACAAAAATCTAGAATCGGTTGAGTTTTGAGGATCATGATAAAATCTTGGGTCCAAATGAACCTCATTGCACAATGTGTAACCTTTTATAAATACATTAGGAAGGTTAAAAGCGCTCTCTCATTCACTCATGCATCATGAGCTTCCATACGGCTACATAGGGCCAATGTAAACGAACTATATCCTGGGAGGCTGCCAGAGCAGTCCACGGTTTGGTACACGGTCAATCGCACCCTGCCGATTACGATGAGGAACAGTACTGCAGTAATCTGAAAAAGTGACGTATGCGCCATTTCACAACATACATGTTTTCCGTTTTTTTTTGTGTTGAACTTAATCTTAATTCAAAACAATACTAAAGTCTAAAAACCCAGATTAATCCACCTACAGTGAGATTTTGACCCTTCCTTAAGCCCCAAACGCAATACAACGGAACGGCAACGAAAACGGCAAATTTGACAGAAAATATATGGGCTAACTGTCAAATTTTTCGTTTCCGTCGCCGTTCCGTTGTATTGCGTTTGAGGCTTTAGTTATAAGGAATTTTTTCCAGACTCCAGTATTTAAACCGAGATAAAAATACTCAGCTTCCCACGGTGATTTACCGTGAAGCTGACAAAATAATTGCCTACCCAAAGGCGGATGTCATGGGTTGAATGACAACTTAACGAATGATAACGTACTGTGCTTCATGCTGCCTATCTATGAGGCGCTCGTCGAATTGAATAACTATTGTGACATGGTTAGTAACTATCGTAACGGTGGTTTAATATATTGTACTCGTAATTTCCAGAGACCTCGATATTAATTAATCCAGAACTAACTAAATCAGTCATTGATCTGAGCGAAACTCAATAGCGTTCAATAATAACATATATTTCGCCTTATGGATGCCTAATTTGGTAAAACTAAATTTGTTCAATACCTTAAAAATGAGCGAGATTTTTATGGTAGTAAATTTCAGAATTTGCACACATACGCACACATACATGCATACAAGTGATCTATTAGTGTCTCAAAACATGCTCACATTTGCTATCTAGCTTCCACTGAAAATTTTTTTTAAATCCCTTTAAATTTTTACGTTTTTTGCTTTTCTGAGAAGATTTTCTTATACATGCTTCTATATGTTCCTAAATTAAAATCATTTGTTTCTTTGAAACAAATCAGAAAAATAGGCATAATTCCATGTCATATTATTTGTTATAATCATATTTTCAATGTCAAAGTGTATTTGTTTAAAATACCATACATTTTATTTAATAATTCACGAGATTTCTTGATAGATCAATACGTAACACACCTGCGTAACGCATACAAAGTGAAATTATAGACACTTCCGAAGGAAGGGTCAAAACATGCATGTTTATATTAACGAGTACGATGAGTACTACTCGTTAACACCATTTTTGAAAAGGCGTATACGTCACTTTGCCAGATTACGGCACGATAGCGGAGATAGAATACATCCTTGCCTAGCTCCAGGGACTACCCGGATGGGGTCAGAGAAAACTCCGTTAAGCAGCTCGAAAGCTTTTTCGTAGTCAATGAATAGCAAATAGGGCACGGCAAATGCTGGGTAAAGCGTACCATTGGTACTTCGCATTCCTGAAGGAATAAAATAGACCCCATCATGCGGTCCTTAGCGTTTTACCCAGCAACTTCTATCCCTACCTCCCCGTGGTGCTGGCCGGGATATTAGCAACCTAAGGGAAGATCGGGTAACCAAACCCCGGTGGGAACTATGATCGTATGCTGACAGGGAAGGGGGGGGTTTGCTCCTCTCCGGAGGTGCAAATCTTATTGAGCGTCTGTTCTCCATGTCAGGGTCGGCTCACAACAGCGTCTGTTCTCCATGTTATGGGCGGCTGATCATCGTCCGAGTGCCAGCGAGGGACCCTAAGTGAAACTGTGCACCATGGTCCAACGGGAATAAGGATGAATGGTCCTCCGGAAATTTAGGGGGTTTGGTGTCAGGCCCTGCAAGCCAGCCTTTAAAAAAACAAGCTGCGGCAACATACACGAGCTGGGAACAGCTTTCAAAGTGATGGGCGATATGCAAAGGCGCGTGATCGGGTGGTGGCCGATCAATGAAAGAATGTGCAGGTTGTGGATCAAAAGCCGGTTCTTCAACTTTAGCATAATCAACGTCCATATCCCACACTCCGGAAGCACTGATGATGATATGGACGCATTCTACGCGCAGCTGGAACGTGAGTACGACAGCTGCCCGAGCAACGACGTCAAAATCATCATAGGAGATTTGAACGCTCAGGTTGGCCAAGAGGAGGAGTTTAGACCGACTATTGGGAAGTTCAGCGCTCACCGGCTGACGAACGAAAACGGCCTACAACTAATCGATTTTGCCGCCTCCAAGAATATGGCTATTCGCAGCACAGCCTTCCGTATCGGTACACCTGGAGATAACGACTGCAGACAGAATCACAAATCGATCACGTTCTGATTGATGGACGGCACTTCTCCGACATTATCGACTTCAGGACATATCGTGGCGCTAACATCGACTCTGACCATTATCTGGTGATGGTTAAACTGCGCCCAAAACTATCCGTCATCAACAATGTTCGGTCCGACGACCACCACGGTACGACCTAGAGCGACTGCAGCAACCTGATGTCGCCACTGCGTGGAACGTTATATACGGATGCGGAGACGGCAGACCCGCCTTTTTCAGGAGAAGAAACGCCGCCTGGAAGAAACGGAGTGCGAGGAGATGGAACAGCTGTACCGTTCTCAAGAAACACGCAAGTCTACCAGTAGCTCAACGCATCCCGCAAAGGCTTCGTGCCGCGAGCCGAAATGTGCCGGGATAAGGATGGGAGCATCTTGACGGACGAACGAGTGGTGATCGAAAGGTGGAAGCAGCACTACGAGGAACATTTGAATGCCGCTGAGAGTACAGGCAGTGAAAGTCAAGGCAGCGGTGGAGATGATTACGTCAGTTCAGTGGACGATGGAAGCCAACCGGCCCCCACCTTGGGGAAGTTAAGGATGTCATCCATCAGCTAAAGACCAACAAAGCAGCTGGTAAGGATGGTATCGGAGCTGAGCTCATCATGGGCTCATCATGGACCCGAAAAAGCTAGCCACTTGTCTGCACAAACTGATAGTCAGAATCTGGGAAACTGAACAGCTACCGGAAAAGTGGAAGAAAGGGATTATATGCCCCTTCTACAAGAAAGGCGGCAAGCTGGAGTGTGAGAACTTTCGAGCGATCACCATCCTTAATGCCTCCTACAAAGTGATATCCCAGATCATCTCCCGTCGTCTGTCACCATTAGTGAATGAGTTCGTGGGAAGTTATCAAGCCGGCTTCGTTGACAGCCGCTCGACAACGGACCAGATCTTTACTGTACGGCAAATCCTTCAAAAATGCCGTGAATACCAGGTCCCAACGTACCAGCTGTTCGTTGATTTCAAGGCGGCATACGACAGTATAGACCGCGTAAAGCTATGGAAAATTATGGACGAGAACAGCTTCCCTGGGAAGCTTACCAAATTGATCAAAGCAACGGTGGATGGTGTGCAAAACTGTGTGAAGATTTCGGGCGAACACTCCAGTTTGTTCGTATCGCGCCGGAGATTAAGACAAGGTTATAGACTTTCGTGCCTGCTGTTCAACATTGCGCTAGAAGGTGTCATGCGGAGAGCCGGGTGTAACAGCCGGGGTACGATTTTCAAAAGATCCAGTCAATTTATTCGTTTCGCGGATGACATGGACATTGCCGGCCGAACATTTGCAAAGGTTGTAGAACTATACACCAGCCTGAAACGTGAAGCAACAAAAGTTGGACTGGTGGTGAATGATTCGAAGACAAAGTATATGCTTGTGGGCGGAACCGAGCGCGACAGGGCCCGCCTGGGAAGCAGTGTTACGATAGACGCGGATACCTTCGAGGTGGTCGAGGAATTCGTCTACCTCAAATCCTTGCTAACGGCTGCCGTGAAATACGAAGGCGCATCATCTGTGGAAGTCGGGCCTACCTCGGGCTCCTGAAGAAACTGCGGTCGAAAAAGATTCGCCACCGCACCAAATGTGTCATGTGCAAGACGTTAATAAGACCGGTAGTCCTCTACGGACATGAAACATGGACAATGCTCGTGGACGACTTGCAAGCACTCGGAGTATTCGAGAGACGGGTGCTTAGGATCATCATTGGCGGTGTGCTAGAAGACGGTGTGTGGCGGCGGAGAATGAACCACGAGCTCGCCAACTCTACGGTGAAGCCAGTATCCAGAAGGTAGCTAAAGCCGGAAGGGTACAGTGGGCAGGGCATGTTGCAAGAACGCCGGACAACAACCCTGTAAAGATGGTGTTTGCTTTTGATCCGGCAGTTACAAGACGGTATGGAGCGCAGCGAGCGAGGTGGGCAGACCAGGTGCAAAACGATTTGGCGAGCGTGGGGCGCATTCGAGGATGGAGAGATTGTATTGTGGCGTCAAATTGTTGATTCAGTGTTATCTGTTTAGATGTAAACTAAATAAATGAAATGAATGAATAAAATGAATAAAAAATAGAGAAACTCTTCGAATTCGTTGACCTACTCCACATGATCGTCCGGGGCGGAATCCTATATGCTGCTGTCGGAGAATCGTGTATCCAATAGAGCAGTGATCCCCAACCAAAGTGCGGCCAAAGCTTTTTCCTGTGGCTCGTTTAACTGCAATGCTTTTTAACTGCAATTCGATAGTTGCAACAGTTTTGCAGTTATCGGACCGCTAAACTTCAAACTGATGTCAGATTCAATGACAGCTGCATTGCGCTGCACATTTAGATGCACTTTTATTGCATCTGACGTCGATTGACAACCGTTTGACGTCTAGAATTCGTTGCAGTTATCGAACACAAAAAAAGTAAACATTTTGCAGTTATCGAACGGCTACTGTATTGTCGGCGTAGCACCAAGTTAGAATTCGGAAGTCGGGACTTCCGAACCGAACTTTCTTCCGAAGTTTTATTTGTCAAACTAATTGATGCGTTGTTTAGCGCATCTTTAGGCGAATCCAGCGCACTACTTCCGAAGTTGGGAAAGTTGCCTGTATCTGAAGAAAAATCCAACTTCGGTTTAAAAAGCGGTATAAATTTATTCCGGATACACAATATAAAGTTCAAGCATGATTTATATATCGTTTCTAGTTTTATCATTATAATTCGTCAAATTCATAACTTCGTACTTAGATCTTATGTAGGCTAACAACAAATATACTTCGATGTTATCGCCCACACACTTAACCAGGGTTCTGGTGTTCGGTAATTATTTTTACAGATCTAGCTCAGTAAAACATGATTTTACTGAGAAATCAGTAAACCAAATGTCAAAAATGATATTTTTACCGGTGACTCAGTTAATGGAAATAAAATTACTGACGCCTGTAAAAAAAAATACTGATTTTTTCGGCAATTATATTTTGTTCGCCTTTTCGGCAAAAAAAATACTGACATGGACCGTAAAAAATATATTTTATGCTTACAAAATCAACTATGCTTACAAAATTACCGAACACATCTGTTAACCAGCAACTGCAACTTGATAACAAATTTAGTCGCCATTTGCATTACTCAAGGTGTTGCAGTTTTATCTCTTGCGTAGTTTTGCATTTTTAGTTTTTACTTTAAATTCAAAATAAAATAACTTGTGGACAATCCCGAACAGGACAAATATAAATATTCAGCATAATAAAATAATGCCTTCCGATATTTTGTGTTAAACAATAGGTCTTTCTTAGAGGATTCTTAAGCAAAGCTCAGAAATATAAGATCGCAATTTATTCATTCTGTCGCTCATCTTCTTCCTTCTTTCAAAAGGGAAAAAAGTGATTTTATAATCGCGTAATTTCCACCATACGCTTTCACTTAAAAATCTATTTGTTATTACAAACATTACTTATTTCCTATTTATTATATTATTTGAAGTATTATTTTCTATTTTGAATTTTGAACCCAAAAAAAACATCTTTTTACCAATCGATCGGTAATACAAATAAAGTTTTACCGAAAATATTGGTAAAATTTTACCGGCGTCCTGTTATTTTATTGACAGCCACGGTGAAGAAACAGCCTCAGAAATTACTGAACACGTCGTCAATTTTTTACCGAACAAACTGTAATTTTTGACAGTTCATATTGATTTTTGTTTGCTGAGCGTTCGGTAATCCAAAAAATTACCGGGCTCATTACCGAACGCTCAGCTGTTTGAAAACCCGGTAAAATTTTACCGACCCCAGTAATCTGAGTTTACTGTGCAGAGTTATGATAATATCAAATTTGTATTTAATCGCAGATTTAATGGAGCTTAGGCTTGATCTACAGGTAAAAATAATGTGTCGCATATTGCTCCGTAATAAGAAAACTTTAATTTTCCAAAACAAGTTGGCAAAATCTATCTGTATCAACTATTAAAGCCTTTCCACGTTAAATTTCGGACACTGAGACCATGTCCAATTGATTTTTGGCCATTTTATCTCTTTGGGCAAGAATAAAAACCCGCTGAAAGAATAACATAAAGCGGAGAGATTCAACTGTCATGTGAATTGATCTCCTCAGTGTCTCGTATTTTTTTTTTTAAAATTGCAAGGGATGATGGGTGTCCGAAATTTAACGTGGACAGGCTTTATGACAACGTACTTCACTTCACAACGTTTTTCTCCATGCTTAGAATCCTGAATATATTTTGTTCATAATCGCGAACGTATTTTGTTCAGAATCCTAAATGGATTCTGTTCAGAATTCCATTCTGATTCTTTTTAGAATTGCAAATAGATTCTGTCCGGAATCTTCAAACGGAGCCTGTTCAGAATCCCTGATAAATTGGGATTCAAACGGATTATGCTCAGAATCTTAAGCAGATTCGATTCAGAATTCCAAAAAGACTTAATTGAGAATTGTAAACGAACTCCGAACAAATTCTTCTCCGAATATTAATCAAAATTCTCTCCAAAATTACGAACAGATTATCTTTAGAATTCTAAAAATACTGTAGAGTAGAGTGGGGCAAGAGTGCGCGTGGGGTAAGAGTACGTTTTCGATTTTTTGAAGTTACAAAAAAGATACACTAGCAGCACTGCATCAGTTTGATAGATATTCTGACCAACTATTGTCATGTGTAATTGTAAACGATTTGAATAAACAACAAGAGAATATGAAGATAGTTAATTTTCTGGTCATTTTGCTAAAAATAATTGTGTTTTCGCAACTAGTATTCCAATACCATCTATACGTTCAATCAGGTGAACATTGTACCATTTCGATAACCTATTGTATAGAGTACTTTGTGGTGCAGAACATTAATTCGGTTGGTTTTCCAAGAAGTCAAAACCATTAACTGAATAAATTTTAGAGCTGTGGGGTAAAAGTACGCAGTAACGGGTGGGGCAAGTACGCATGTTAACCTTTAACTTCTATTGTCAAACCCGTATCTCCGGCCGAAATAAGACTAGTTCCACAGCGTAAAGGTCCACAACAAAGAAAAAAGGGATAGAAATCGAAAATTATCACAAATTCTCCCTTTAAAGCTAAGTAATTTGGTGCCAGAAAGGACTTAGCTAGATCCATCCATCGTTCACACCGCGAAAATCGGACGACTGCGGTACGCCGGGCACGTAGCCAGAATGTCGGACAGTAACCCGGTGAAAAAGGGTTCTCGACAACGATCCGACGGGCACAAGAAGGCGAGGTACGCAGCGTGCAAGGTGGTTAGATCACGTGGAGGACGATTTGCGGACCCTCCGTAGACTGCGTGGTTGGCGACGTGTAGCCATGAACTGAGCCGAATGGAGAAAACTTATGTACCGCACAGGACACTTCCGCCTTAGTCTGAATAAAAAAAGTGGTCAGTCTGGAACCATCGGTGTATCCGGAAGCGAATGCAGTGAGCTCTGGGACCGACCTTCTCAGTTCGTATGTGTTGTCGCCTCTTCTGAAACGGGTGGCAATGGTTTTGTTGACGCCGGC
Source organism: Armigeres subalbatus (assembly GCF_024139115.2). Taxonomy (NCBI): domain Eukaryota; kingdom Metazoa; phylum Arthropoda; class Insecta; order Diptera; family Culicidae; genus Armigeres; species Armigeres subalbatus. Next base: position 99,796,948 of record NC_085140.1, read on the forward strand.
GGGAGACACGTGCTAGCCACGTTTCGCAGAATCCGATCAGCTTCATCGAGGAGAAAGATCCTGTGCTCTCCTGATGTGGTAGCAGCGCAAAAGCCAGCTTTGCGACAAATACACGCAAGGGCCCGACTGTTGAAAACAGTCGACAAGACGCTAATGAGACTTCGATAGACGGGGCAGGTTAGCTCAATGCCGTAGAGCAGACGGATATCAATTGTGGCTTGGCCTACCATCAGCTTGAGGATCTATTGTTTTAGAAGGATTTTCATCACGTTGATACGCATTTTACAAGAAACTTTCACCACCCAGAAGTACGGTATGCAAGTGAGTTTCCGGTTGACATCCACTCCAAGGACTCTAACGATCTTCCGGTTGAGTATGAGCTACGGATAAGGCCCACCGATGGATACCCGAGCAAAGTCGGTTAACAAAATGAGAGCAAATTGATATTAAGCTCTGCTGTTGAGATTATATTGAAAACAAAATTTGATGTCACTTATTAGTTAATACAAATTGATATCGCAACATGTTTTCAATATGCATTCCTCAGTTATCATAATGATAGCAGCTTTACATCAAATTATGATGTCGATTATCTAATATGAGTTTTACGAAGATTAAAAGCAATCTGCAAACAAAATATGCTGTTGTTGTTATGAATGCTCATAAACATAATCTAATTGAATACTCATTTTGTTATCAAATTAAAAATCTTATGATATCAAATTTAGTAATCATGTTGATTTCATTGATACCAAAATGTGTTTTCAGTATGATTTAACAGTGTAAAAATATGCTCTCATTCCTGCTGTGTTAACCGTTAATCCATACAAAACGAGATCAACTGAAGTAATCAAATAATTGACATCATAACAGCAAATTTTGATTTCAATTTGATTTCAAACTTTGCTCGGGTAGCCCTTACCACTGTCTGTGTTTTTATTCTGGTCCATTCGGGTGTCCCACCGATGACAACAAGTAGGATTTCGTCGGCATAAACAAACTGGAATACATTGGCTGTTAATACCGCGAAGACCTCATTCATGGCAATGAGAGAGAGGTGCACTGCCAGATGGCAATGAGAAAGAGGTACACTTCGGCAAATTCATCGGAAGCGATGTCGCCAATCAGCACTCGGAAAGTCCATTCGTTGAGGAAGTTTTTGATGAAGGCAAGCATGTTGCCGATAATGTACCATTCCTGGAGCTTACAGAGGACCAATGGTGGCCTGGTCCAACTAAAGGCTATGGTAATTTCCATCGGAACCAATTTTTTTTTTATATCTTTAATAAAGATACTTTCAGCCCAAGGCTGGATCGTCTCGTAAGGATAAAAGCACAAAATAATTGGTACCCGTTTTTTAGCAAGTTGCCCGCCAGGTTGAAAAAAAAATCTTATTGGTACTACATCCACCACTGGGACATTTCTGCCTCGCTGCTTAGTCTTCATTCAGCATTTCCACATTTATCAATTCTAAGTTTCTAAGCCAGGTTACCATTTTGGCATTCGTATATCATGAGGCTAACACGATGGAACTTTTATGCCCACACAGCAAATAATTTTGAAAATTCAACGACGTGTAAAATTGCAGCTTATTCCATCAATATTCAATTAAATTTGACAGAATTTGACAAGCAAGCAGAGCTTAAAATATTCATCTTCATGAAGCAACTTCAGTCCAAATTTTGGCAAACATCGCATGAATATTCAAAACGTAGAATGACATAGTCAGACGACTACTCCACGAACTCATTCATTCGACTGTCACTGAATGTGTTTACTATGTGCAGACAAAAAATATAATTAGCATTGTATATGTTGATGTTGACCGCTGAAAGTGCCTCGCGGATGAAAATCGGATTCAGTCCTGTGTGATAAATCACTTTACTCATTTGAAACATGTTCAGATTTCAGATAATTTATCAATTTGTAAAATGTGCATAAATATTCAATGACTAATATTCAACTGAATATTGACTGTGCAGAGCCGACTATGAATGTGTTGGAAGTGAACTGACAAATGAAGAAAAATGAACTTTACTAAAAATTTTCGATTATTTTACACTCTGCAAGCAAGCACAGTTTAAATATATTCAAAAGAATAGTGAGATTGATTGAATGTTACGTTTATGTGCATGTGCCATGTTACGACGCCGCATTAACAGCCCTGGTTGCAGCATAACGAGCATAACAGCATAATTTCGTTGCAAAATATCCCAACTCATCCGGTCCGGATGAGTTCCCGTTGCTCTTTGATAGCGCGTAGGCCAAAGGCTCGCGGTTTGGTCGCGATAAGGGAATACAATAATATTCTCAGAATAATATTGTAAAACCCTGATCAATCCACCTAGCGGTGATGGTGCCTTTCTAGTGCAAACAAAACATAGTATTTTGGCCATGACTTCGAAACCCATTGTCCGATCTGGCCAATTTTCAATAGGAAACAATGGGATAAGATTCTGCGTCGAATGAAACTTGTTGCGAGCAAATCAGCTAAGAGTAAATGCCTAAAAAGTGAGTGAGAATTTTTCTTGCAAAAAAGTCATAACTCCGAAGCCCATAGTCAGATTGGGCCAATTCTCGATACGAACCAATGGGACAGGATTCCGCGTCAAAAGCAACAAATGCGAGAAAATCGATTAAGGATAAGTGCCTAAAAAATTAGTGAGATTAGTTTGCGCGCGCACACACACACACACTCAACGAATGAGCAAGTGTGTCAAATCCGTTCGTCACAAGTGGTTTGACGAGGCCTCCGCCTCAGCAGACCAAAAAGGCGGAAGAACAGCGCCAGGCGAAGGCTAACGCAAGTAAGCTACCAAGGCGATAATAATGAGCAGCATCAGCCGTCGGAGTGGCACAACCTAACGCAGAGAGCAGAAAAAGCTGAGAGAGAATAGACTGATGCAAAACACGCCCTTGCATGGACTGATTCCGGATGAGCCCAACAAGACCAGGAAACAAAGCTAGTGCAACCGGAAAACACACCGCCTAAGAGGCATAGGTCCTCGCCCAGAGACGAAAGACCAGGAGGGTAGTGGGAATTAAACGCAAGTGAGAGCTATGGCGATACAAGCACGTGAGTGTGATACCAAAGAGCTGAGGTGGAAAACAGAAACCTTTAACAAGGAGGTGCTAGCAGAGGCAATTAGATTTGAGCGCAATCTGGTAAACCTGAGTCCAGACGAGCTGGTTGTAGCATTGACTCGAGCCTGCGATGCAACCATGCCGAGAAAAGTACAGCCACGACATGTCCGCCGTCCAGTCTACTGGTGGAATGGGACGATCGCCGAACTCCGTCGCAACTGTCTTTGAGCAAGGAGGAGAATGCAGAGAGCCCGCAACAATGTTTTTTTTTCTTCCTAAGCAATGGAGGGGGAATCTGCTCAACAGCTGGGTTGACTAGGAAGTGCGGGGCTAGGGATCACCGAGGGAGGCAGGACTACATCCCCGACCCGCTAAACCGTTTCCATTGCCGCCAAGCCCATAGTCCCTTCTTCTTCTTCTTTCTTCTTATTGGCATTACTTCCCCACACTGGGACAGAGCCGCCTCACAGCTTAGTGTTCATTAAGCACTTCCACAGTTATTAACTGCGAGGTTTCTAAGCCAAGTTTACCATTTTTGCATTCGTATATCATGAGGCTAACACGATGATACTTTTATGCCCAGGGAAGTCGAGACAATTTCCAATCCGAAAATTGCCTAGACCGGCACCGGGAATCGAACCCAGCCACCCTCAGCATGGTCTTGCTTTGTAGCCGCGCGTCTTACCAGGAGGCGTCATCCCCCTCTATTTCCCTGGTCTGGTGCGGCTGAGAACTTTCAGCCTGCCGTAACACCTTACCACCGTCTTTCCTGAGTGGACGGACCTTTCCAGGTCCTTCCTCCCCTGGTTTTGGAGGTACCTGGCCGGGGTTCTGCTTCCCAGCCCCACTACCCTTGTTCAGGGTAGTAACCCTCCGCGTTTTGGAGCGGCCCCCTGGGAGCTCATCCCCTGGAGACTGTCTCCCCCGTTTTTGTGTCTGCTCTGTTGGAGCAGTCACCCCCGACGTACCCGCAAATACTTGAGCCTCAGTCTGGGTAGACTTTGGTACCACCGTCTTCGCTGGCACGCCTTCGGTCGATTCGACCTTGCCCAAGTCCGCGAATCCTTGGGCCTCAGTCTGGGTAGACCTCGACTCCACCGATTTCACGGGTTTACACTTGGCCGTCCCGACCGCCCTCTCCAGCTTGGCGTCCAGCATCGACTTTCGAAGTTTCTGCAAGCTCCTCTTGAGCTCCTTGCTGATATTATGTTTCGATGACGCAAAGTCGATGATGGCGTCCAGCTGTTCCGTCGCCACCTCGAAGGCCGAAAGCCGAAAGGCGTTTGCGGTTCATCGCTTCCACAAGCCATGGGCCATCAATAACCTCCACCGGCGTTTTTCTAGCCGAGAGGAAGGTTGAGTGACCCACGCTGGCGCTGCGCACTGAGCTGCCGACTATTGCCTCTGGCCTCCTAGGCGGAGACCTGAACTGCTGCTTTCATAAAAAAAATTAGGCTCAGCAAGGCAGCCTGCATGCAAGAGCTCTGTCGTAAGGCAGATGCTAACTCATGGGAGGGTGCATACAGGGACGCTATGGCAAAGATTAGAGGTCCATCGATACCGCCAGAGAGGTGCTCAGAAAAGCTTAGGACAATTATCGAAAGTCTGTTTCCACACTACGAGCCAACGAGCTGGCCACCCATACCGTATGGCGAGAATAACACCAGTACAGACGAAGCCCTGCTTACGAATCAGGAACTCATCACTGCTGCGAAACGCCTAAAAGCAAACAAAGCTCTTGGACTAGATGGTATCCCCAACTTGGTCTTGAAAGCAGCGATCCAGGCGAACCCGGCTATGTTCCGTAGCACTTTGCAGAAGTGCATCGATGAAATAAACTTTCCCGATTGCTGGAAGCGGCAAAAACTTGTATTGCTGCCGAAGCCGGTTAAGCCACCCGGGGACCCATCGTTCTACAGACCTATTTGTTTGCTAGACACGGTCTGATAACTCCTGGTGAAGGTCATCCTCAACAGATTAACTATCTACATAGAAGGCGATAACAGATTATCGTGCAGGCAGTTTGGGCTCGTGAAGAGCAGATCCACAGTTGACGCTATCCTGGAGATGTAATAGGAGCAGCTGAAGCAGCCAAGAAGCAAAAGAATAAAGGTTTCTACACAGGATGAGGGTTCCGGGATACCTTTGCAGAATTCTAAAGAGTTATTTCGAGAATCGGACACTAGTTTACGTAACACATGAGGGACTCAAGAGAGTAGGAATAACAGCTGGTGCTCCACAAGGTTCTATCCTGGGACCGACGTTGTGGAACGCGGTGTACGACGAGTTATTGCAGCTCAGACTACCAAGACGCGTGAAGATAATTGGATTTGCGGACGACGTGGAACTCTTGGTAATCGGAGTAGAAACAGTAGATGAGGTGGAAGTACGTAGTATGGAGGCCATAGAAATAGTGGAGAACTGGATGTGCGGAAAAAAGCTGGCATTAGCCCACCATAAAACCGAAGTGATGACAATCAGCAACCGGAAAGCAGTTCAGCAGACTACAATCACGGTCGGGGAGGTCACCATCGAGTCGGAGTAAAGAAGTAAAGCACCTGGGGGTGATAATCGCTGATCAGCTCAACTTCAACAGCCACTTCGATAACGCCTGCAATAAGGCAGCAAAAGCCGCCACAGCATTGACCAGAGTAATGGCGAATAGCTCTGCGATTAGTAGCAGTAAGAGAAGACTCCTAGCCAGCGTTTCACGTCACGAAGAGGAACCTGACAGGGCTCAACAGCACATACAGGCTAATGGCTATGCGGGTGGCAAGTGCATACCGGACCATATCGATGGATGTGGTCTGCGTCATAGTAGGCATGACTCCCATCAAAATGTTATTGGAGGAATATTGTGCCTGCTATGGAAAGTGACAGCTGGATTGAGACAATAGTTCGAAAAGAAGGTGGACCTATCGGCTCATTCCGAACCTGCAGTCGTGGGAGTACATAAAACACGGAGAAGTTAACTTCTTCCTGACGCAGTTCCTGTCAGGCAATGGATGCTTCAGGAAGTATTTGCATAGACTCGGGCACGCAGAGTCTCCACTTTGTCCGGCCTGTCCGAACTGTGAAGAAACACCGGAGCACGTCATATTCGACTGCCCACGATTCAGGGCGGAACGGAGTTGGATATCAACGGTCAGTACTCCCATAAACCCCGACAACATCGTTTAGGAAATGTGTGAAGATGAGTGTTGGGGAACTGAACCCTTTCCTTGGCCTTCGATAGCACATAACTCTCCAACACTCGTAGGGTTGATTTTGTTTATTTTGTTCGCCTTCCAAACACTATTACCAGTTATTGGTTCTATAGCACGATCCCCAAGGAAACGACTATTTAACTGCTAATTTCCTCAGTCACAAATAATCACACGCGACATTCTAGGCAAACACTATACATTTATTAACATTTAACACATTTATTTTGACTTATTATCTAACATTTAGACTTAATCCTAGCACACAAAACGGATAAATATTATTTCGCCCGCAGCCTCTACGCACGGTTGGTGGGATTTCTACAACTAACTCATCTAAACCTATTTCCTATCTATCAGGCAGCCTCGACCTTTACGGAATTGTTCGGCTCCGGTGAGAGTCGACTACATGCCTATTGCTCTCCTATCACATCATCGGTAACTAAATTCACCACCGTCCAATCATATAGGTATGATATACGACGAGATCGTGTTTTTTGGTCATCTTCTTCTGGCCACACGCTGCTGGACCGAGATTTCCTTCTGAGTGCATATAAAGTATAGTGATTGGACATTAGACGACACATGGTTCGAATGAAGTCTCGTCCCATATTCAATTTTTTGAACCATGGACGCTTCGACACCTGCGGGCGAATTGAATACAGCCATCTACCCAGCTCCCTATTCGCCCATTTCTGTTGCCAGCTGTTCAAGGTTTCCTGACGAGCTAATGAGAAAAATTCATCGAAGGTGATTTTCAGATCGTAAAGATTTCCTTCCATAGCGTCCACGTTAGCCAAAGAGTCCGCTTTCTCATTTCCCGGGATCGAGCAACGAGAAGGGACCCAAACCAAGGTGATTGTGAATGACAGTTTAAAAACTCAAGGTTTTTATTATTCCGTTTAGAAGATACGCTGAGTGCTTAATCCGTTGCATTGAACGAACAGCATCCAAGGAACTTAGACTGTCGGTGAAGATAAAAAAATAGTCAGGATGTAGGGATGCGATTTACTCAAGTGAATAATGTATAGCTGCTAGCTCAGCAGTATACTTAGTTATATTCAGGTTGTATTGTTCAATGTTTAATTTACAATACAGCTGCAAGGTGGCAATGTTCCAGTGGGGGATGTAATGCCAATAAGAAAACGCTAGTTTTTATCTGAGTATCATTGACTATTTTTGGTGCAACTGCCGTTCCAAATATTTAGTTAACACTTACTAAGTGAAATTGACTTCGGTAACCTGAACCGTCAAGAGTATTCTACTGTTCATCACCCAATGTGGTAATGAGATAAATACTCTTGCATGCTTATGCGTTGTATTTGTCCTCTTATAGTTCTAGAACCCCTTTCCAAAACTTCATTTCTTCATCTCATCTGCATTCCTTTCCTTCTTGTTCACTTCTTTTTCCGTCATATGTGTGATGAAAAAAGTTGTGAAGGTGATGGCACTTCTTTTTGGTATAACATCCCCCACTGGGACATTGGCGTCTCTCACGGTAGCTGGAGGAAAAATCTATGCTGAAGATAAAGAAAAGTTTTTTTTTATTTGTGGGTTTATAATCTACAACTCAATGCAATCTTTAATTTCTGAATCTAATTTTCTTTCAGTCACCACCGATGAAGCCAGTCGACACCTCGCACCTAGACAGTCCTCCTAAGCCCCGTGTCGTCGAAAACTGGCCCATGGTGAGCCACGAGTTTGGTCAGGTCACGGCAGTATCGATCAACCGTGACGGCAATCCGGTCATCTTCCAACGAGGTCACCGCGTTTGGGATGCTGAGTACGATTGAATTTGTTTTTCTTTGTTTGTTTTCTCCAATCACTTACCAACGATTTTTCAAATAATTTACAGAAGCTTCAACGAGAGTAACCACTATCAGCAGATAATGAAAGGTCCCATCGAAGACAGCACGATCCTAACGCTGAGCGCCAAGACCGGTGAGGTGATCGATGAAAGCGGCGGTGGAATCTTCTACATGCCGCATGGAATGACGATCGACCGCAATGGGAACATGTGGCTTACGGACGTCGCCCTGCATCAAGCGTTCAAATTTATGCCGAACCACGACTATCCAAGCATCACGATAGGGCGTCGTTTTGAACCGGGATCTTCTCGAAACCACCTGTGCAAACCAACGGCAACGGCGGTGGCTACAACCGGAGAAATTTTTATCGCCGACGGGTACTGCAACAGCCGGATTCTGAAGTTCAATGCAGCTGGCCGCCTCATTCGAACGATACCGCAGCCGCCGGAATTCCTGTCCTTGCAAGTTCCGCACGGGTTGACATTACTGGAGCATTTGGATTTGGTCTGCATTGCCGATCGGGAAAATATGCGAGTCGTTTGCCCAAAGTGAGTAGCTAATCAAATTTTTTATGCTCTTGTGTATCTGATTAAACGAACCTCTACAGGGCGGGTCTGAAATCTTCATTCGGCGAAGGAACCCAAGCTGCAACGATCCAGGAACCGGATCTTGGACACGTGTACGACGTTGCGGCTTACGGTGATTTGGTGTACGCCGTCAATGGTCCAACGGCCGATATGATCCCTGTGCGAGGATTCACCATTGATCCGCGTTCGGAGACCATCATCGACCATTGGGGCAAGTTCGATAACCCCCATTCGATCGCATTCTGCCCGAACGGGTCGGCAATGTACGTAACCGAAATCGGGCCAAATAAGGTTTGGAAGTTCGAACTGATGTAGGCTGGGTCACCCTCCCGCACAAGTCCGCGACTAGCAAACCGTGTGAATCAATCGCATATGTTTATAGAAATAATGAAACACAAAGGCGAAAGCCGACCAAATGAATATATCTTATTCGTATGAGCTGTCTACGCAATTGGTACGTAATAATCATCCAACCTATGAAACAACAAGTCCAGAACTAAATGAAACGGTGTGCGGTTCAGCCGAACAGATAGGTAGCAAAATGGTAACACCAACAGCCATCACAAACCACAATGAACTGTAACTTCATGAACAGATTCCAGACGTGTTATGAGCTTTTCAGTTATTTATTGCAAACGTTTTGGGGGTCATCTTTATCTCATCTTAGTTTCCGTTCTTTTATCATAGCAGTTTATCATCTAGGTTCGGTTTATGAAACCGAATGATTTATAACTATTACGAAATATTTGCACTTAGTTGGTACGTCCTTTGGGCGGCACCTCAATTGTATTTAGCAGTTTATACGCAACGTTAGAAGAATTTATGAGTGTTAAACATGTTGCAATATATGATACGTATTTAGTCGATGTTGCCAGTTTATCTTATCGATTGTATTCTCTTCAAGCAGGAACCAGAAGAACTATATCACAAAAACCATGTCGTAGAATGCTGCTAACTGATAACCAGCAATGTAAAATAAAGATTTATACGTAGATTAAAAAACATGTGTTTTACTTGTGCCAATATCGGGTATGAAGAGCATTATCTATAAACAGAGTAACATTTAAAACGAGAGAATCTCAAATCGCCGCAATTTAAAATTTTGTTATAGAAGGTTTATTATAACGCTAGGCGGAGATTTGGAGGAGGTATAAGGGAGCAGGATAGACATAGTCGACGACACTCAAGCTGTGGAACCACCAACGCTGGATGTTTTAAAATGGCTTTATATGTGCTGAAAAACAGTGAAGCTGCTGGGAAGGACGAGATCCCGGTCGAGCTTCTCAAATATGGAAGTGAGGTGCTGCATCACTCGATCCACTACATTGTTCAAAACATATGGAAGGATGAAGATCTGCCTCTTGGATGATATCATCGATCGATCAATAAGAAAGGTCACAGACTAGAGTGTGCCAATTGCAGAAGGATCACCCATCTGAACCCGGCGTACAAAATTCTGTCGCGTAACAGACTGAGACCCCTTGAGGAGTCCTTCGTCGGCGAATACCGGGCAGGTTTACGTGAGGGCCGATCAACGACGGATCAGATATTTAGCCTGCGGATGATCATTGATGTATTCCGAGAGTTCAACATGCAGACTCCTCATTTCCTCATTGATTTCGAAGCAGCGTACGATGTATTCACACTTCCTGAATCAAAATTTAATCCTTTTGAATCTAGGATAAACCCGGGTCCCTTGCCCTTCTTGCCTCTGTTTCCCTGGGACCACGCTCAGATCCACTGTTACGTGGACGATTCCGGTTGGCAGAAGACATCCGGTTCGCTGGGGCCCCGACGACTCGAGACCAAACACTGCTCACTGTGCTGGATTTCCCTCCAAACCGACGCTTATTTGCTGGTCCCATCTCCATCAACGCTGCACCTCTGACAGTATTTGCGTCACGACTCTGCTTACCGCATTCCACGTACCTTCATCGCGACACATTCGCTTTGCGATGTTGTCCGCTTTTATGGCAGGTGACTCCTTCCAGTTTCACAGTAGCCGGGCAACCAGTGGAGAATGTTGAAAGCTTCCAATATCTTGGTAGTCAAATGGCGTCAGACAGCGGTACCAAGATCGACATAGGCGCACGAATCAAGAAAGCAAGGGCTGCCTTTGCGAGTTTAAGAAATATCTGGAAAAACAGGCAGATAAGTGAACGCACCAAAATACGAATTTTCAACTCTAGCGTGAAATCTGTGCTGTTATACGCTAGCGAAACATGGTGTGTATCAGTGGAGAACACTCAACGGCTGCAGGTGTTCATTAACAGATGCCTGCGGTATATAATTCGGGCCTGGTGGCCTCACAACTGGATCTCAAACAACGAGCTCCATCGTCGTTGTCACCAGAGGCCGATAGCAACAGAAATTCGGGATCGGAAGTGGGGCTGACTTGGCCACACTCTACGTGAGGCGGAAACGAAATCTGTAAACAAGCATTAAACTGGAACCCAGCGGGACATCGCAGCAGAGGCAGACCCAGAGGCTCATGGCGGCGAAGCCTCAATAAAGAAAAAAAAGAAGTCGACCGAAATCTAACCTGGTTAAAGTGATAGCTGGGCAACGCTCAAGATGGAGATCTTTCAAGTCGGCCCTTTGCACCACCGGAGGTGTACAGGATCCATAAGTAAGTAAGTAAGGGCAGAATGGCGATGACGCATGGTCACACCGGTGCAAATATTCGCGAAAACAACCGTGTCCGGGCAGAAACTGTGTAAGGTAAAAGTTCATCTCACCATGCTCCCTGTTCACCCACGTCGACACATTGGGGATGAGCCGATGGGCCCACTTTCCATTATCCGCATTGTCCCACTCCTGCTGCCATTTCACCATACAGTTCAGCCTCATCGCCTTCCTCAGATTTCTGGTATCTCTCCGTTGGTAGCACTCGATATCCTCTGCTAGGGTTATGCAGAAACATTCCTGCGATAACGCAAACTGGCTCCGACGAAATGGTACGGTACGCACTCGCGACTTGAATGGCCATTAGACGCCTTTCGGGCCGCCGACATTCGGCATGATCCTTGCTAACGTACTGATCATTTGTGTTGAAGTTCAACCGGTCGGTCAGACTCAGAGTCCGCACCAATGGGATGTCGAGCCCTCTGATGGTAATCTGCATCCGCTGGATTACTTTGAAGTTGCTGATCAGCATCACTTCCGTTTTGTGGTGAGCCAGCTGCAGCTTGACTCCATTCATCCAGGTTTCTACTGCGTCGGTCGCTTCCGCCACCAGCATTTCTACCTCCTCCAGCGAATCACCGGTTATCGTTGGGATGACATCATCCGCGAGTCCGTACATCTTTACACCTTTGGGCAACTTCAGCGTCAGCTCCCCTTTGTACATCACATTCCATAACGTTGGGCCTAGTATGGACCCTTGTGGAACGCCCGCCCGTCGATCAGGGGATTTTTGCCCCGAGTTCGTGTCGTAAACCAGAATCCGGTTCAGGAAGTAGCTCCTAAGGATCTTACACAGGAAGTCGGGGATTCACATTCCATGCAGCGCTGTGGCGATGGCCTCCCAGCTGGCACTATTGAGCGCGTTTTGACGTCAATCCACTGTCAACACAAGATCGTATATGATGCCATATAATGCGCGAATGTGTAAGCGATATAGGAACTTCCTCATGCAACATGTACGTTTATTGCCTCCATATTAGCATATACGATTTTGTGTTGACTGGGTCGTCTCTATCGCGCAGCATCGATTGCCACTCCTCTTCTTCTTGGATGCCCTCTCTGCATCTTCAATAACTGTCCTAATTGCATCTACAGTCGATCTACCTTTATGGAATCCGAACTGTTTTTCCGATAAGCCAGTCCCACCCTTTGTGAACTGTGTCAGCCTATTAAGAATGACCCTCTCCAGAAGCTTCCCCATTGTATCCAGCAGACCATATGGGCCTATACGGTGCTGGATTCCCCGGCGGTTTTCCTGGTTTCGACAGCAGCACCAGTTTCTGGATCTTTAACGTTTCCGGAAAATTACCATCTACTAAACACTTCTGCAGCACCATCCTGAACAGATCCGGAAACGCCAAAATCGCGGATTTTAGAGCCACATTTGGAATTCCATCCGGACCCGGAGCTTTCTTCATCTTCAAACCTTTCGCCACTGATAACCCAAGTAACCAAAAGTTCCCTTAAGAGTACGTTTATCGCTTAATCAGCTTCACTGAGCTGCTTAAGCGAAAAACGCACCTTTAAAGGAACTCCTGATTACTTGGGAATAGCTCGTCATTGGAGACTTCCATACCAGCAGCGGTTACTTGGTCTTCATCTTCGTACGGCGTACGCGGCCACGTCGTAGAACCATGCTGCGGGAAAAGGCTGTCCACGATGATCTTCAGCTCATCCGGGCACATTTCGGCTGGCGTCGCAGGACCCCTGATCTTCTTTGTCACGACTCGATATGCGTTACCCCAAGGATCAGCGTCAGCTGCCCGGCACAACTCCTTGAAGCAGTTGGACTTGCTAATTTGAATTGCCCGTTTGAAAGCGTCACGAAAAACTATCTTTTGCTCCTGACCATTTCAGACCTTGCCCTCTGAAAGTGTCTTCTAGCTCTGAGACAGGCAGCGCGAAGGTTGGCAAAATTTTCGTTCCACCAGTAACTTGGCCACCGGCTGTTCGTTACTCTTCAGCATCGTCGCATCGCAAGCCCTCGCTAGCGTTTCCGTCAGCTGGTCTGAGTCAAGGTTTGTAGCGTCGCTGTCGGCACGGAGTGCTTCGATAAAAAGATCCTTATCGAAGTCCTTCGTCTTCCATCTTCGCCAACTAGACTTACTTACAGCTTAGCCAGCGCCTCCCTCCAACAAACTGTAACCTCTGGCGTTATTCAGTCTGCTTCTCCAATCCACTTTCCAAGCATTGAAATCGCCTCCGATGATCACCGGTTTTCGTCCGATCAGCTTTTCCGTGAGTGAGTCCAGCATCCGGTTATACTGCTCCAAAGTCCACCTTGGAGATGCGTAACAGCTACACACAAAGATCCCGTCAATTTTGGCGATTACGAAACTCTCCCTTGGACTGTCTACAAAAGCCGCAATCCCCATAGCATCCGCCACCCAGTTGCCGTTGTCAGAAGGGATCCGGTACGGCTCAGCAATAATTGCCACGTCGCACAATGCTTCTGTTGTTGACTGCCACAACAGTTGCTGTGCGGTATCGCAATACATGAGATTTAACTGGATGATCTCCATTAATCTCGACCAGCCATCATCGCCTTCTTGTAGGCAGGGCATTGGAAGCCACCCGTCATATGGTCGTTTCCGTCCTCCGGTTTGCAGAGCAGGCATCTTGGTTGCTTCGTGCAGTCCCTAGCAACGTGTCCTTCTCCACCACATTTCCTACAAAGACCGGATCTGTCCGGACCACTGCAGTTTCGTGCCTGGTATCCAAACGCCATACATTTGAAGCATCGCTCCATCTGTATGGTGATTCGAGGGGTGAGTTTCAATGGACACACCGACCCCCTTGACCCTCTCACGAGAAGACCGATGTTTTTCTTACTTCTTCTGCTCCTTCTTCTTTTCCACGTTTTCCTTCTTCTTTTTTCTCTTCTCCCGCTAGCTTTCCACGGTTTGCCAATCATCGTTTTTGACGCCTTCCTTCAATACACTAGCACAATCTTGCACGGTCCGCTGCTTCTTCGGGATTTCTTGCTCTCCTGGAGAGTCTCTGCTTTGCTTCTCCGTGCGAGTATTTCGGAGGCCGGATTTCATTGGTGTTTGCAGTTCCTTGACTGTTGTATGCTCCGCTGCATCTTTCAGTGCTTTTTCAGCTGCTTCCGCTCTTCTTTTGAGCGTGTTCTGTTCGTGCTCAGTAGCTTTAACGACGGACTTGATGCTCGTCACTAGGGCCCGATGCCCACGTAGCGTCATTTCAACGCAGAGTGCACGTGGCGTAAAAAAGACGCAGGTGTGCACCGGGAAAAAGCGGTAACGCAGCGTCACCACGCCGATGCACATCAGCGTTATTTTAACGCTGCGTGCACGTGGCGTTGAAAACCGCTACGTGGGCATCGGCCCTAGAAGCCTGATCTTAGTGTGAAAATTTTTTTCAAAAAGTCAGATGTGCTCGACTCGCGGTTAGCGGCATTATACCAAGTGTGCCCTGCGTTAGTGTTTAAATACATTCCAGAAAAAAATAAACACATGTATGGTGGGATTTCGGCAATGAAGCAAAACGTATTGTTTATATAACATAAACAATTTTCACATTTATTTCCAAACTTCAAACGATTAGATTCCAGACATTTATTTTGATTATTTTCCCTAATTTTGCATACAACCTAGAAAAGGCGCATCCTCCTATCTTATTTCTAGCCTCATTGACCGAAAGTGCTAGTAAGTAGTTTCCCAAAAATTTGCGCATAAATTGCGTTCTCACATTGTAAATTGGTACCCAATATATTATTAATATAGAAGCCTACCCTTTGAGTGTGGTATGAGAATTTATCCTCCAATTGAGATCATTTCGATTGAGTTGGGATTTGGGAGTGATCTTTTCAAGTCTTTCTCTATGCTTGCTTCGTGAAATTCATAGCGATTCAGTTCAAACTTATTGCTAACAAGATCTATTCAGTGCTATCAAGCTGCTATTATTCGTTCGGTTCAAGTCTTTCCTATTTTACAATTTTGTTTCCTGCTGGAATGATAGATGAGTGATAATGCGTTGTGATTGTGGCTGTGTTGTGGAATGTAGTGCGATGACTAAATAATCTAAAATCTACCTAACTATTGCGAAGATTGCTTCGCCCGATGTCTAAAAGTTAAAGTTGAAATCTTTTGTTAGGATGAAGGCACTTCTATTAAACAACTTCTTTGAGATTTTATTCTCCTACTCTCAGTGCTGTTTTTAACTAATTCTCCTAAGACTAAGGGTTCCTCCCTCGACAGAGGAATAATAGGGCTACCAATCGTAACAAAATATTATTGCACACATGTATCGAATCCGTGGTAAAACTTATCGACCTAGATTTTCCATTCCTTCAAAAACTTAACAACGCGATTTAGCTCGTTGAGCCACATTTTGAGCTCGCTCGGGGTGTCCACCGAGAGAAGATAGTTTTTAATGTGTTCCGATTGTTGAGATTGCGAGGGAGACTCGGGTGAATGTTGCTGATGTTGCTGTGACTGTTGGTCGGAGTTCTGATTCGAATCAGAGTCCTTGTAGCTGCTGATGCCACTGCTACTACAGCTGGTGATTCCCTTGGCAAACACTTGTACGTGCAGTGTGCGTGGTCGCGAGCAGATCTCCCGTTCTGCCAGTTTCACTTGCTCGCTGATGCACTTGGTCAGATCGATTTGGAGAGTGGGGAGCTGGAATAGAAGAAAATAAAAGGTTTGGCGATGAGCTTTTAATTTTCTATTAGGTATTTGAGGAGAGACAGTACAAAAAAGTGAAACCTACCTTTTCTTGACATTCCTGTGGGTAATTCCAAAATTCCAACACAAATCCATTCACCTTGCACCACTTGCGGCTCCAATCGATGCTCCCTTTCCGGATGTCGCCCACCGTCAGGAAGCCGCTGATGTCCGAGTTCAAAAAGTGCACCTCACTCTTGATGCTCATCCCGATACCGCCCAGCAGATTCGAGTTGTACACCGTCGAATCCAGCTGCATATATTTGAAATCTTCCACCAGGTAAACATTGTGGTCACCCTGCTTCCGTACCAACTGTTGGAAATTGCTCGAGGCCGAGTAGTATGCCGATTGGTGGCAGCTTTCCAGCAGTTGAGCGTTAGCCACCGTGTGGGAGTGGCCGCTCGAAGGGAGCAAATGAGACGCGGTCAGCGTGATGTATCCCTGCGATTTGAAGCGGGAAAACTCGTTGTCAAAGTCGAAGTTCTTCGGAGAGTTTGAGCGGGAGGTAAGCAGCTTGGCGGTGTTGCGTAGTTTAGCGGAATTTGGGAGGGAGTCGAACATGCTGTTGTTATCCTGGAATGAGTGAAATTAGATTGAGCATTAGTTTAAGTTTATCAATAACATAATTAGAAATAAAAAAATTCTTCTATCAACAACATGTATAATTTAGTTCGAATTGGTAATATTGGGTAAGGCCTAGTTCAGTCGAAAAATATTTTGAAAAAAAAATTATGACCATAATGTTGCCGATACCTGGAATGCCAGTTTGTTGATGGAAAGCAACTAGCATTCAACAAGCAGACGAAAACAGTTCGTGGGGCATGGAACAGTATCAATTTGAGAAACCGAAGGTCATCTTACAAGTTCAGTTTCATTGGCAAGCCATAGTGCCGTATCTTCAAATGGTATCGGATTGCGAAACGCGTGTTGTAGTAATGGGTTGTGATGCTTGTAAGAAATGTATGTCTTCGTTCAATCGTCTATCATTTCATTATCGATTGAGAGCAGCTGACTCCCAGACTTCGCGAAGAGGCGCTTATTAAGCCTATTCAAGCAATATCTTTAGAAAAATTTGGTTCCGGATGATTGGAGGGAAGTGCGAGTCATAGCCATTCAAAAGCCTGGAAAGTTCGTGTTCGCGTAACTCGTATCGTCCTTTCGCGATGCTGCTGTGTCTTCGGAAGCTGTTGGAGAAGATGCTTCTCCGTCGGCATGGGTTGAGTCTAACGATTTGTCGTCAAATACACCGTTTTGGTTTCGGAGAAGCAATCGAACGAACGACTGTCCTGGCCCCTCTTAGCATGTCAGTCCCATGTCGGTTTTTGATGATTTTGGTTTTCATGTGGGAATTAGCTATACATTGGTTGAAGTTTATGGAAAACTGATAAAAAGTAGATTTTGTTCCTGGCATGTCGGAAATCAAAACCCGTTTTTTCTGTCCCATGTTTTATATTCGCATAACAGTCTCGTGATTTTCGTTACATCGTCCGAAGTTATAAAAAGTTTATTTTCTGTACTGTACGGTACACACAATGACGTAGAAACTTAGAGAGACAGCTTAAAATACAACCCCCTAGAACCACAACTTCAACTAAATTTGCTTTTTAATAAATTTTAGTCCAACATGTCTAGCTTCAATTGTTTTTTTTTTTTATTTGATAATACTTTACCATAATACCACGTTTCCTTTTGCTCAGGGCAAATAACATTCAGTCACATTCAGTGCCTGCTCATACCACACAGAACGGTATCCAAACTGAAATTCTTATCACCGATTGTTCGCATTTGCTTCTTGGACATGATGCAGTCCTCTTTAACCCAGCGATTAGATGCGCGGTTATGAAGCAAGACCATGCTGAGCGCGGCAAATTCAAGTCCCGGTTTGGTTTAGGGAATGTTTGGGTTGGAAATTGTCTCGACTTATGCGGTTATGCATATAATTCAGCTGATCTGATTATATTCAGCTGATCTGATCCAAAATTATTGGCATGTAAGTAACAATAGCGTTTCCGTCACGAAAAATTACTTGGGCTTATTCTATGAGTGGAGTGACGTGAGAGTGCTCGAATGACGCGAGAAGAGTCGTATAACCCCTTTTGAATAACATGGTCACCTCATGTGAGAATCAAGGATGTTAACGATCATTCAGTAATTTGCATTCGATCATTTAGTACTTTGTCAATAACACATTCCAGAAGCTGAATTTCAAATTATGTTGTATGGTGAATTTCTAGTGCGAAGGTTTTTCTACAACTCTGCCTAATGGTTCGTTGTATGAATTCCACTAGTAACGGAGTTAGAGCTATAGTTTCAGTAACTTAGACTAAATGATAACAAAATTCCAATCATTTAGTTTAAGTTACTGCAACTAGCGCTCTAACTCCGTTATTAGTTGAATTCTAATAACGATCCAATAAACAAAGTTGTAGTAGAATGTGTTATTGACAAACTACTAAATGATCGAACGCAAATTACTGAATGATCGTTAACATCCTTGGTGAGAATTGCTAAAATCGACTCACCTCACGTCACTCGACTCGTAGAATAAGCCCCTACTATCAGTGACTTTTTTCAACTTAACTCAATTAAGGTCACTCCTGACAGAATCC
This sequence comes from Armigeres subalbatus, assembly GCF_024139115.2. Lineage (NCBI taxonomy): Eukaryota > Metazoa > Arthropoda > Insecta > Diptera > Culicidae > Armigeres > Armigeres subalbatus. Next base: position 99,815,613 of record NC_085140.1, read on the forward strand.
AAGTCTTAAAGTGCTCGCGTTTTCGGGGGCACACCACTCGATACGGAGGCGGTGGCCAATTGTCATTTTTGTTGATTAAGCTTTGCTGCGTCGCAGCATGCGTGAAAAATAAAAATGACAGTTGTTCGTTGCTTCCGTATCGAGTGGTGTGCCCCCGAAAACGCGAGCACTTTGAAACTTAGATTCTGTCAGGAGTGACCTTAAACTCGCTTATTCTAATCAACTTATGATGAATACATAGTTGAAAAATATTTACGGACGCGAAATAACGGAAAATTGTCAAAATTTTTCAATTGACATTTTCTCCACATGATGTTTTTCGCTATGGGACGGACATGCGAAGAGGGGCAGTACGTTACTTACTTCAAAAATTCAATTTATGAGAATTTTCTGAAGTAAGTAACGCACTGCCGGATATAGTAACGGACATGCGAAGAGAGGCAGTGCGTTACTTCAGAAAAGTCTAATAAATTGAATTTCTGAAGAAAGTAACGGACTGCACCTCTTCGCATGTCCATCCCATAGTTGAAGATTACTGATTCAGTTTGCGTCAATGTATGGTAGGACGAACTCCATGCGAGTGGATTTCGGCCAATTTAGAACAACTATTTGTACAGTTTTAAGTGAAAGTTAAAGCGCACGATGGAAGCCAACCAGCCCCCACCTTGGGAGAAGTTAAGGATGTCATCCAACAGAAAAAGACCAATAAAGCAGCTGGTAAGGGTGGTATCGGAGTTGACCTCATCAAGATGGGCCCGGAAAAGCAGGCCGCTCGACAATTACGGACCAGATATTTACAGTACGGCAAATGCTTCAAAAATGCTGTGAATACCAGGTCTCAACGCACCTTCTGTTCATTGATTTCAAGGCGGCATACAACAGTATAGACCGCGTAGAGCTATGAAAAATTAAGGACGAGAACAGCTTCCCTGAGAACCTTACCAGACTGATCAAAGCAACGGTGGATGACGTGCAAAACTGTGTGAAGATTTCGGGCGAACACTCCAGTTGGTTCGAATCGCGCCGACGCCGAATCCAAGACAAGGTGGTGGACTTTCGTGCTTGTTGTTCAACATTGCGCTAGAAGGTAGCATGCGGAGAGCCGGGCGTAACAGCCGGGGTACATATCCAGTCAATTTATTTCATTCACGGATGATATGGACATTGTCGGCCGAACATTTGCAAAACTGTACACTCGTCTGAAACGTGAAGCAACAAAAGTTGGACTAGTGGATAATGCATCGAAGAATATAAGTAGGGGAAAGTGGGGTAAGATGGCCATATGGGGCAAGACAGCCAACGTTAATTATGACTTAAGTGAGCATTATATTCACATTATTATTACAAGGGATGGTTCACAATAATGTAAAAGGGCTATACAACTGAAAAATGCACTTTGACAACCTCACTTGTTCTTGTAATATTGATTTGAAGATGGTTTAGTTGAAATTCGAATTTTCTTATAATTTTCTAGTTACATAATTTAACAATTGAAGCCTAAATTACTCATTTTTCAGGACAAATTGATATTTACCGAAGCTTTTATATAACTATAGCATATATACAATAATAATTTGAGGAGATTCACAGTAATTAGGTTTGATAGGATATAAATCTTTGGATATACGTCGGCTTGGGGTGGTATTGCCAACTGTATAGGAACAGGTCATCTCCAGGATTAAGAGTCGCCTAACACTTAAATGCATTTAAAAAATGATCAAAATAGTTTCTGCGTGAATCAGAGATGATTTAAAACAAAGGATATGGTTTTAACAGAAAAAATTAGTTTTAGGCAAATTCTGATATTGTCGTAGTGCCAGTTGTCAAGAAATCAACATGAAATACGACATTTTCAAACGAAGCATCATTTGAACATAATCCATAGAAGTGCAAGAAATGTGTCCCCTATTCTAAATAAATTTAGCACACTTTCGATATAGTTTTTGGTCCAGGCTCGTCTTGCCCCGAGGGGGTGGTCATATTGCCCCATATGGTAAATATAGGCATCATAAAAACAGCCTTTTTAAAACCAGTTTATAAGATACTGAAACTTTATTAATCAGTGTTTATTGATACTTATGGTAAAGACGGGTCATCATAAAGGTGTTTCATGGAGAAATCAGCAGAATTTGAAGTAGTGTCACTATTTTACAAGGGTTACCGCTTAGTATGGCCATCTTGCCCCACTTTCCCCTACAGGGGTTAGACAAAAAGGTTGAGATAGGAAAAATTATGTCGAAATTCAAATCATCATAACTTTGCGTACAATAATCCGATTTTGATAAAATCAGGACCATCAGAACCGGACGCTTTTCTAGTATACTGTCCCCCTGCAAAACCTAAGATTGGTCCTTGACCACCGTAGATGTTCCTGGTTTTCCGAGGGTATGTTCAAAATGCATTTTTCCACTGCTTGTCATTTTATATGACGTTTACTTTCATCATGTTTTATGCTTTCTCCAAAAACTAAAACTAATATGCCGGCCAATGGTGGCTGTAGATCGAGAATCCATCAAAACTGCGCAGAGATATGGCCATTTCCGTAAAAACGGTTCCAGGAAATGATAACAGATCGGAATAATGCAAATATGGGTATCTATGTTCATGGCTTTGCGAGACGATGATTACAGAAACATCTCCCGAATGATAGTGTCCACTGCCAACCTTATAGCAGGTTCCAAGGGCCTTCCAGGAGGGGCCGGTTTTGGCACCGTCTGGAACTATGCATATATGGGTGTCAAAACTCATAAATATAGGATCTTTATTAAAGATACATTATGGTGACTGTAAGACTCTCTGGCAAATTTGTAACTGGTACCGGGTGTTCTGCGAAAGTGACATTTGGTCAGGGTGTATGGCCAATCCCGTATCGATTTTACGAAAATGGCCATATCTTTGCGTATACAAAACGAATTTTCGATCTACAGCCAGCATTAGTTTTTGTTTCCAGGAAGAGTATAAAACATGATGGCAGTAAACGTCAGATGAAACAACAAGCAGAAGAAACAATGCATTTTCAACATATCCTCGGAAAACCCGAGGATACCGGCCAAGGGCCAGTTTGTGGTTTTGCATGGGTACAGTATTAGGGCAGTTCAAATTTCAAAAATGTTTGAAAATTCCAACTCCCATGTGTCTATTAGCATCATTTTGATAATATAGGAGTTCTGGCCAAATTTCAGGCAATTCGGTGGCCATTTAGGGGTGGCGCGAAGTCAATTTATGTTTATATGGAAATTTGTATGGGAAAAACGTAAAATTTATTCAAGTCTCCCTACAGCTGTCAAATCGTGATGAATTCAAATAAACATCCCCAACCCCCCTTTCTGGAATCTATATAAATGAGACCTCCGGATAACACATAAGTTATGAGTGGATTGAACGTTTCTATTGACAGTGTGAATATGGGATAAATGGCTAAAATGGTGTAAGTAGCCTCAACGTATCAGTGGAAATATAAATCAGAATTAATGAGTTACCCACTGGTTGAGCTCAAATAGATTCCAAAAATGGAGGTTGGGGATGTTTATTTGAATTCATCACGATTTAAGAGTTGTAGGGGGATTTGAATAAATTTTTAGTTTTTCCCATACAAATTTCCATATAAACATAAATTGACTTCGCGCCACCCCTAAATGGCCACCGAATTGCCTGAAATTTTGCCAGGACTCCTATATTATCAAAATGATGCTAATAGACATATGGGAGTTGGAATTTTCGAACATTTTTCAAATGTGAACTGCCCTAGTACAGTATACTAGAAGAGTTTCCGCGTCCGAAGGTCCCGGTTTCAACAAAATCGGATCATTCTACGCAAAGTTATGCTGATTTGAACTTCGACAAAATTTTTCCTATCTTAACCTTTTTGTCTAACCCCTGTACATGCTTGTGGGCGGAACCGAGCGCGACAGGGCACGCCTGGGAGGCAGTGTTACGATAGACGGGGATATCTTCGAGGCGGTCGAGGAAATCGTCTACCTTGGATCCTTGCTAACGGCTGATAACAATGTTAGTCGTGGAATACGAAGGCGCATCAGCTGATGAAGTCAGGCCTACTACGGGCTCCAGAAGAAACTGCGGCCAAAAAAGATTCGCCACCGCACGAAATGTGTCATGTACAAGACGCTGATAAGACCGGTAGTGTGGTGTTCGCTTCCGATCCGGCAGGTACGAGGCGGCGTGGAGCGCAGGTGCAAAACGACTTGGCAAGCGTGGGGCGCATTTGAGGATGGACAGATACGGCCTCGAACCGTGTATTGTAGCGTCAAATTATTGAATCAGTGTTATCTGTTTAGATATAAACTAAATAAATTAATGAAGTAGATGGAAATGGAACGTTCTCATTTCTATAATATTCAGTGGCGTCGCGTAACCTTACTTTTTACTTGTGCACTGATACAAAAAATGAAAATTTTCAGATTCGTTTAAACTAATCAAAATCTAGTTATTCTATACATTTTCGCACGAAAACTCTTTAAATTTAAGTCTAGTGCACAGGTAGATTGAGGTTAGGGAAACGCCACTGATAACATTGTATTACATATGGTCGGGGTTCTGCCAAAACACACCAAGCGCCAACAAAAAATCACCAATTTTTCTGCCCAAGTTTTCGTTTAGTGGACCTAATTAATCGGAAATTGTATCGAATATCACCCAACTCCATTATACTGAGGATATCATACAACAAATGTACGTATGAATTGATATGAAATGATTTTTGTTTGCGTTGTGCGACCAGAATATTACAAGTCAGTCATAAAGTCGCTTGGTGCGGTTTTACTGAACCCCGACCATTAAATGAATTAAATGAATATCAACAGCAGAAAATGTTGAAAATTATTTAGCTCTGATACGGAAGCAGAAGGCCAAAGCGGGCCACAGTTCAGAACCATTCACCAAGCCATTATCAAACATTCTCAACTTACAGTTTTAACCACTACATATGCTGAAGCTTATTTCAAGAAAACTTTAAAATTATGAGCTAGTGGTGGTCCTAAAGCATCGGAATCGCCTCTAAATAAGATTCAACAGATAATGAGTTCTCAAACATTAAATTTGATTCATTCAATTTGATGATGGGCTTAGGAAGTCTTGTAAGATCATGTATGATTGATCTTCGCGTGTGTGGTAGAAATTTTATTGAGAATCTTGGGTAAACTTTTGGATTTATATACGTTAATTCCCTACCGCCGTCTTCTCAACTGATTAGGTTTTACATCAAATATACACAACCTCAAAAATGCATTCGAATGAACTGCATTTGACAGTTATTGGTGGTAGGTTCACGAGGTTCATCCTCTCTCTCGCAGCAAGCCGATGAACCTTTGTTTGTATGGGGCAGTGCATAGGTTCATTATTTGAAGTTTGAGCGGTGCCGAAATCAGAGATGCATCTGAACACGAGAACGCGTGTTCGTGTTCAAAAAGTTCTGAACACTGCACACTGTTCAAGAGCACTGACCTAACTTAGCAACTTGTATCCTAGGAAAACAAACTCAAGCGACGGCATGCTACTCATTTTTTGGCTAGCAATGAAACACGTGGGCATCTAACGGATAGAAATCAAGCATGCTCGTATATTTCTGCATAGTTCCAAATCTAAGGAATCTTAGTTACCATGATCGTTTTGCTTGCGTACCAACCCAGTACACACTGAACTATGTTCAGAGTTCAAAACTTAGAACACCAAGGTGCGCTCTTGGCTCATGTTCTGTTCAGGATGCATCTCTGGCCGAAATTCATTTTGAATGAATTCGATGTATGATAGTGTTCATTTTGAATAAACAGCGCACTGCTCAAACGTCATTGTCATTGTTCATTCGATGCACCTCCCTATAGAAACCACCGTAAACTATCAAATAGACCTGTGCAGGAGTTCATGAAATTCACTCACCCGAAGGATTTTGACATTTGAGCGGGTCGTCTTCTCGAACAAAAGTTCATTTTACGTTCATTATGCGACCCGCTCAAACGTCATAATTTCTTGGGGGAGTTCATTTTGCGTTAGTCTATATGGAAGAAATTCATCAGGACACAGCCGTGGCTTCATACGTGTGACGTCACACTGTTAAATCAAATTGCGGGAGTACATACGGACGCTTCTACATATGGGTCGTCCAAAAATGATGTAACAGGTTTTAGGGGGGGGGGTCTAAGATTTTGTGACAGTACATGAACCAGGTATGGAAAAAAGCGTGACAGATGGGGTCTTGAAATCCCAAAATAGTGGACGTTTTATTTGAATCACCCCATACGGATTAGCAACCGTCGCCAATACGACTGACAGTTACGTTTGGACAGCGTTTTACACAATAGACCAATGGTCCAATGCACCGAGTTCATTATTGACGTTTGAGCGGTGCGCTGTTTATTAAGAATGAATACTTTCATCCATCAAGTTCATTCAAGTATTGATTAGTAAACAGCGCACCGCTCAAACGTCAATAATGAACTCGGTGCATCGAATGAACACAATGACGTTTGGGCGGTGCGCTGTTTACTAAAAATGAACACTCTTTCATACATCGAGTTCATTCAAAATGAATTTCGCCACCGCTCAAAAGTCAAATAATGAACCTATGCACTGCCCCATTGGACCATGGTCCAGTGCACCGAATGAACACAATGACGTTTGAGTGGTGCGCTGTTTACTAAAAATGAACACTTGTATGAACTCGATAGGTATCTGGCAACCCCAATCCTACCCACTACGTTTGACAATAGCCATACATTACATTTCTTCTTCCTTAGCCGTGCGGTAAGATACGCGGCTACAAAGCAAGACCACGCAAAAGGTGACTGGGTTCGCTCGGGTATCAAACCCAGCAAAAAAATGTCCCTCTGCCGTTAAGAGTACTTTTTCATCGTTTCTTATGCCATTTTTCTCATCTGCCCCTTTATATCGTTCTCTATTTTGGTATGTAGCCGCCACTAGCGGCTCCTAGCCTGGTTTTTCTCATCTGTCGCTCTTTGGATCTCCACATCAAACCAGCCTTACCGTTGGTTCCCTTGTGTGATACCAAGTACCTTTGTGGTTGTAGAATTGACCGCCTCGTGGATTTGTTGCCACAATGCGTTCAAATATTCTTTAGTTGGGTGTCCTTCGATTCTTTCGTCGAGCGGCGGAGCGAATTGCTCCGCAACGCCCTTGCCCGACAGTCGCTGTTTGTTCAGCCGCATGGTTCTTTCACGCCTAGTACCGGTGATGCTGGACAGCCTTGCGCGAATCTTACATACCATCAGTCGTCAAAGTCGATATTTTGGCAACGGAAGGTCTTTACATCTATAACATCGACCGTTCACCAAAACATGATCGATTTGAGAATACGTATCGTCATTTGGGTGCCTCCAGGTGCTTATGGTGTATAGAGATGAGTGACGTTTAGCGCTCGCACACTAATGTGCAATTCGTCATGTGTAAAAACATGTTTGTTTTCCTTCTGCTCATAACCTCAAAAATGATCGGGCCATCACAATGATATAAAAAGAGTCAAAAAATGTATGGAAATATACTCATTTTTACCCAATCTTTGCTGAGTTGCACCATCTAGGAGTGTTTGTTTTCCTTTTATCGCCACTCACACATTCGGACGTGAGAATCTCAATTTATCCATGAAACAGGAGTTCCATGGAACATCGGGTAACCACCGTTTGATGGTGATTCTTTGAATATTGGAGCATGTCAGCGCGGATAAGTTTTTCACAGATGGATTGACTGGAGACTGATCAGTCGATGAACCGCTTAAGCAGGAAACGGAAAGCATTGAGTGCTTTAATGAAATGCTCCTACACGACCACTATGACATGATCAATTAGGAATAATGAGAAATCGAACTCCCGCTTTTTCGCCTTTCATAGTTTTTACGCATTAGTTCGTCAGGAGACCCGTAGGAAGCGGAAATGGATGTGTAGATGGCTGCATTCTATTCTTCCACAGGTATCGAAGATACCATGTTTCAAAGAGTTGAACGGGGTATGTGATTTCATTCGAACCTTGTGCAGACACAAATCCAATCACTACTCGCTCAATGCACTGCACACACGTTCCGAATTGGGCTTTAGGGAAGTAATCTCTGTGTTTGCATTGTTTCAACAATGTTTCAGACTGTGATGCATTTCAACTGAAATAAAATGGGATGATAGACGAACCAGGATTCGAAATAAACTACAGCATCAGCATTTCTGAGAGAAGTTGTTCTGTTTACAAGTCTTGAATACCTAATTAGAATTTATGAATATTATCTTTTCTCTCGATCTTATTCACCAATGAATCAAAAATATTATTTTTCTCCTTTTTTTGTTTTTTTTTTGTGATAAAGAAAAAAAACCCAGATCAATCCACCTAGCGTTGGTGGTGCCTTTCTCGCGCATTAAAAAAATAAGAAAAACACATAAGAGAGGTCGAAATAGCACTTCAGGGGGATAGAATTTAACTTTTTCTATCAATTCATATGCATTTGCGGCCATTTGAATGCATTGCTGCAATCTTAAAAAAATCATTTTTGAAATTTGTTTTCCCAAAGGGGGGACCCTTGGCAGAAAAATAATGTTTTTCAATAACTTTGGAAAGCAATGACCGATCGGGCCAATTTTTAATAGGAAACAACTAGACCGCAATCCGCGTCGACTGTAACTTGTTGCGAGCAAATAATGCTAAGTACCAAAAAGTGTGTCTCACATTTTTGTACACACACACATACATACACACATACAGACATCACCTCAATTCGTTGAGTTGAGTGGATTGGTATATAACACTATGGGTATCCGAGCCTTCTATCAAAAGTTCGGTTTTGGAGTGATCCTATAGCCTTTACGTATACTTTGTATACGAGAAAGGCAAAAACCCAGATTAATCCACCTAGCGTTGGTGGTGCCTTTCTCGTATTTAGTTAAGACATCAACCTTATATGGGGCTTATATGGTCCGATGTACCATTTTCTTCATAACATTTAAACGCAATGGCCGATCGTTATCAAATTAAATAGTGATCTAAATAGCTTTGTCCCCTGTCGAATAAAACTTGTTGCGAGAGCTTTTGTGCACACACATACACACGGACAGACAGACATGTGCTCAGTTCGTAGAGCTGAGTCGATTGGTATATAACACTATGTGGCTCAGAGGCTTCTATAATAAGTTTGTTTTCAGAGTAAAATGATAGCATTTCGGAACAACTTCTTGGTACGAGGTAAAAACAAGGTGCAGGAACCAGCAAAAACTAATTTGCTGCGTTACAGTAGGTAGTGTGGGTGTACCAATTGTCGCCATACATAAGAACAACTATTTTTTTAAAAATAAGTAAAAGGCATGAGGGTGGACTTTATATATCAAGCGAAAGGTTTCACTTCCTGCTCCTTAGAACTGCTGTGAAAACAACAATAAAATTTGTTATAATCATTAAAATTGATTAATCCATAATAGGAACGCATGCACCAGTTGTGGCACTATTCTTAATTTTGGTTCCTTATTTGGCAAATCCCATTGTTTTCTTATGAGATTGGCCAAATAGGGACCACTAGTGCCACAACTGGTGCAAAGGACGTCAAAAATTAAGCAAAATCAATTTTTACAATTATGCTTTGCTTGTATTGAAGGAGATCAAAGGTTTTATCGTATCATATGAATATGCTTTATCGATATGAACTTGGTTTGCGGTGATTTGATTGGTTATTTGGCATATAAACTGGTGCTATAGCCACAACTGGTACATCTAGCCTATGCATAAAAAATGATGTGCAGATTTGTTGATCACCTATTATTCTGATTTATGGCTCCTAAAACGCGAGGTGAGGATTGGGGCTCCGTTACCAATATTCATGTAGATTGTTTGAAAAATTGGCCTAACTCCTACTAACTTAATACTATTCATATCCCATATCCCCCATCTTACCTTGTTCAAGTGGTACTTGCTCTCGAAGCTATAGTTCCGGGCATTCTTCCGCAGCCGCAGCACGTACACCTCGACCCGGATCTCGTAGTCCGCATCCAGATCGTGAAACTCGATCTCTCCGTTCCGAAAGTACACCCGGTCCTCGTAGCGTTCCTTCGCCAGCGTTGCCTTTACCTGGTTCTTGTACGAGCACACCGCCAGGTAAAAGTAGTTGAACAGCATATCATTCAAGGCAGTTTCCTTCAACGGAAACTCGAAATGATTCAAAGCCACAACGCCGATTTTCTTGCCGTCCGTCGGAATCGTTCCGTTCATGTTGTAATCGATCTTGCTCAACTCGTTCCTCGCCGCCGATTCCTTCAAAGTCGAGAGCAACATCAGTCGCTCCGCTTCAATCAACTCCGAGGAACATTCAAACTCCCTCGTATTGCGGCAAACCGCCAGTGCTTGCTTGAGTTGCTTCTTCAAATCACCTTGCGTCTTGATCTGATTGACCAATTCCGCCAGAAGGCGATTGTTCAGTTCCCCCAACGAACCAGCATTGCTCAAGGATTGATACATTTCCTCTGCATCCGTATCGCTCTCGTACTTCCGTTGATACTCATCCAAATTGAATGCCACTCGATTCCCGTCCTCTCGCTTAGCACCCGTCCTATCGTCAAACAGATTCGAAATCTTCCGGTGCTCATTTTTGATAAATCGCTTACTCTTCCGGAACGAAGATCGCAGTCTGTCCCTCAGACTCCGATAGATATCACTTCCATTCAAACGCATCTTATCCGACGACGGTGAACTATTCGACGCACTGTACTCCCGAGCACTCATCAGTTCCGACTCGATCGTCGAATTCACTCGTTCACTTTCACTATTTACCGCCAAATTGTTTCCACTGGAAGCACTTTTGAAGGTGAAATCCACTGTATCGTATCCGGTTACGAAGGCGGACGCGTCAGATTCCGTGTCGATGGTTCCAATTTCCGAGATGGTGATGTTTTCGCGCAGCGTCGTAAGCAAATCGTCCAAACCTCTGTCCTGGTACTTTTGAAGTGACTCGATCTGGAGGAGGTAGAAAAAAGGGGGAATTTAATTTTTGTTAGTTGTCTACCTTCAGAATTGAAGGATACGGAGGTAGAGAAAGTTGGGTACGTTGGAAATATCTAGATTTTATTAGTGACGGTTTATTGCAGATTATACCTGATCTGTTTGTTAAGCAGTGTATTGAAGAATAATCACAGTTTCAGAACAAAGTAGGGTGGACCATTTTCAAATGGCCGTGGACACACAACACTCATGGTTCTAACAAAAGAAAAGAGCATCAGTAAAGTAGCTGTTTGTCGTTTGCAAAAAACCATAAATGGTGTTCATTGTCGAGCCGTGTTTTGTTCGTTCGGTAAAATAGGCCACTGCTATTAAACTTCGTGTCATGGAAAGAAAAAATGAGATTTTTACTCACCTCATCATCGGTATCGATGCTCCCAAGCGGAGCTATGCTCCCGCTACCGATCGTTTCGTCATCCATAAGGGCCGTCCTAAAAAGTTGCTCCTCAGACGACATCGCTTCGCATTTTCCTTCACTCCTCAAGTGAATGTCCTTCTCAAATGGTCGACAATCGTCAACTTCATCGATCCCCTCTTTTCCGTGGGTTTCTCTACTCCGCCGACTAATGCCGGTACTCACATTCCCGACACTTTTGGGAACAATCAATTCTTCCTGTACTTCCTGTAGTGCTGTGATCATCGCCAGCGATTCATCTTCGCCGGTTTCGTTTGCCGGCAGCACCAATATTCCGTTGCTTTCTTCCAAGGACGATAGGGACCGATCCCCACTGCTATTGAACAGCGAACGGCGCAGCCGGCTACTACTGGACCTGTGCGATTGCTTTTCGGCTGAACTGTTCAGTTGGATCGGGGACGAAGCTTTTGGCTGTGCATTCAACTTTTTCACACTGATCGGAGGCTGTAGGAGAGGTTCCTCGCAAAAACTATTGATTGACTTGGTTTTGATTAGGTTCTTGGCCGTCTTATTAACGGTGGCGTAGATCACATTCGGATTGTTGTTAACCATCAGATAACGCTTGTTTGACTCACCGCTGATAAACTCGTTGATGATGGTTTTATTGTTTTTCGGTGAAATTTCCTGATAGATTGGTTCCTGGTGCAGATCGGCTGCCACTTGCAGCAACTGTCGCTCGACGGGACTGCGATCCAGGAATTCACTACTGGTGGAAATGTGACGAGGTCTTGGATTAGGGGGCGATGGTAGTTTAGCGTACCTTGCGACATCGATGTGATCGAGTATGCGTACGTGATGAGAGTTCAAGCGTTCGCTTTCCACGGCTTGGCGAACGTTATTCAGGAAGTCACCCATTTGGGCAACGTTGTCCAGATTGAGGTCGTCGTACGATTGAAAATCACCATGCTGACGTGGAGAGCTAGAATTCAATGGACTTCGCTTGGGGTCATCGTGGGGCTTGAACAGCTTTTTCGGCGATATCCGCAGATTTTTGAGCGTCTTCAGGAATTTCATTTCGTGGGGTCTCTGCTTTTTGTGATCTTTTTCATTAAGAGATTCCTCCGGGACGGACGAATTTAGTACTGTTCGAATGGGTAATTTGGGTCGATCAGTTTTCTTATCATCCGGAATACGAGCCGGGGCAGAGTACGTATGTTTCAGATTGTTTCGAACCATAGTGGATTCTTTGGGACAGGATCCACATCGAAGGTTGTCCGGCGTGTAGCCCAGATGTTTGTGTAACTGTTTCTTGATTGAGTTTTCTTTGTTGAGATTTCTGTCCAGTTGATACTTTGTTGGGGTCTCAAAGCGTTGCTTCTCTTTGCTCATTTTGTGAATTTTCTTCTTGGACGCTTCGAAAAATGATTTAGTTCTTCGGACCGCAGCCTTACGAAAGGATTTCTTCTCTGATTTTTCCTTACACTTCCGACACAGTTCAGACGTGTCCGGATAATCCGGTTCGTGGTCACTTCTTCTGCCGTCTTCTAAAAAATGACGTGACTCTGCTTCCCGTTCGTGATCTATAAAATCCCCCGTGGTTCGACGCCTTTGTTCTTTAACGCTATGTCGTTGCTTTCCGCTCCTTTCCGATTCGAGGAAGAGTTCCGTCCGTTTTGCGTTTTCTGCTGAATTTCTGCGGCCGCTACTGCTTCGTCGATGGCCCGTTTCGCCTCGTTCTGATTCCAAGAACAGTTCTGCTCTTCTTCCATTTTGCGTAAAATGCAAGCGCTTGTGAGGTGTGCTTTTGATCGTGGTGTTGGTGGCAAACCTCTCAAAATTTAGGTTCGATGAAGACTTTCGCCGAGGTGTTTCCGGAGCATAATCAACCGTATCAATGTCTAGCTTTGGACCTAGTTTCGACTCCACTCGATGGCAGCAAGACGCTTGCGGAGCAGCCCTTGAATTGGACGTTTTGATAAGTTGCTTTCGTTCCTCGTCTTCGGAGTAGTGCAACATGTTGTAGATGTGGGGAGGGATTGAAGAATCGTTAGTACGTTCCTTCGGTAAGACCCAACCGAAGTTATGTGATTTTTCCGATTTATCCCGTTTCTCGTTCTTACTTGGTTTGTCAAACTTCCAACCGATAAGCTCCGGGTCAGAGTCGAGATCTTGGAGCTTAGGGCAACTTGGTTTTTCCGAGCTTGCTTCCGTAGATGATCCAGACTGTTTGACCCATCCGATTTTGGAAGAGTGACTTCGAGCCGATGCAAATGTTCTTGGTGGTTTCTTTGGACCGTTGGCGTAGTTGGATGTGGACGAGTCCGAGGTGGCATCAGATTTTGAGTAGATTTGCTTATCGAGCTTCTTCAGGCGCCGGGCCATCAGCTTTCCGATAGGTCTACCGGAATAGCGCGGTTTACCTTCCAATTTTCCAAAAGACATCGAAGAATCAAATGATTCATCTCCCAAGGACGACCCCTCCTGCAACGCCGAATCACTCAAAACTTCAATTGGTGATTCTTTTGAGGTCTTACGGTTAATACCGTACAGGCGATCAAATTGATGTGTCGAATCGAGGATTTCGTTGCAAAAATTATCATCAATTATTTTCTGCCGACTGAGATGGGAATTTTCCAATTTCTTCTTCTCGGATTTTTGCCGCTTCTCCTTCTCCGCTGACCGAGATTTGCGTAGATCTTTTATTTTGGCTTTATTGAGAATTACTGTAGAAGTGACTTGCATATCGCGGGTCATTTCCTGGATGATGTTGATCATCGGTTCATTCTCATCGTCGATCACTTCCTGGTGCATAGCATTCTTTTCGGGATGGTCGCATTCAACAGCTTCACTCTGCTCCGTTTCTTCCGAGCTCTCATCGTACTCACAATTGGACGAATCCAAGCTACCTTTACAGTCCAGGAATTCTTGACTCTCCGCGGTATGAAACAAAGCACTCTCATAAAGACTCGGATCGTTTTGTAGTTCCGAAGCAACGAAACCATCATTCAGATTTTCTTCCATATGCAGCTCTTCCACTTCAAACTCACTCAATTCTCCCTCGTCCCTAGATTCAAATCCCCGTTCTGATTCGCTCTCACATTCCGGAACTTGCACATGCACAGCCTTCATTTCCGGTCCCGTTTTCAACGGTCTCGTATCACAATCCTCCGCAGTCTTATTAATAATATTAATAGTAATTGTTGCAGCTCCTGCCGTCACCACGTGACTCTCCCCCGTTCCTATCACATTTGGTCTCACCCCCTCACTCTCATAGCTTCCCACACTTCCAACATCTCGACTAACCTCACTGAACGCGGAACTACTGCGCACGCTTCCCAAACTACTGCTACTCATACTGGCCGTATCGAAATCACTTGTTTCTGTTTCATCCACCGCCATTTTCCCGCCGGCCCGCCCCAACTCGTACTTGGCCACCATCATCATGACCTTACTGGTCTCGTTATTATTGCTGTCGCGACAATGTTTTACCAGATCCAAAATTCCCCCGCTATCGACCTCATCTGAATAGTAGTGTTCCGGCGGTCGCTGTTTTGGGAAGTAATGTTCTGTAATGTGTTGTTCCGAATAGCACTTCACCACTTCCGATGATTTCCGCGTTTCAAGTGGATCTTCCACTTCCGAATGATAACCGCCGACTACACCACTCACGATGCTATCGCTTGCAGCATCCTCGCTGATGGGTTCTGGAATGGAAAAGAGAACAGAAAGGGGAAAACATGAAACGGAACCATATAACATACATAGAGTCAAGTGTTTTACTATTCCCGAAATATGTGTTTAACCAGGGCTGGTACCGACTATTGATTTTGAACGATAATGGTATTCAGGTGCTGTTGTATGCCCGGGTTATTAATTGGAGCAGCGAAGAACAACCTCATCTACTTCTGGAAATCCGATTCACAAGCAAGCAACCCAACACCAGCTCGGCTCACTTCCAAAAAAATACACAACAAGCAATTTCGGTCCAATTGATCACGACCACAAACCGTGTGTGGGTTGCGGGTGCGGAAGAGTGCTTAGAATTACTGTAATTTCCCGAAACCAATGCGCTCGCGCCCGAGTGATGAAGAGCAAACACTTGAAAATTTGTTTTCATTTCCTTCGAACAAAATAAGCATTCAAAATTTCACTCCGAAGATGAATGGAAAATGCACTTACAACATCGATGGCACAAGCCCAACAGACGATCGACGGAACAGCGAGGGCAGCACTTTTGCGGTTTGCAGATTACGTTACCCGACCCCGGCAGTAGAGACGAGCTGCTCTGCTGCACTCGAGAATCGCGTGCGCGGCCTGGAATCGGTTTATTGAAGAGGCGGCAAAATTGAATGTGGAACGTGTGTTCGGTTTGCAGCTCTCAATTGAAAATGAGTGGGAAACCGCACAAGTTGCAAATGCGGTGCAGCCTCGGAGTACGGCAAAGGCCGCCAAATGTGGGCAAAACCAGATTCGTTTCGTTTCGGATCGGGATTTTCCTACACATTTTCCTTTTTCGATAAGTTAGGCGTGGGGATGATGGTTGGCAATGTGCGACGCTGGTTGGCACAGGCCGTGCAACAATGAATGCAATTAATCAGAGTAGGGGAAAGTGAGGAAAGATGACCACCCTAAGCGATAATCTTTGTAAAATAGTGAAACTTCTTCGAATGTTGCTGATTTGTCCATGAAATACCTTTATAAGAACCTGCCTTTGATATAAACATCAATAAACACTGATTAATGATTTTTCAGTTTTTATAAACTAGTTTTTAAAAAGGTGTTTTTATGATGCTTATATTTATCATATGGGGCGACATGGAAACCCCCTCGGGGCCAGACGAGTGAGAACCAAGCATTATATTTGAAGTGTGCTGAATTTATTTAGCATGGGTAACACATTCCTTGCATTACTAGGGATTATGTTCAAATGAAGTTTCGATTGAAAATGTCGTATTCCATGTTGATTTGTTCACCTTTGGTGCTACGACCATATATGAATTTGCCTAAAGCAATATTTTACGATTAAAACCATGTCCGTTATTTGAATCGTCTTTTATTCAGGCAGAAACTATTTTGATGATTTTTGAAATGCATTTAAGGGTTAGGCGACTCTTAATCCTGGAGATGATCTTGTTCCTAATACAGTTGGCAATACCGCCCCAAGTCGACGTATATCCAAAGATTCATATCCTATCAATCATAATTACTGTGAATATCCTCAAATTATTAATGGAGATAGCCTATAGTTATATGAAAGCGTTGGTAACTATCAAGTTGTGCTGAAAAATTAGTAATTTTGGCTTCAAACCTTAAATTATGTAAGTACAAATTAATAAGATAATTCGAATTTCAACTAAACCATCTTAACACTTAAAGGCGCAAGGCGATTTTTTTTTAAATCGACGGAAATATTTTTAACGTAAATAACCATTGAAATCATTAACATTAAACGTATTTTCGGTTTGTTGTTTTGAAACAACATTGCGCATTTAAGGGTTAAAATCAATATTTCAAGAACAGATGAGGTTGTCAAAGTGCGTTTTTCATTTGTTAGGTATTTTACATTATTGTTAACCATCCCACGTAATAATAATGTGAATATAATGCTCACTTAAGTCACAATCAACGTTGGCTGTCTTGCCCTATATGACGATCTTGCCCCACTTTCCCCTAGGCA
This sequence comes from Armigeres subalbatus, assembly GCF_024139115.2. NCBI lineage: Eukaryota > Metazoa > Arthropoda > Insecta > Diptera > Culicidae > Armigeres > Armigeres subalbatus. Next base: position 99,832,634 of record NC_085140.1, read on the forward strand.
TATAGAGCACGAAATAATCAAAGGGAGAGGGTTGGTTTTCAAACTGTTTATCGGCGGTGCCAGTGGGTCATCATTTATTAGAGTGGGGCATCATGGCCATTTGGTCAATCAATGGTTTTTCAATACCATTCGGGGTCCCAAACAATTGAGCAGAATTTAGGCCCAATTGGTTGCTTCCTCGCTTTCCGCATTGCGTTTGAAGTTTGTATAGAAAACATATATAAGAACTGTTCCGTTTTCCATCTCACTGAACATCATCTCATCGCAAAACAAAAAAATACAGCACTAATCTCGTCGCTTCTTCTTGCTAACCCGCGTGCTCACTGGTGAAAAATTCACCATCTTCGATTGGGGTCCCAAAACGATTCATAAAAATCTTGATTTCACTTGATTGGATGAAGTTTGGGTTTTTTTTATATAACTGCGTCCCACTCTATTATATAGGTGTAAGTTATCACCAGGGTTCGTACTTTTCGTTTCAGTGAGACGAAAACAATCGATTTTCGGGCCGAAGGATCTTTTTCGAAGTCTGTGGCGGGGAACATTTTTCATTCGCCACTTTTTTGCCTTTCTCGTACAACAAAGTTGTACCGAAAGGCTATCATTTCACTCCGAAAACGAACTTTTTATAGATGCCTCTGAGACCCATAGTGTTATATACCAATCGACTCAGCTCGACAAACTGAGCACATGTCTGTCTGTCCGTGTGTATGTGTGTGTGTATGTGTGTGCACAAAATATATAAAAAAACATTAGACAACTTTTCGTATAGTAATCCTTAACCGATTTTCTCGCAACAAGTTTTATTCGACAGGGGCCAAAGCCTTGTTGATCACTATTGAATTGAATGTTGAATGACGATCGGTCATTGCGTTTAAAAGTTATGAAGAAAATTGTACATCGGACCATATAAACCCCATTTAAGGTTGGTGTCTTAACTAAATGCGAGAAAGGCTCCACCAACGCTAGGTGAATCAATCTGGGTTTTTTTTTCTCTAGAACAAGCCTGAAAGATAAACGAAAATCGAGCGTACTTGATGAAATTCTTATTGCCAAAACTAAATGCACTCCCGTTCTCAAGGGCACCCCATTCAATTGAAAACGCGAGTACATTTAGTTTTGGATTTCGTGAGGCTTGTCCTTATGGGAAAATTAGATAACCTTTATGTAATTCGACTGTGATAATCTTTTATTTAGGGTGTAAATGTCGCAAGATCTCTCATCAGGTTTTTGTTCTTTCCCGCAAAATGATTTCTCTGCAAAAATCTGCGTGATTGAGCATCCTCTACTCGTGAGAATGAGGGATAATCCCCGACTGTGATGTCGTGAACTCCCAGCCAGCGACCGACAGTCATCCCGGCCCTGTGTATGGGTGTGGTGAAGGGGTCTTCCAAAATCCGAATGCAGGCAAGTACTCATATGATTTAAATTGCAACAATTCACTGCCTGATGAGAACATCATTTCCAGTAAATTAGCATCGATGCCATCGACAGACCGCCACCGGGGTGCAAGCCTGCCAGCCAGAAGGAAGCCCCAATACCCCCCATCACAGTCGTGCACTCCCAGCCAGCGATCGACAGTCATCCCGGCCCTGTGTATGGGTGTGGTGGAGGGGTCTTCCAAAATCTGAATGCAGGCAAGTACATATCCGCATCGAGCAATTCGACCCCTCACTCCTCCTCCGTTCACAGACCGACTAGAGACTTGCCAGTTTATTATCAAAACACAAGAGAACTGCTAATCAAATTGGACGACGTTTATCTCGCTGCACTCGATGGCGAATACGATGTGTATGTGTTCACTGAGACCTGGCTGGAGGAGAGGATTAATTCCGTTCAAATGAAGGAGTTCAGTGTGTACCGAGTCGATCGAAACAGTTCTAATAGTAATCGCTCACGCGGCGGTTTACGCTCACGCGGCGGTGGTGTTTTGATAGCTGTTTCCAACGCGCTTGCTTCATGTCAAATCGCCGTTGGCCGATTTACTTCAATTGAAGCGGTCTGGGTAAAAGTGAGTCTCCCAACAAGGAATGCTTTCATTGGAGCATTGTATATTCCTCCGGACGGAAGGAATGATAGTGGTATAATTCAACAACATCTTGATGCCATTGAATATGCTTCTTCTGTGACTGACCTGGTGGATGTACTTCTCTTGCTTGGTGACTTTAATCAACCTGGGCTTACTTGGCTGCAATCTAGCCATAGGTATGCATTTCCTGATCCGGTTAATTCGACTACTACTCCTGCCAGCCGTCTACTCATCGATGGAACTGCTTTCCTTGGACTAAGCCAGATTAGTTTGATATCAAATTTCCAATATCACTTCCTCGATTTGGTGTTTGTAAGCGAAAATTTACTTCCTGACTGTGCGGTCGATGAGGCACCGGATGCCAATTATCATCCTGCTCTGGTGATATCTATCGCGAACAGTGATCATGTCAAATTCGATGATAGCTCGAAAGCTGACTGTTTGAATTTTCGCGAGACAAATTTCGAACTACTCCGGCGCAAATTATCTCGATTTGACTGGAATGCTTTGAATGACTTGGTTGGCGTTTTAACTGTTTCCTCAGTGACTGCGTATTAGCCTCCGTACCGAAGCGCCAACCTCTGAGAAAACCACCATGGACTAACGCTACGCTACGCAACCTCAAACGGGAACGTGCTAGGACTCTTCGTGCCCTGACTAACCGACGTTGTGCTATCACTAAACGAAATTTCTCAATCGCCAGTAATTGTTATCGCCGCTATAACAAGCATCTTTACAAGCAGTATGTGTGTCGCATGCAGCATAATCTTCGCCGTCATCCCAAGGGATTCTGGTCGTTCGTCAATACAAAGAGGAAAGAAATCGGACTACCGTCAAGAGTGTTTCTTGACAATGATGTTGCCTTGAATGCCGAGGACAAATGCAATCTCTTCGCCAAACACTTTTCGACCGTCTTTTCCAATGCTTTGCCATCTCAAGCTGACATCGCAAGAGCAGCGAGAGATGTACCTAACAATGTCATCAGCATGGATGTTTTTACCGTTGAAACTGATATGGTTGTCTCGGCGATAAATAGGATAAAATCGTCCTTTTCAGCAGGCCCTAGTGTTATACCATCAGCGGTTCTGAAAAAGTGTTCCGATATCTTGGCTATCCCTCTGTGCATGCTTTTCAAATTATCACTCCGTCAGCAAAAGTTTCCTACTCAATGGAAATGCTCTACCATGTTTCCGGTGTACAAGAAAGGAGACAAATGCGACGTGAGAAACTACCGAGGCATTACTTCTCTTGGCGTGGAATCAAAAGTGTTCGAGTCACTGATCTACGAAAAACGGCTTCTTTCCGGGTCGATCCGTAGAAACGAATCTAGTCAGTTTTACATCATATTGTATGGATAATATGCGCAAAAAGCTCCAAGTCGATCCCGCACAGAACAAAATAATGAAAAGTAAATAGCGCGTAAAACTTGTCATGAGGAAATTTACGCTATTCTTCGCTGAAATAGCCATCTTCCTAACAAGATTGCTTACAACTTGCACGCAATATGGACGACTAATGTCAAATATTGTATACATTCGGGCTATATCCCGTGTGAAATTACGCTAACAATGAAGTTCCGTTTATGTGCATGATTTATAGCGTAAATTTTGGTGGATTTTTCTATCTGTGCGTGTATACTGATCTACAAGCAGCATTTGATAAAGTGAATCACGACATACTGCTTGCAAAACTTGAAAAAATGGGATGCTCTACAACATTCTGAAACTGGCTGCGATCATATCTAGTGCAACGTCAAGTGACCGTCATCATTGGAGATCACTCATCCCACTGTTTTTCGAACGGCTCCGGAGTCCCCCAAGGAAGCAAGTCGAATTTGCTTCTGCTGTCTGAAATCCATATCAAGCTGTTTGGACTGCTCGGTTCGAAGCTGTGCAACGCAAGTTCGTACGATATGGCCTGCGCCATCTCCCATGGACGGACCCGCTGAATTTACCACCGTATGCTGATCGCTGTAGTCTTCTGGGGCTAGATACTCTTGATAAGCGGAGAAACGTGGCGCAAGCCGTTTTCATCGCCAAACTTCTGTTATCCGAGTACGACGTGCCAGATTTGTTGGCGAAAATTCCATTGTATGCACCCTCACGATCCCTTCGACCTCGAGATTTGCTCTTCGAAGAAAGGCATAACACTAATTATGCTGCCAATAGCTGCTTTGTCGCTATGATCCGCCATTTCAACGAGGTGTCAGACCAATTCGACTTCAACATCAGTTCATCCGCGTTTCGTCAACAGCTAAACGGATATTTTATCAACTGATCTTTAGTTTTAAGTTTTCATGTAGACGACACAGTCAGATGAAATAAGCAAAAAAAAAAAAAAATAAATAATTACGATCCCTGACTTACACAGATAAAACTATGTTGTGATTTTAAATTTATTTTCATGCACTTATTTGGAGCATGCAAATAAACGCAATATTCAATCGATCTTGCTGTTTTTTTTTAAATCGAAATAAATTTAAACTGTACTTGATTGTAAAATTCAGTCAAATTTGATTGAATATTGAATGTTAATAGGTTTATTGGGATTAGTTGCAATTTAACTCGTCCTCGAATTAAAAAAAAAAACTATTTGCTGTGTGAAATTCCTATAAAATGGATTGAGTTTGTCTGATGACAAGACAGTATAGTTGTTTGAACAATTTCATTTTCCGATTTGTAGAGAGTGAGAACGATGACTCAATCTAGAGCTATTGTGACTACGATGACGCCAAAACTTGTACAACGTAAAATTTGTACAATGTACAATTACGATAGAACGATATCATATTTCTGAATGTATTTCTTTGATAAACTTTTCAAAAATACTATTAATCTTATAGAAAGCAAGAAAGCAAGGTTATTGTACGCTCGGTTTAGTAAAAGTTAATAACAAAACACTGTGGGCGGTATGTTTTTCTTATGCGACTATCTGGCGCTCATTTCCTGTTGCGATCAAAAACAAGCGGAGGAGTAGATTTTTTTATGAGCGGTACAGTAACTTAAGATTGTAAAATAAAATTTAAGGAACAAAAGAGTTACACGAACACAAAAAAAGAAACGTAGGACATATGGTGATAATGGGGGTTCAACTTGGATTGGCGCGTTGAAGCTTCGTAAGCTCCTCTGGTGATCCACGGCACTTTGTTCCAGAAATCTTTCTCCTGCTGCTCCGCTGAGAGATATGTTCTCCGCTGCTTTACTTTTTCTTGAGTGCACTGTTCTCCGATGATAAAGATCCGCGTCTGAAGGACTAGGTTTATTTTTTATATGCCACCAATTGTACAATTACCAGCCATCAGGGAATCATGATAAGGATATCCTTAGAAGGCCCGTTCGCATATGGCAATAGTTCTTGTTCCCGAAGCAGAGTGTTCGGGGCGTCCTTCAGGAAGCAGATGAGGGCTGCCGTTGCAGCTTCGTCGTCGGCAAGTGCATCTCTGATACTGGCCGGGATGCCGTATAATTCCCTGGGATGGCCGTATTTGGGACAATGGCAAATAAAATGTTCAACACTACTGTTGGCTACGTTACAGATCTCCGAACGGTGGCTGTGAGCACTCTATGCCAAAATGGGGTGATCCCGGCATCGACACAGGCTGCTTCTGCTGGGGTGGAAGGGAGGAGACCGGAGGCAAGCCGGACATAATTGTTAAATACATGAGATAGAATATCGATCCGGTCTCTTCTTGCGGAGTAGGTTAGCTCCAGGCCATAGATGAGACGACTATCGATTGTCGCTTGGCCAACTCTAAGCCTTATGTGCCTGTTGTTCGTCCGGTGCTTTTAGGCCAATGTCTTCGTCAGGTTGATCCTGGATTTGCAGGCAACCCTAACGGCCCGATGATCGATGTCCACTCCGAGGACACGGACGATTTTCCGGTTCGGAATGGGATCGCGGCCGAGCTTAATGGACGGTCCTCCTAGTTGGTGCCGACTACGACAGATGTTGCCCCGGAACCCGATGGAGGCTGCCTGCGTTTTTACCCGAGTTCGACCTGGAGTATCTCCAACAACGACCAGGAGAATGTCGTCGGCGTAGACGAACAGATGGACGTTCGCCGGTAGAACGCCGAAGACTCCGTTCATTGCTATCAGGAAAAGGGTGACAGCTAGGACCGACCCTTGGGGTACGCCAGTTTCCTCGGCGAATTCTCCAGAAGAGGTGCCGCCAATAAGGTTCGTCCTGTGAGAAAATTGTTAATGAAGGCAAGCATGTTGCCGGTGATGCCCCATTCTTATAGTTTTTTTGAAGACCAGAGGTCCTGCTAAAGGCTTTGGCGATATTGAGAAAGACCATGTCAACATGCTTGCCTTCGTGGTACGCGTTTGGTAGCACGCTGCCCAGGTTAGTAAAATTGATACTGGTGCCATATCCAAAGCGTGCTTTTGGAAGCCAAACCTACCACCGGCTTCCAGTTTCTCACGGAGCCGACGGTTAACCATTTTGCCAAAAAAAAGCTTGGTCCACCTTAGTGCTGAGCATGCCTTGTATTTTGTATTCCGTGATTGTTTCCCATCCGGTCCAAATCCTGGAAAACCTAACCAGTTGGTGATGAACTAGTTATCGGGCTAGCTTCTCTGACGTGACGACTTGGTTGATTGTGGAACTGGAACTGGAACTTTTTAACACGCAACTACCTACTATGATAAAATACTAGCTTAACAAACAGATTCCATGTTATCGTGCCCCATTGTGTGTTCGACTGACCATAAAGCGATAGATAGACCTGCCTTTGGAGAATTGGATGTCATGCCCATCAAATTATTTCATTTATTACGTAAATGCGGTCATGTAACTATTTTTCTAATGCTGGTTTTCCATTATAGCACCCAAATGAGTGCTATAATGGATTTTATGCAACCCATTTGAGTTGCATAATGTTCAATAAAGCACCCATGTCATTGCCAAGTGTAAACCAGGTATTATGATCAGGAATTGCAGAAAAACTATTTTAGAATCATGTGTTACATACGAACTCTACTCAAATGTGACGACCATTATTTTTGGCCATTTCTAAAATCACCCTCGCCCCCTCCACGTGCTTTTTTTGTATTAGCCTGTCGCGCTCCGCGCAATTGCTGAAATTCTGGTCGTACCCTACATTCCCAAACCACGTGAAATAAAACCCACGTAAAACACAAATCCAGCGAGACTTGGTTTTAAGTAGTGAAAAAGTTGAAAACAAAAGTTGCTTTACATAATCCAAAACTTCATCTTCATACGGAGAGAATGATATTTTCCGTTGATTTGTGCTCCCGCGTACAAATTCAATCTGTTTGCACGGAGTCCATCCAACTGCTGGCGGCTTTCAATTGAACTGATTTTTCATCATCAACGAAGCAACAATCGTTTTAGAACGAACTTCTGCAATCTGGTCTTGTTTTGCAATTAAGGATGCCTGCTTTGATTGCAACGCATCGTAAATTATCCCACAGTGAGCACCGAGTGGGCCTCGATGTGCCCACAATTAGTTGGACCAATAAATAAGATCTTTCTTTGCTTGTTCCATCTTAAGCAAAAAGACGATCACCCGAACATGGCTGCGTTGTAGATGCTGTCTGTAGCTCACTCGCTGACCGAAGCGATAATTTAATCTCGCTCAATTTGGGTTGGTACGCACTTATCACACTTCGACGCGGATTCTCCAGTTGTTTGTTGGTTGGTGTTGTTGGGGATGAGATGAAGCAGAACGACGAAGCAGGCTCACCAGAACCAGAGTAATTCGACCCGCGCTGTGCTTCTCCACATGGCAGGCGTCACGTTGTCGATAACTTGGTTACCGTAACTCAAATGCGTCAATTGAATAAATAAGGAAAAAAAACATTCGTTCGAACAAAGGGTGCAAGAGTTTCTACGAAATTGATAGCGCAGTTTTTAGAACAGTCCATTCATAGATAAACGATGGTTTGGACTGAAACATCACTCAAAATCCACGATTGTAATTGAGGGGGTCAAACGCAAAGGTGTGTAAGTGATAAAAACTTAGTTTCGAGAAAAATGAGTGCAAAGTTTTTCTACATTTTTTCGTTTCATACAATTTGTTACAAGTTTAAAAAATACCAATTTTCGGTGATTTTTCACATTCATTACAAACAACGCATAAACTACATCAACATACTGCCGCAAAGCTCTAGAACCGAAGCATTTGTTGCTGAAGTCAACTCAAATTTGAGCAAAATGTCACTTACACCCCTCTGCTTCTAACCCACTCAATTAGAAAATACTCATAAAAAGAACTTGTTTACTGCTAGCTCGGCCCTTTTATAATTGTACATGAGAAAAGGTTACTGCATATTGCACATTTAATAGAGGATGAGCAAGAATCACAAAAATACATATTTACAAAGATGAAAGCAAAACTAACATGTTATCTCACATAATACACACGCGATTTCCTCCAGTTAACAGGTGGAAGGAAATAAGAGAAAAAAATCATACTGCACAAAGGAACCAAACGCTAATGTGATAATGATGCACCGGTTGAAGACTAACGAACGATTCCGCCGGAGCCGCCAGCATCTCGAGCGTTTGTTCATGTTTGATGGCGAGACCGCCTATTTTGCGGTTTTCACCAAAACATCCAGACAATAGCGCAAGGAAGGCTCTTTTCCGCGCAATACACGCGAGGAAACACTATCCGGGTGAAGCATTGAGTAAATTGATTGATGATTATTAGTCATTATCTCTCCATCGGAAGGCAACCAATACCATGGCGATACGTACGGTCCGTCGATAGGATCGCTGCTGGTGGCTGGTGCAGCCATGCACAGATAAGATCGGGTTTATTGAAGCTGGAAAGATGCCGTCAAGCCGGTTGCCGAAGATGCTGTGGTTGGCCTCGGGTCCGAATCTTCTGATACTTTACAGCAATAGCTGCTGGTGCCATAGTGGTGCTGGTGGATTATAATTTAACGAGTTTTGTTGCGTATGTTGCTGCCGGATAACATCCTACCATTCATTCTGGTTGGTTGCATTCAATTGGGCTCAATTTGTGTTTGAATAGGGCAAGTAATAGGTTGACATGACCTATTATGAAGTGCTAAGCATGTGTCTAACATCATGCCAGCATTCCCCTTTTTCATTTTCAACATGCTCGCATTTTATTTCGAACCTTAGAAATTTTGAAAGCAAAATCTTCGGAATATCCGAAAAAAAAATTCGAAAGAAATTTCTTCGGAATTTTCGAAGGTTATTTCTTCGAAATATTTGAATTTTCGAAGGAATTTTTTTCGAATTTTCGAAGGAAATTTTTTCGAATTTTCGAAGGAAATTTTTTCGAATTTCCGAAGAGAAATTCTTCGGAATTTCCGAAGGGAAATTCTTCGGAATTTCCGAAGGGAAATTCTTCGGAATTTCCGAAGGGAAATTCTTCGGAATTTTCAAGGGGAAATTCTTCGGAATTTCCAAGGGGAAATTCTTCGGAATTTCCAAATGGAAATTCTTCGGAATTTCCAAAGGGAAATTCTTCGGAATTTCCAAAGGGAAATTCTTCAGAATTTCCAAAGGAAAATTCTTCGGAAATTTCAAAGGAAATTCTTTGAAATTTCAAAGGAAATTCTTCGAATTTCAAAGGAAATTCTTCGGAATTTCCAAAGGAAATTCTTCGAATTTCAAAGGAAATTCTTCGAATTTCAAAAGGAACTCTTCGAATTTCCAAAGGAAATTCTTCGAATTTCCAAAGGAAATTCTTCGAATTTCCAAAGGAAATTCTTCGAATTCTAAAAGAAAATTCTTCGAATTTCCAAAGGAAATTCTTCGAATTTCCAAAGGAAATTCTTCGAATTTCCAAAGGAAATTCTTCGAATTTCCAAAGGAAATTCTTCGAATTTCAAAGGAAATTCTTCGAATTTCCAAAGGAAATTCTTCGGAATTTCAAAGGAAATTCTTCGAATTTCCAAAGGAAATTCTTCGAATTTCCAAAGGAAATTCTTCGAATTTCCAAAAGGAAACTCTTCGAATTTCCAAAGAATATTCTTCGGAATTTCTAAAGGGAAATTCTTCGGAATTTCCAAAGGGAAATTCTTCGGAATTTCCGAAAGAAAATTCTTCGGAATTTCCAAAGGAATATTCTTCGGAATTTCCAAAGGGAAATTCTTCGGAATTTCCAAAGGGAAATTCTTCAGAATTTCCAAAAGAAAATTCTTCGGAATTTCCAAAAGAAAAATCTTCGGAATTTCCAAAAGAAAATTCTTCGGAATTTCCAAAAGAAAATTCTTCGGAATTTCCAAAAGAAAATTCTTCGGAATTTCCAAAAGGAAATTCTTCGGAATTTCCAAAGGGAAATTCTTCGGAATTTCCAAAGGGAAATTCTTCGGAATTTCCAAAGGGAAATTCTTCGGAATTTCCAAAGGGAAATTCTTCGGAATTTCCAAAAGAAAATTCTTCGGAATTTCCAAAAGAAAATTCTTCGGAATTTCCAAAAGGAAATTCTTCAGAATTTCCAAAAGAAATTCTTTGGAATTTCCAAAAGAAAATTCTTCGGAATTTCCAAAAGAAAATTCTTCGGAATTTCCAAAGGGAAATTCTTTGGAATTTCCAAAAGGAAATTCTTTGGAATTTCCAAAGGGAAATTCTTCGAAATTTCCAAAAGGAAATTCTTTGGAATTTCCAAAAGGAAATTCTTTGAAATTTCCAAGGGGAAATTCATCGCAATTTCCAAAGAATATTCTTCGGAATTTCTAAAGGGAAATCCGTAGGATTCTCCAAAGGGAAATTCTTAGGATTCTCCAAAGGGAAATTTTTCGGAATTTTCTAAGGGAAACTCTTCGGAATTTCTTAAATGAAATTCTTCGGAATTTCTTAAATGAAATTCTTCGGAATTTCCGTAGGGATATTCTTCGGGATTTCCGAAGCGAAATTCCTTGAAATTTCCGAAGGAAAATTCTTCGTAATTTTCGAAGGTAAACTCTTCGGAATTTCCGAAGTCAAATTCTTCGGAATTTCCAAAGGGACCGTCGTCTTATTAGCATTACATCCCTCACTGGAACATTGCCGCTTCGCAGCACTTCCACACTGCGAAGTTTCTAAGCCATCACCATTACCATTCTTGCATTCGTATATCATGAAACTAACACGATGATACTTGACCACCTTCAGCATGGTCTTGCTTTGTAGCCGCGCATCTTACCGCATGGCTAAGAAAGGCCCTCCGAAGGGAAATTCTTCGAAATTTCCGAAGGGAAAGTCTCCGGAATTTCCGAAGGGAAATTCTCCGGAATTCTTCGGATTTTCCAAAGGGAAATTCTTCAGAATTTCTGAAGGGAAATTATTTGGAATTTCCGAAAGGAAATTCCTTGAAATTTTCAAGTAAAATTCATTGAAATTTCCGAAGGGAAATTCTTCGGAATTTTTGAAGGGAAATTCTTCGGAATTTCCGAAGGGAAACTATTCGGTATTTTCGAAGGAAAATTCTTTAGAAATGTACGGGAAGGGAATTTCCGGAGGAAAATTGTTCGGAATTTCAGAAGGATGATTCTTGGAAAACTTCCCGGATTTTTTATGATAAAACATTGGTGACAGCGATGAGCTCCTCTATAACCTCAGGCATGTTCTTAACATCAGTAGCTTTTGAATGATTCTCATTCATACACCCGTTTCACTAGCATTTATCAAGAAAGTTGTCATATACTTATGAACAAGTCACAAGCGATCAAGTATTCGCTGTTTCATTGGTCTGCGGCATCAAAAGTCCACGCAATTAACCTCTTTATTGAAATCACCGCGCAACAGCTTGTTTATCATCGACCATTAAGTGCATATTTTTCTCGCTTGAAAATGCATTATCCCTACAATATGGCCTCTCTCACACTGCGCACGGTCTGGTAGGCAGATCGGCAGGATTGAACGGAACTGGTTGGATCTGGCTGACGGTGGACCCCGATCGTACCGGCGGCGGTGCTGGTGTGGAGCCGAGGTAACATAACACAATATACGAAACAGAACTGAACAGCCCACACCGGTCAGGCAAGCTTTTTCACAAAAGCATAATTTCTTCTTCGGTCCATTATTTATATCGACGACGTTGACTTTTCATTTTACGACCATGTGTTGTTCGGTATTTTACTCTTTTTTCTCTTTGCGAATTTCATTTCTGGTTTGGCGAGATTTTCTCGGCTCGAAATTGTTGCAGCGAAAGACGGAACAGAACGACCACTCAGATTTAGCATCGTTGCATGACTTTTATTGACTTTCAGGTGGTTTTCTGCGTGTTTTATTTGTCGGTTAGATGGTCATTCACCGTGATAAAAAGCGTAATAAAATCGACGGTTGGATTTGAAATATTCAGACGCGGGACAAATTATGTGGCACAACCGAGTTCAGATCATGAACAGCATTTGAATCTGGTTGTCTGTGACAACCAGACAGAGAATCCACAACAAAACAACGATGCAACTCTAAACAGGAATAAATCTAGTGCCTTGAACTTGACTCCAATGGGCTTTAGCCGTTCGATTAGCGAGGTACGGACCCTTCCCTTCCAAGATCGTACAATTCCACAACCCCACCGGCAAGCTCGTCTCAGATAGCTTTACCTTCAACCGGACTCTGACGGTGCTGTTTTTATTGGACAGCAAAGCATTAATTTTTTTTTGCGCGGTCCACAGTATTGAAGGTTGGTCGGCAGGCATCACGATTCCATTGTAGCAACGCAGTAAATAATAATAAAAACCAAGTAAGTACGTTTAAGTGGAAAAAATGGCAGTGCGTTATATAAAACTGAGTATGCAGAAGACCTTTGAATTCACAATGCGGCTTTATCTGACCCATTACCGTTCGGACTATATGCAAAGTAGTGGGTAAAGAAAAGTTTGAATATGTAATATAGTTAATTGTCAACACGAATATTCAATATTGTTACTTGATTTTCGTTCATTTATTTTTAAATTAGCCCGTCTTCTAATACTTAGTCTTCCATTGAACGGTGGAAACACCCTGCTGACCACTAATGTCCAAACACTGGGCGCGTGAACACGTTTTGCTTTCGAAATTTGAATTTCTTCGCGTGTCGTGGCACCTTCAGTCACCACCAGCAGTGGTGCTCGAAATCCATGGCAAAAAGATGTGCTTTCGAATGTGAAGTGGCACGTCGGGCTGCCGTTCCACCTGTTCGCGCGTGGCGAGATTTTAAATCATGACGTTACAATTCTCTGTTCGCTGCTCAAACAACGTACAGAATCTTGAACATGAATCCGATGGATTGGTGGCGATTGACCGCTTTATTTCTGCTTGAAATTGAAATTACCAACAATGAAGTAGCTAGTGGACTTAACCTGAGATCGGGCTAATTTTCGAATTCAACTGATTTCAACAAATATCGTTTGAAACTCAGTGTGGACAGGTAAATAGGCATTCAATCAAGCACTTACGAAACACACCTGTTGCCGTTTGAAAAACATCCAACCGTACGATCGTTAACAGCTTAGGTGATTTTTCCCTCATTTGTTTTGGTCACAGAGATCAAGCATCGTTAAAGGAACGAAGCTTCTCGTAGCTTATCGGTCGTATGTTTCTCCTCTTTCCGTGCGGATTTTTAACGCGTTTCTAATCTGCTTAAGAGATAAAATTTTGAGAGGATTCAAGATGACTTAATGATTTCCACAGCTATTTGTTCGAAATTTGCGTATGGATTTAGCACAGACAAACAGACATAACAAACTGAACATTCACTCATCAAATTCATCGTAGTACACAAACTAACGACATCTGTTGTTTTCACTAAGTTCAAATCACGACTTTTCTTTCAAATTCACTGATTTACTAGTCAATTCAAATAATCATTAGTTAGTCGATCGTTCGTGGCGCGCGCATCGGATTTGCTCGAGTTTGACGTTTGCTAACTACCGCCATCTGATCCGTGATTTGCCCAACTAACTGAAATCAACAAATGTCGTTAATGTTTGAACGACGATGACTTTGATGGGTAAATGTTCAATGTGTTATGTCTGTGGTTTTAGGTTACTGACAGCTTTATTCTTGTTCTAGTTTTGTCGAATTTTTATTCTACACCGGTGTTGATCACAAAAGTGTCGTCGACAGGGTTTGCAGAAACCGCACTCAATAGATAACGAACAATGATAAACGAAAGGCAAAAACTGTTCCGAATCATAACAAGCCATGATAACAAATTTATCAAACTTGTATACAAGTGCGAAAAAACAGAATCGAATAGGGAGCCCCCATCGCGAAGTGATAATTCTCGCTTTTGTGTGTTGGGGACCGCACGGCTGTGTCCCATCCCCTGATCGAATCGTCGGCGATGAAGTAGAAATGTGAACGCTATTACGCGTAACTGAAAGCCAATCCGAAAACTAAATAAATTTTATTGTTTTCATAATTGAAACCGTTTTTTCGATCGTGATTGTGATGAATGATTTCTCGACTAACATTTCGAAAGGTCCTATGTAACAATTCACTCATTCCGAGAAAAACGAATTTTAAGACTTGCGAAACATTTTTTGAAAGTATCCCACACATAACCAATTTTTTTGTATCCCGTTTCATTTATGGGCAAGGTTTGGGAGAGCAGGGTTGTTACGGAGATCCTGAAATATTTTTCGCGCCAAATATGCGCCGTCTAAAATCAAATCCGCGCTAAATAAAATCCACGCGACCCACAATTAAATTCTGAGCAAATATATGTGAAATATCAATTTTGTTATCACAATTTACTGATCATCTTCTCTCAAAGTTCTTTTCTATTTTATTACTGATTTCAAATATAATTTTAAACTGCAACTTTACACATATTTGTTCCAAATTAAAAATAGGATATATAAAATCGGTTTGTAATACTATCCTTCTAGATAGCCCCATTCATCACTAGAAGTACTGAAGTCAAAACTATTTCAATAAGCATTGATTTTTAGATGAGATGATGATTTTAACATGTTTCGTTCTGTTATTGTTAGTGGATTTTTTATTGATCGAACTTTATACAATTCGGTACAAGATGCACTGATAGGTATACAAAGAATATTCAGGCCGTATTTGATTATAATTGATTATAGATAAACTTGGCAAATAATAATGCAACTTTGTTGTATCACAAGACAAACTTGCGTAGATTTTAAAGGATTAGATAATGCAGCTCCGTTTTTAAACAAAACTTTTGTAAAACAATTATTTGAATTCGTATCAAGAAGCAAATAATACAAAATCTAACATAGTTGCTCAAGCTCCGTTGCAATTTTTTTTCGGAAAATCCAGAGGAATATTTTCATAAATTTTGGCAGAAATTTCTCTCGGAATTTGCCAGAAAAAAATGCGTAAACTCCAGCAAAAATTAGTCTGTTATTTGTGCGTCATTTCTCATTTAGTTCTTGTTACATGTTTCTCTAGTAGTTCATGCAGAAATTCCGACAACATTTTAGTTAAAAATTTATTCCCAATTTTTGGATCATTTTTCATGGTATTTCCGTTGAAATCCCCAAGAATATCTGCTGCAGAAATTCATCATTTGTGCGCACGTTCAACCCAAAAATTCCTGTGATTAATCCTCCGGGAATTCTAGTGGAAATTTTCCTAGAAGCCTTCAGCGCCTACTTACAGAAATCCCTTTATGAATTCCTGCGAGAATCGCTTCAGAAATTGTTGTAGAAATTGATTGTTGACTTCCTGCGGAAAAACTCCCGGTGTTATTTTTGAGGACTTTTTACAGAAATGCCTGTGATCATCTTCATAACCTTCCTGATTTTTTTTGTGTATTCAAGGCGGCATTCTTAGGTATTTTTGAAGTCATTCCTGTTGTCACTGCCCAAGAAATTCCGCGGATTTTTTCCCCCAAAATTTCAGTATAATTTTTCGAATTTTAAATGCTGAAGAAAACCTTTTTAGGATGTGGAAATTTATTTAAAAGCCTCATAAGGTCTGTTGGTAATCCTATACAAATACCATCGGAGTTATCCGAAAATATCGCAAAAATGCTCCAGAAATAACTTTTGAGACTCATCTTCTAATTTTTGAACGATTTCTGCGGAAGCACTTAATAGAATGAGGCATCACAACAAACAATATCTTTGCCTTTTCAATTGTTGTATAACCCCTTACTCGTTCTAGATATATGCTATGAAGGCAATATAAAATGTTCCAACTAAGGCTTGTACGCGACAAAATCTGGACACTTTCAAACACGTATAACTTTTGAAATAGAATATCAACGAGTGAAATATTTCGTAGATTGATGAATGTATGTGTGTACTTTCTGAAAATATATTTCTTTTAAGTGTTACAAGTTCGTAGTGAATAATGGCGTCGAAGAAATTGTAGGTTCGGAAAGAATTGGGTTGTTTAGGGGTATATATGTTTTTACATATTCTGAATCTGCATAGAAAACTGAG
This sequence comes from Armigeres subalbatus, assembly GCF_024139115.2. Taxonomy (NCBI): domain Eukaryota; kingdom Metazoa; phylum Arthropoda; class Insecta; order Diptera; family Culicidae; genus Armigeres; species Armigeres subalbatus. Next base: position 99,849,002 of record NC_085140.1, read on the forward strand.
CCTAATTCCAATTTTTCAGAATTTTTGGAGACCCGGAACTATTTTTAATTTGCATTTTAAATTTATATGGGACTAAAAATTTGTTCTTATGCTGCATGGGCCAAATGTCATTCTATGAATGTTAGTGTCATTCTATCGATTGAAATGGCTTTTTGTTTGCTATACAAAAATGTAAATAAAAGGTTTACAAAAAAAAATAAAAATATGTTGGAGATCAGAAAAGCATGCTCTTTATGTTAAACTATAAAAAATCCCATATTTTTCTCTGCTAAACAACCCAATTGTGTGCAGTCGCCATTGAAATTCGGGTCTCTCGATCCAGAAACTGACTAAAAATATTTTGTTTTCATGTGAACATTGCTCAAAGCGTTTTAAAATATGTCGATGCTTGTTTGACAATATCTAAAACATCAGAGAGTGGATCAAAAACGGATTTTATGAGCCACCAGAAGGATACGAGCTCGAAACAGATTATACTGAGGATGTCAAATCATTCGGCACGTATTATTTCTTAGAAAATTCAAATGTCACCAAGTTTCGTGCATACATCGAAGCATCGATAAGGAATGAAGCCATTTGAAATGAAAAACGTACCGAAATAAACCAACAGAAGTTTATTTTTATTCTTAAAGTTATGTGTCCAGATTTTGTCGCGAACAAGCCTTATATAAGAATTCCTGACGAAAAAATGAAAAAGTGGTTTACCGTAAAAAAAATAATCAGAAAATAGATGTCCATGTCCTTCAATCGACATGTTTTGTGTGCGTCATGTTTCAGAATGGATTAAAAATGACAACAAGTGGTGTACCGTTCCTCATTATATTTGTTTAACCCTTCTGCGGCCAACAAAAAAAACTCACGTGGATGGCCGACAGGGTACCCGTGTTCCACTAAATTGATAATCTCATAACTTCAACAATTTTCAACCGATTTGGATAATTTTGACAGTTTTGGAAACAGAAACTCATATACTTTTTGCCCATTGTCAAGGTTTACAGCTTATGCCCATGGTTATACAAGAAATCTTTGAAGTAAGGCTTAAGAGTCTACACGCTTAACCAAAGGCCATTCAACCAGTTTCAAATATGCTACAAGCTCTTTGCGCTTCTTAGAATTGAAGGTGTTCACAGTATATGCTTCGGGTAATGCAAAAATCCCTGGAATGAGGTCTTAGTCATCCGAGAAATCTCTGGAGTAAAGCCTAAAGATCTACTCGCGTAACCAAAGGCCTATTATGCAAATTCAAATACGGTACATGCTCTTTGTGGTACTTAGCATAGAATGCGTTCACAGTATATGTTCCGAGTCATCCAAGAAATCTCTGGAGTAAGGCCTTAAGGCCTACACTCGTAACCATGGGTCTATGGACTTGTCTCCAAAGTGGTACATGTTCTTTGCGCATCTTGAAATCAAATGTGATCACTACATATGTTCTGCGCTATCGAAGAAATCTCTCGGATAAGTCCTCTGGCGCCTTCACTGCATATGTTCATGGTCATCCAAGAAAACCATGGAAAAGGCCTTCAGGTCTACACGCGTAACCAGAGATCTTTTAGATTGTTTCAAAAGTGGTTCATGCCCTTTGTGGTACATAGAATAGAACGCCTTTATTGCATAAGTTCATGGTCATCCAAGAAAACCCTGGAATAGGCCTTTAAATCTGCATGGGTACCCAGAGATCTTTTGGCTTGTTTCAAAAGTGTTACATGCCCTTTGTAGTACATAGAATAGAATACGTCCATTGCATATGTTTATGGTCTTCCAAGAAAATGCTAGAATAGGCCTCAGGTTCTTCACACGTAACCAGATACCTTTCGGATTGTTTCAAAAGTGGCATACGCCCTTTGTGGTATATAGAATATACCGCTTTCATTGCATATGTTCATGATTATCCAAGAGAACACTTGAACAATCCTCAAGAACTTCACGCGTAATCAGAGTTCTTTCGGCCTATTTTAATAGTTATACATGCCCTTTATGGTACGTAGAATAGAATGCACCCATTTCAAATGTTCATGGTCATCCAAGAAAACCCTGAAGTAAGGCATTAGGATCTACACCAGAGATATATCAGCCTGTTTTAAATTTGGTACATGCCTTTGGGGTCCATGAATAAAATGCGTTCATGGCATATGCTAATGGTCATCCTAGAAATTTATGGAGTAAGACTTCTAGGCTTACACGAATATCTAGAGGGTCTTTAAGGTCACTCCTTACGGAATCCAAGTTTCAAAGTGCTCGCGTTTTCGGTGGCACACCACTCGATACGGAAGCAACGCACAACTGTCATTTTTATTATTTCACGCATGCAGCAAAGCTAAATCAATAAAAATGACAGTTGTGCGCCGCCTCCGTATCGATTGGTGTGCCCCCGAAAACGCGAGCACTTTGAAACTTTAATTCCGCGAGGAGTGTCCTTAATCTAATTTTAATATGGTACATGATCTTTTTTCCCGTTTTTTCCCTCACGTTCTCGGCGTGAAGTTGTATCGTTCCAATTTATTCACATTTTGCATTTACAAAGAATAGACAACTTCATATTAGGGATATGATTGAAGTTTGTATACTACCTATGGAACCAGCAACAACAAGACAACAATAACTACTTGGGATGCTAATATATCAAGATGAGGTTTCACATTTTGTTTATTCTTCAATAACTGCCCAGAGCTAATGACAACAACTTGAACTACTTGAAATGCAAACATATACCAATAGCCTTCCATGGCAAAAACAAAAACTTCTAGGAATGCGTACGTTCACTCAGATAAGGTTGACCCGATTTTGTCACTCCCAGATTATGTCTACCTCTGATTTTGCCTAACCCGATTTTATCAAGTTTTCGACCCAATATGCCGCAAACAACAATGATTTTCATTAAATAACTTTCACTGCCTGTAGCTTATTATTAATCATTTATGAGTACCTGTTAAGAAGTTTGTAAGTCTCTTCGACAAAAAATTCACGTATTTGCCTTGCCTTAATTACGGAGCCCACGACAATGAAAATAACTACTTAAAATACAAACATATACCAAAAAGGGGTCTCACAACTTGTTTATTTTCAAATAACTGCCTCCATTAAGGAGGTTGATCCACCGACCTTGACTCTATTTCATAGACTACCTAAAGCTCAAGACAACAACAAGAACTACTTGGAATACAAACATATACTAAGATGGGGTCACAAAACTTGTTTATTCTTCGATAACTGCCTCCATTACGGAGATTAATCTACAGAACTTGGTGCTTTACCTACTAAGCTACTAAGCCACTCTCATATATGTTTTTGTACAATGCCAACCAAATAGGATGAGTATTTAGTATTATCTGGCTCCTACACACTTGCTTCATCACCAACGGCGCTCGATGAAGTAGGGTTGTGTGAGATTGTGCCAGTTGGTCGTCAGATCCCAACCCGACCACATAAGCGAAGAGAGATCGCCTTTCGAGTTCAGTACATTCAAAGTTAATTGCCTATGTTCCGAGTATTGAGCCACCCGGAGTGGAAATTAATTACTATGTCTGAAACTCGATTATGCATATGCACAACATGTGATAGATTAAGTTCTAAAAAGGTATTGGAGGAAAACCGCTATCTTCCGTCCTTCCCAGTTGTTCTTCAATAACTGCATCCGTTACGGAGGTTGATTCACCGACCTTGACTCTATGGAGTTCGTAGACTACCTGGAGCCCACGACAACAAGAACTACTTGAAGTACACACATATACCAAGAAGGAGTCACAAAACTTGTTTATTCTTCGATAACTGCCTCCATTACGAAGATTGATCCACAGACCTTGACTCTATGGAGTTCGTAGACTAACTGGAACCAATGACAACAACAAGAACTACATAGAATACAAACAAATACCATGAAGGCGCCACACAACTTGTTTATTCTTCAATATCTGCCTCCGTTACCAAGGTCGATCCCCATACCTTGACTCTATGGAGTTCGTAGACTACCTGGAGTCTTCGACAACAACAACTTGGAATACACACATATACCAAGAAGGGGTCACGCAACTTGTTTATTCTTCGATAACTTGACTGTATGGAGTTCGTAGACTACCTGGAGTCCACGACAGCAACAAGAACTACTTGAAGTACACACATGTACCAAGAAGGGGTCACGCAACTTGTTTATTCTTCGATAACTGCCTCCATTACGGAGATTGATCCGAAGATCTTGACTGTATGGAGTTTGTAGACTACCTGGAACTCATGACAACAACAAGAACTACATGAAATACAAACATATACCAAGAAGGGGTCACGCAACTTGTTCATTCTTCGATAAACGCCTCCATTACAGAGATTGATCCGAAGACCTTGACTGTATGTAGTTCGTAGACTACCTGGAACTCACGACAACAACAAGAACTACATGAAAAACAAACATATGCCAAGAAGGGGTCACAAAACTTGTTTATTCTTCAATAACTGCCTCAATTACGGAGGTTGATCCACCGACCTTGAATCTATGGAGTTCGTAGACTACCTAGAGCCCACGACAACAACAAGAATTACTTGGAATACAATCATATGCCAAGAAGGGGTCACAAAACTTGTTTATACTTAGATACCTGCCTCCATTACGGAGATTGATTCGAAGACCTTGACTGTATGGAGTTCGTAGACTACCTGGAACTCACGACAACAACAAGAAATACATGAAAAACAGATATATATCAAGAAGGGGTCACACAACTTGTTTATTCTTCAATAACTGCCTCCATTACGGAGGTTGATCTATAGACCTTGAATTTATGGAGTTTGTAGACTACCTGGAACTCACGACAACAACAAGAAATACATGAAAAACAGATATATATCAAGAAGGGGTCACACAACTTGTTTATTCTTCAATAACTGCCTCCGTTACTGAGGTTGATCCACAGATCTTGATTCTATGGAGTTCGTAGACTACCTGGAGCTCACGACAACAACAATAACTACTTGGAATACAAACATATAGCAAGAAGGGGTCACGCAACTTGTTTATTCTTCGTTAACTGCCTCCATTACGGAGATTGATCCGAAGACCTTGACTGTATGGAGTTCGTAGACTACCTGGAATCAATGACAGCAACAAGAACTACTTGGAATGCAAACATGTTTTAGGAAATTATATGCTAAGCACCATAAAAAGCATGTACCGTTTTTGAATTTGCGCGATAGACCTTTGGTTACGTTAGCAGACCATAAGATCTTATTCCAGGGATTTTTTGGATGACTGAGGCCTTACTCCAGGGGTTTTTGGAAACCCAGAATATATTCTGTGAACACCGACTATTCTAAGAAGCGCAATGAGCATGTAATATATTTGAAACTGGTTGATAGTCCTTCGGTTACGTGTGTAGACTCTTAAGCCTTACTTCAAAGATTTTTTGTATAATCATGGACAAAATCTGTAAACCTTGACAATGGGCAAAAAGTATATGAGTTTCTGTTTCCAAAACTGTCAAAATTATCCAAATCAGTTAAAAATTGTTAAAGTTATGAAAATATCAATTTAGTGGAACACGGGTACCCTGTCGGCCATCCACGTGGTAAAAAAAATCAAATGCCCCTCCCCACGCCCCTCCTCACTGTATCAACGTGATTTTCTCACAGATGCTACATTTTATGGAGTTCTTAGATGTCACCGAGTTTCAGCTTTCAGCTATAAAAATTCATTGAAATATCACCACTTGAAGTTGAAAAAGGAACACGGGTACCCCGTCGGCCGCATAAGGGTTAAAGAATGCTTAAGAGTGTAATGCATTTTAGAAGGGCTTGGATAATTGCTAAAAATAAGGTTAACAGCCTTCAAACGTAAGTTTTTTTTCTCAACAACTTTTGCTAATAAAAATAAGGCCCACCTAGATAGACTTAAAAATAATTTATAAATCATCGATCCTAGATCTAGTATTTTATTTATTAAATTTTCACCTAAAACTAAATCCGCGCCAAATCCGCGCGAAACTCTAAAACCGTTATGTAAATCCGCGCCAAATCCGCGAAATCCGCGTAGTCGTAACAACCCTGGAGAGGTATATTTAGCTAAAGAAGTACACACAACATTGCATTGCTTGATGAATTGAAAGTAATAACATCGAAAAAGTCAGATAGGACATTCTGAATTCCTCAGCTGTATATTGGTCATGTTACTTTGGTCGTTTGGTGTACGAGCATAGACGTTTTGATTTTTCGCTTCTCCAGTTAATTACCTACTTCCTGGCTATTAGTTGAGCGGCGCGAATCCTCACTGTTGATCACCTGTTGATCAGCAGGGATTAATTAGCATAGCATTAGCATTAGCATTAGCATTGTGACGGTGTAATTCGTAGATTGGACACTAGTGATATTCATGTTTAACTTTTAAGATCCTTATCTAGAATGCCATCAGAAATCTAGAAGGGGAGTGATCCTTGATTCCAGTCTTAGACAAAAATAACAAAAGCATGAGGATTACCACTCCCGGCCACGCCCATTTTCACCGTAACTAGGGAGAGGAAGGAAGTGTTGATGTGGTACTTACTTAACGAGAGGCCACCGACTTAGCGACACGCTCATAAGCACACCGAAGATGGACGAGGACAGGGGAATTCGACAGCGCATGCAATCTTCAAAATCTCCTTTCTATGATATCTACTCAATAAATATTTTTAGAGCAAACTTTTCATTACATCTGTCCAATTACAAAAAATTGAGAACAGATTATATTTTCTTGAATTTTCGAGACAAATTTTTATATGGATGGCTAATGAGGGATCAAGTCTCCTCAAATTGAGGCAACAACTCAAAATCAAATGAAGATCATTCAGCATATTTATATATTTATGCTGTGAAATGATAGCATATTGTCATTATTGGGAGAAGTTGTTCTAATTTTGCGTGGCCTATAAAAACATCTTTAAGAGGAACAAAACACAGTAAATAATAGAGTAAATAAGGTTGTCAATCGAAAAAAATAACTCACCACAAAACAATCATTTGCCTAGAGGAGCAATTATAAAAATACGGTATAACAATACTCAGGGTGTCTACTCATCTGTAAGAACAAAATTCCCTGATTTTCCAGGTTTTTTTTCAAGTGTTTTACATTAATTTCCAGGTAAAAACAAACGTGCCATATATAGATTTAGCAGCAAAATAATCAACTCAAAAAAGTAAATATTGCGAAAAATATTTTTTTAAAGAATTTTTTGGTGGCCTCACAAAAACAATGTTGTAATTTACTTAAGAAATTTCTCCAGGAGTTTAATTGCAAGTTTACCCAGAAATTGCTTCAGCCATTCAATCAAAATTGCTTCAGGAATCCCATAGAAAATTCCTCCAGGTATTCCTTTGAAAATTTCTCCATAGATTCCATCGAAAAATCCCCCGGATTTTAAGAATTGCTTCAGAACTTTCTCCAGGATTTAATTTCTTTGTTAAAACTCAAGAAAACATCTCAAGGAATTGTTCCGGAAATTCCTTTAGAGATGCATTTGGCGATTCCTTTACATTTTTTTATGACTTCCTTTGTTCCTTTGTTTGTTTTTGTTTGTTCAAAAATGTCTTGTAAAAATCCCTCGGAAATACCTTTATAAAATACTTTGCAGATTTCTTTAGATTTTCTTCTGAATTTTTTTAGGAATTTCATCGGTAATTTGGTCAAGTTTTCTTTAGGAAATTTCTTAGAATTTTATTTTCTTTGAAAAATCCTAACTAATTTAGTATTTTTTATTATATTCCTAAAGAATTTCCGAGAGAATACTCAAAAGAATTTGCAAAGCAATCCCTAATTGATTTCTTGAATAAATTCCTAGATTTCAACAAGAATATCTTCGGAAATTATCCAGGAATTCTTTTGAATATGGTAAAACGTTTTTTGCAGAACAACGATCTATTAACGTTCACTACATTTTCAATAGATTTGATTGGTATATTTATTCAAATATTTTTAAGGATTTTTTTCATCTTTTGAGAGAATTTCACTCATTATAACCGGGTATTAAAATTTCTCTGATTATGTCAATAATTCCCTGATAATTCCAGGTATTTTCCAGGTGGGGAGGAATTCCCTAATAATTCCAGGTTTTTCCAGCTAGTAGACACCCTGATACTACTTTCGTTCTTGGTTGGAGAAGCATGTCTCCCAAGGTGTCAAATCTCCCCACCTTCCCCTACTGTATAAAGATTGAGTTGAAAAAAAAAACTTGTAATCGACAGGTCACCTGGTTGCATGACTGTATGTATACCAATTTATAAATTGTGACGTAAAACACCTTCAATTAGCTACTGGTGAAATGCCAATAAGAGCAGCGAGTTAAATGGCTGGCGAAGTTTCAGAACGATCATTTTTCCAAGATCTGTAATTTAATTTCTGCCATGAACAAAGAATCGTCTGATGGATACATAAAGCTTTATGAAAAAATCTTGGTTTTAATAGTTTCAAAATAGTTGAAAATAGTGACTTTTTGCGAGAAAAAGTGACTTTAGTGACCTGAGGTCGAAAAAGATACTTTTTAGTGACTAGCCCGAAAAAAGTGACCAAGTCACTAAAAAGTGACCCGCTACCAGGCCTGCGAGGAAGGTATTCGTTGGGTCAGGATTTGCATGTAGCTGGCAATGTAGCCGTGGCCGTAACACATCACGTAAATTATTCAACAGCTGCCAGTGAAATCATCCGGCATTTTTTTTTGTTGGGCCATGGTAAACTAATCGAATTGTTATAAGTTGGTAGCCCAAAGCTGAATACATGCAATTCCTACTGAACTGTCAAGCCTACAGAATATGACAAAATATTTAAATGTAAATGTGACTTGCAAATAAGAAAAAAAAAAACTATTTGATCTTTACTTATTTAGTCTTACGCTTTGCCCGCGATTCTAACTCATATTCAGGCTAAATTTTTCCGTTTATCGCCAAGTAAATCGATTCCCCTTTTACACTCGCTTCAAATTCGTGACTCCTCGAAGACGGTTAACTATATTTCTGAACATAACTAGAAGGACCTATGTATAGTTTTGTTTCGTTTGGATTTTATTTTTACATTGGTGGTTTTGCATGTTCGGTGAATCAAATGTAAAAATTAAATTTAGATTCATCGATTTTATACATTGATCATTTTGTTGTTTTTCTAATTTTCTCTGGCGATAGGTATAATATTAGGGCGAGTGTTCATGTAGCATATAGATAAGTATAAACGTTATTATCTGCAACGCGATTTTTTCTAAAATTGTTACTTAGGTCCTTTTGAAAAGTTAAGCGAGATCTGTTTATCGGCTTTACCGGTCAGACCTACTCAAAGTATGAGGGAGTAGATAATCGAAAAACAATTAAAAATCAACAGATTAAAAGCCGTTTGCTACAAGGGCCCAGATCGGTAACACGAAGCCAAGTTCTTGTAGCCAAAATCTCAGTGTAAAATTCATTATATTATGTGTTTTTGCCTTTCTTGTATACAAAGTATACGTAAAGGCTATATGTTCACTCCGAAAACGAACTTTTTATAGGAGTCCCGGAGACCCATAGTGTTATATACCGATCGACTCAGCTCGACGAATTGAGGTGATGTCCGTGTGTGTGCATGTGTGTGAATGTGTGTGTGTGTGTGCGTAGGAATTACTCACTCGAAAAAAACGAGAAAGGCACCGCTAGGTGGATTGACCCGGTTTTTTTTTCAAAAATCACATTTGATTCCTATTAGCATACAGAAATGTCAGTGAGATACGGTCGCTCAATGTTGACACTCGATTTTTTCGTCACTAAAATCTTGGATATGTATTCATTATTCAACCATATCCATAATATATTCCAAAAAGGAAGGAAACATGGTAAGACGGTTTTGGGATGTCCTGGGTTATCCAAAACGTCCGTGAGTTCAGAACTTGCTCTACTTGATCTACAGCCACGACACCAGCTTTTTTCGTTATTCCAAGCTTGGAAATGTATTCAACTCCCGGATCATCCAAACCGTCCTTGTTTAGCGACCCTAAGCGCCATGCAATTATCATTTTTCTTCTACATTTAGTAGATCATGTAAATGGATGGAAAGAACGATTGAACAGTTCGCAAGCTGTCCATTTATTTTTGGCAAATAGTAACCGATGTTGAATAATTACCACGGGTATTTGAGTATATAAGCAAAACTTTGCCCAGTATATCATACAGGTGGCCTAGAAGTAACAGCTGACTCAACGTAAACAGGTTTGTTAAACAATCATTGAATAGTATTATTCAGAGAGCACCAATGTTATCGGAGCAAAATATCACATGAGATCAATTGTAAAGAGCATGCAACATTATTCATTCAAGAATGCAACATTGTCGGACACGAGAGAAAAATTGTAAACAATAGCATTAGCTATAAATAGCGTTTTTGTAAATATAAAGTCGAGATGTATTTTGAACTTGGTGTTACCAATTCGAAAGTGAATTGTTCGTATGTTTTATTTTTCAACAGTGATGAAATAACCGCACGGTTCAAAGCACTTGAGTCCAGAACTGGTGATCTACAGCCACGACACTCGGTTCTCTCGTTGCTCCAAGTTTGGATATGTATTCAACCATATCCGTAACATATTCCTGAAGATGACATGGTCAGATGATTTTGGAATATCCTGGATCATCCAATTTGTCATTGAGCTCAGAACTTGTGGTCTACAGTCACGATACTAGATTTTTTGGTTATCAAAAGCGTGGATATGTATTCAACCATATCCATAACATAGGGGAACTGCTTCTTGAATTCATACCATGTACCCAAATCAATACCGAAGGCACGAAGGGTCATTTGGCCGAGATAGGGCGAAAGTGTCGTTCTGCTGAATTTGTCATTTTTCCCAAAAATCCGTTTAGCCAAATAGGTCATTTGGCTAAAAATGCCATTTTCGGTCAAATGAACTGTTAGGACAAAGAACTTCTCGGTCAAATTACAAGTTCAGACGAATCTGCCTTTCGACCAAATGTCATTTTCGATCAAACCATTTTTAACCTAATACGTTTTCAAACAAAGGTTTAATTCAGCCTAATGGAATTTGGCTAGATGACTTTTGGCCTAACGTGTTATTAAACCAAGTGACATTCGAATAAATCGCCTTTCGCCGAATGGCTTTCGGCCAGACGACCCTTAGGGCCATTTGGCCGAAAGCCACAAGGCAGAAAAGGCCGAATATTTCATTTGACCGAACAAAACTTTAGGCCAAAACCTATCTGGCCGACAATTTTATTCAGCCTAAATGGACATACATACGGTCGAAAATGTTGTTCGTCCGACTGTCAATTTGACCGTAAAAGTCGTTCGGCCCAAAATAATGTTTTGGCCGAAATGGTCGTTTGATAGAAAGGCCATTAGGCAGAAAATGTTATTTGGCCAAACAAGTGGATATTTTCGACCATATAACCCGTTCAGTAATCAACATTTGGCCGGTGGATCAAATGACATTTTGGTCAAATTAACCCTTTCTGTCGAACAACCATTTCCTTATAATCTATTCGGTAACACGATCATTTCATCCAAACGACGTGTTAGAGTCCTTTTCGGCAAAATTACCAATTCGGCCGTATGTCGCTTTGACCAAATCAAATGTTTGGCCAAACTGTTGTTCGTTGTATAACCGTTTCGCCCAAACGTTCATTTCGGCTTGATGATTTTCGACTTAACGTATTATTCGGCCAAATGGTTTTCGGCCAAACGACCCCTTTTCATTTGTAAATAATTTTCCATTGAATTTCCAAAGAATTACTTTTAGACAATACAAAGAATTCCCAAAGAAATTTCTTCAAAGCTCCATTTTTTTCGTTAAAATACTGAACAGCTGTAAAAAAAAATTAAAAAAAATTATGTAGAAGTTCTTAATAATATTAGTTAACAAATCGTAAAATTTGTGGAAATTCCTAATTCCAATAGAAAATTAAAAAAAAAAAGTGCTATTTCCAATGAATTTCCTGAATTTTCCAAGAAAATTTCGAACAATTTGCAAAGGTTGAGTGCCAAGTAGGAGGTTGAGGGTTTGAGTCCGTGGATACTTTTTCGCAAATTTCATATCAATTTGTCCATTTCGAAACATGTGCTGTGCATATGCACATCCAAGATATTTAACAAAAAAAGATTTTCACACGGCTGAGTTGCCGAATAATATGCAATTAATTATTACAAACGAATTTGTAAAATTCCGAAAAATAAAAAGCCTGGCCTTCCTGAGATTCAAGATTCAATGCTTATATGGGCTTCCTTTTGTAACTAACTACACTACAATATAAAATGAGTTCAGAAAAGAATTTCTGAGCTTCAGATGGTATTTTTCCGGAAAAATTTACAAAAAAATTAATGAATGAAATTGAAATAAAATAATTCTAGACCAACATGTGATCAAGGCGTAACAGTCAAAACATACAAGGCTCTACATAGACAAAGAACCAGAAAGAATGAATTTTGATCGATACCCTTTTTTTCAAATGTTAGTCTAGACCTGAGAGGGAGCTCTCGATACTACACATCAAATTAAATAGTCAAGCAACAAGAAAAAGCATCATACGTTGGCGCCACCTACGAAGACCAAAGTTTGTTTTGCGTCTTATCTTGTCTCGTTATCTTGCTCTGAGAGATTTGTTTTCGGCTCGCTCTGACAGCTTGATTTCGGCTCGACTTGACATTCAAATATTTTTAATCTTTTTCTCCCTCTCAGGTCTAGAGATGCTGAGATCTTGGGAATTCCTTGAGGGATATTTCGCCAACTGAGATAATTGTCACTGGAATCTAAAATCGCACATACGTTGAACTTAAATAAATTTATCAAATTGTAACAATCTGCTATCTCTTCGTTCAATTTATTAACGTAAAACGTTTTTTGCGTTACATCCGGTAAATCCATTATGAGACAAACATAGTTTGAGTTGTTTTTCTTTCGGAGAAGATGAACTATAAGGAGAATAATATTAATCCATGGCGCTCTCAAAATTTACGTAAATATCGTGCAAGCAACTAAACTATCGATACACACATTAATACTTCAAAAATGCAGATTGTTGCCAGATCCTAGCCAGATCGAACCTCCGGAATCACCCCCACCCGTCCCCTCAACAACTAGATGGCGACTATCCTTGATATTTTATCACAATTGCTTGCTGATACCAGAACAATCAGGATATCGAGAAGGCCATTCTTGTGAAACTGCATTGAATTTGGTATTGGCGAAGTGGAAAGAAAGCATGGAGCGTAAAGATACGATTGTTGCTGTGTTTTTGGATCTAAAACGCGCTTTAGAAACAATTTCTAGGCCCTTGTTGTTGAGAACAATAAAGCGCTTTGGAATTTCGGGTCCTGCATATAAATGGTTTGAAAGCTATTTGTCTGATAGAACCCAAAGGACTGTTTTTAATGATTTTGTGTCGAGCCCCGTGGAGAACACACTCGGAGTGCCACAGGAGAGTGTATTAGGGCCCATTCTATTTATTATGTACATAAATGATATGCGACGAGTTTTACGATTTTGTGATGTTAACCTTTTTGCTGATGATACCGTAATATTCATTGCAGCTAAGAACCTAGATGAAGCCGTTTCGCGCTTAAATGAAGATTTGCGTTCTTTAAGTAGATGGTTGAAGTACAAACAATTAAAATTGAATATAAGTAAAACTAAATTTATGTTGATTTCGCGAAACCGTACAGATGTAGATGTCTCTGTGAAAATCAATGATGAGACAATTGATCGCGTACGCGAGATTAAATATCTTGGCGTGATTATTGATGACAAGCTCAAATTTGACACACATATTGACAATGTTATCAAGAAAATTGCCAAGAAGTATGGAATTCTCTGCCGATTGAAAAACGACTTAACTATTGCTAGCAAAATACAATTGTATAAATCGATCATCTCTCCTCATTTGGACTTTTGCTCTTCTATCTTGTTCCTAGCTAATGAAACGCAAATATCGAGATTACAGCGTTTACAAAATAAAGTAATGCGTTTGATTTTAAGATGTAATAGATTCACTTCTTCTACTTTTTTATTAAGTGCCCTGCAGTGGCTGTCTGTGAAGCAGAGAATAGTATATTTGACAATGGTGTTCATTTTTAAAGTAGTTAACGGTTTGCTGCCTCGATATTTGTGTGATCGAATTGATATTCATAGCTATAACACTAGAAACGCGGAAGAATTAAGAACACCCTATTTTTTGAACGGAGCTTCACAAAACTCTTTGTTTTTCAAAGGAATAAATGTTTTCAATTCGATGCCTACACATATAAAACGTGCAACAACACTTACGCAATTTAAGAGACAATGTATTTCACACGTCAAAGCTGCTTTTTGAACAGCTACCTGATCATTTTTTTTAGTTTATATACACGTATATTTTGACGAAGTTTTTACGACGGATGATTTAGTATGACCAAATGTTTATTTTCTATTTATTGGGGCACATATAAACTATAACTTTCGCCTCGATGATGATGATAATGATTTTATTTTTTGACGTAATGTTAGTTTGAACCTTTTTTTTTGTGTAGTCTACAAAAGTTTGAGTCTCGCGCGCGGAATACAGGTATAAATGATTTCAAATTTATAATCATTATTGCTTGTTTCGAGCTGATTGAATGATTCCTTGGATAAGTAATAAGCATTCTGGTAGATTGTTTTGTATTCGCGTCTATTGCCGAAACTTCTGATATCGACGGAGCGGTAACACAAGATTTGGCTTCTGTGTTGTCGTACATTAAATTTAACTCTGAAAGATACTTACGAGTTATTATCTGCTGCTTGTATTATGACTTTATGAAGCGCGTGTCATGGTGAAACTTTTGAAATCTGTGCGAGAGGTATCACAAGTTTTACATTCTTGTTAAACTGTAAGTATCTCTACTGATGTTTACGAAAGTTCGAAGTTGAAATCAACGGCTCATTTTTTCAATTATGTTTTTGCTGTATAGTAATGGAAATTTTTTAGGAATTTATATCTGTAAAATAATCGGATCGTTTTTTTTTTGTAAATCTGATTAAATTGATCTTAATTAAATATCTTAACGATAACTCGTCCAGCTCAAACCTTTGTAGGGGAATGTGGCGGGACCATCATCATCATCATCAATTCTCATATGTATACCAAAAAGGAAAGAAAACCTGATAGTGCCTCTGCATCGAAGGACCGATAACCGCGACGCAATTTACATAATTACTTAGTTATAGGTTGATGGCTCTCAGTGACCGCGCGCGCGCGTTGTCGTCGAAAGCCGGATCATTATAGATACGTTGACGTGCGGTCAGACTGGAAACCCCCGATATGTATTTAGCACAAATCTTGCAAATAGCTGCATATGGGGTTGGGGAGGTCTACTGATTACAAACATCAAGTTTGTGTCGCCAACAACCTGTCGCTAGTGGCGCGATAGAGTCTGCGACATGATTGCCTCTAAATAGAAAAAAAAAATGCTCGTCAGAGACAGCTACTAAATAAGCATTAAATTCTCTTGACAATTTCTATAACCGGCAGAACCGGGTGATGGTACGTGCCAACCGAAAGCGACCCTCAGACAACCGGAAATATTGAAGAGGTTTTTGATTATTGATGAGATAGATTGATGGTGTCAGTTTGAGCCGTACTATGGAAGCGCATTTGTGTTCAACAGCAGGCATGTGGGGCCATCCATATTGACGAAAGAATTGATAAGAAAAATATTGTCAATATTCCTGTCCTTTACCATAAGGAGCCACAGCACGATGCAAATTCCTTATTTGAATTTAAACTGTGCATACGACGATGATGATGATTATTGCGCCGATGACGATGATGATAGTGGCTTATAAGTGCTAATGTTATTGAAACCTGATGCTTGTTTACCCTGTTGATTCGCTTGACATGGCTTCGACGCGTCGGTTGCCGGTCGGCACCTAACTCATTTGTCAATCCATTTACTGGCGTTGTGTTTACAAGACTGCACACTCTTCGCGATCATATTTATGTACGTATTCTCCTACATTTGTATTGAGGGCATGCAAGATGACGCCGAGTTGGAGAAATTTGCAACGGTAGATATTTGAATTCCGTTTCCCCCGTCAAACTGGCTTTCGGTGAGATGTTGTCGGCATTAAATTGACCTTAAATGCAAAATCTGTGACTTTGATGAATTAATGATCAATAAAATCTCGAACGTTCAATTTATTAGGAACACATTCCTACTCTAAATTAATGATTTCGTGTGTGTTACTTCTACGTGAAGTTAAACGATTTACAATGATATGGAAATGCTAATATCATCTTCCAAACTTGGACGTACATATTCCACACTGATAGCATTCATACGGCGAAAGTATAGAATTGAAGGTCGTGCGATATATGCCATCACAAATATTTGCCCTCCGCTCGCTTTCAAATCGACTTCTATAAAAACATTCTTCATGCCTGCCGTATCCTAACGGAACTATCAATTCTATACTTTCGCCTCTAATGCTATCATGAACATGTACGTCCAAGTTTGGAAGATGATATTAGCATTTCCATATCACATTCCTACTGTTCACCACCGAAAATGACGCCTCAAAACTAACAACATGATGATTAGCTAGTATTGAATCTCATCATCCAAGAATTGCTTTGAAAACAAATGTACTTTTTAAACAACGAAACACTTATCAAGATAAACTTGAGAAAGCACGTGCTGAGACTACGAAACAGCATCTTTGTTCGGTAGTTAAAGTTAAAAGCAAAGTGCTTGCGAAGCGAATCGATTTTCCATCTTGCTGTTGCGTTCAGTCTGTTTGCCATTCTGCACCTACCGAATCGAGTGCCACGCCAGTAAAATAAAAGTTTCGTTACGGTCATTCCGAGCTTACAAATCAGCAGGCACTCTATTTTGTATTTTGCTCTCGATTGCTGGTGCCAGACTTGTACGAAGGTTTGGAAAATGTGTTTGCTATGCTTTTTTCTTAGATTCGCATTCCCTGCAACTATGTCGCACGTTGGACCTTCCGAAACAATTGTTAATTCGCACACCATCGCACAGTGATCTGGAAGGGCAGAAAAAAGAGATGTTCGTTCTTCGAGATTAGACTTACACAGCACAAATAAAGGGGGCCCTCCTTAGCCGTGCGGTAAGACGCGCTTCTACAAAGCAAGACCATGCTGAGGGTGGCTGGGTTCGATTCCCGGTGCCGGTCTAGGCAATTGTCGGATTGGAAATTGTCTCGACTTCCCTGGGCATAAAAGTATCATCGTCCTAGCCTCATGATATACGAATGCAAAATGGCAACCTGGCTTAGAATTCTCGCAGTTAATAACTGTGGAAGTGCTTAATGAACACTAAGCTGCGAGGCGGCTCTGTCCCAGTGTGGGGATGTAATGCCAATAAAAAGAAGAAGCACAAATAAAACAATTCTCATAAATGTTGTTGATTCCGACATCACGTTTAGAAATGTACGATACAGATGACTAAACCATATATTTCCAAGATATTAACTGCATCATTTTCAACCTTTGTGAATACAGTGCTATGGGACCACGTTTCGAACCGCGATTCGTATTGGGGCTCCATTTAATCACACCTTAAACGGTCCATTCAACTTTCCGTTAATGGCCATCAAAATTGGTGCGATCGGCACCTTTGCCAACGCAACACAAGTAGTTTTTGATTGATTCGCCACAAAAAGGCAATCAATGTTCGTTGGCACGTTACGAAAAACAAAATCCGGTCTACCCCAAAAAAAGTGCTACGTCACGTCATTCAACACAACATGAGCAAACGTGTTCCGTCGTACATTCAAAAAGTTTCACTGACCACTGAAGAATATCATCCTCGGTTTGCGGTTTGCGTCTTGCGAAAATCAGTATATGATTGACTGTGCCATTTTTTTATGTTTGGAAGAAGAACGGGAATAGGAAATTTGATTAGTCGCGCCACGCTTTACGTCTGGGTCACGGGTGGTGGCAAATTGAGTGTAAATAATGATTGGCTCTTTGTTTCAATTTGCAGTTATTCGAAATCGTAAAATAAAAAATCAACACCAGTGTAAGAATGCTATGGATGCCAACACGTAGCAAGAAAAAGATCGTAAACAGTGATTGTCGTTCGCTGAAAAAACGGTAATGTACAACAAAAAGGCGAATTCTGGCGGATAGGTCACACTAGGGTAACCGTACCCTTAGTGGAGGTAGCACCAATAGTGGAGGTAGTGGGGTTTTAATGAGATTTATCATATTTATACACTTTACGATGGTTTTAGTTGATGCGTCGTGTTTTAAATATCCTGTTAAATACAACTTATCTTGAGATTTCGCTTGAAAAACTATTGAAAACAATGATTTTCCTTAACAAAATTGACTCCCTTGCACCTATAGTGGTGCAACTGTACCAATAGTGGCGAGTCTCATAAGAAACCAATGGATAGCACCACTATGGGAACCAAAATTAATTTTTACCGCCACTAAAGGAACCGTGTACCCATAGTGGTGCAAGCAATATTTGGTAATTGTTGATGTTAAATGACATCAATCTCATTTTTGTTAGCAAATTCATTAGTTTATCTATTGATTAAGATATTAAAGCTGTAAATTTCCCATAATTATCAATTTTAAAAAAATATTTTCTTTTGTGGATCTACTAATACCTCCACTATTGGTACCGTTACCCTATGGAGGATTTTGTAGTAGTTTTTTTGAAAGCGAACACAGCATACTGTGAACTACCTTTCCAATTCAATGGATGATTAAGTTTCACATATTAGCATTGTTCATTCATTAACTGCTCATATGCACAGCTCATGCTTCTGGGCTCATGTGGGGCTAGAACCTACAACCTCCTACTCTCTAAATAGGCGTGATAATCCCTACACCACAAGACTACTTGGGGTGAAGCAAGAGTAGACGCAACCGATGCGCCGCGACAGTGCAATGAATTATTGGCAGTGGCTGATTTTCTACCCGCCGCAGCCACATCCAGGCGCTATAGTATATGCACAAAATAGCCAGCAAGAGTTAACCGCCAGAAATTTGTAAATATTTTTTCGATTAAAGTGCTTAATTTTGAAAAATCGAACCTTAGATGCCTTTCGCCATACTGATTTCAGAAAGTTAACTCCTAGTGTGCCGCTGTAAGCACGCTCAAAGCAGTCGATTCATTTGGAACAGTTCTAGACCAACACTTGAAAAGGGCGTAACAGCCAAAATTTATTCCTTCTGATTCTTTGTCTACATGCATAGATTTATATGTGGACGAAGAATCAACTTTGCTATTTGGACGTAACTTATTTTGTAAACAAACATTGCTTCATAAATTCCGGAGAATGCAAGCGTTTTCATCCCAAACTAATTCCCTTATCTGGTAGATGAAAGCTTAATCTGTCGTATCCATACCATGGGTCCTCATGAAATGCTTGTTTTAGCAGGAATTCGCCTTCCAATGTTTGTTTACAAAATAAGTAACGCCCAAATCGCAAATCGGTCCCCAATTGTTATTTATTTGCGTGAGTCGCGTCGCATCGCACGTCGCGTTTACTCTGGTGCCGGTGGCCTCGTCTCGTCCCGAGTAGGAATCCGAGTACAATCGCCAACGGATTTAGTTTTTTCTCAAATTGAATATCTTTCGAATGCTATATTTGTCAATCCATCACTTTGATTCACTGTTGTTGTTTTGCCTCTATTTGTGATATTGGATCTTTTGACCAATATTCCGATTACAAAGTCCATTGTCAGACCGAAGGACTGACTGTTCTCTGAAATTTAAAATGAAGAAGTTCCACTATTATTTGCATACGATTTTTATTCGTCGACATACTCTCAATGTCCAGTTCCACATCCTAATCTGTAAGATGAAGCTTCCCATCGTCATTGCAGATAATAGACCTTCTGAAGGCTACCGACAGGAAGCTTGAACAAAGGGTGCTGTCCAATTGCTTAGTTGAATCAGTGAATTCACGAGTGGGATCTGCCGTTTTGTTCAAGATGCTCTTATTCATAATAACTTTGTCGGTAAGGGAATTACATGTTCAATTTTTCGTGGGAAATCGTTTCGCATTCTCATGATGGATGGGTGCGGCCTTCTATTTTTCTAATGAGAAAAGATTCAAAATACATCCCGAATAGTGTTGGGTTACGATTTTAGAAACACCAATCATAAAAAAGGTTGAGCTGAATTTAATGCACATTTGGAGCGTAGAACACACAAAACTCGAACCGTTTCTCAACATTTTTATGCATTGACTGTTGTTTGTTATATACCATAGATGGTAGTTAAAATCTTCAATGCATGTGTCTCATTATTATATTTTAATATATATGTGGAATTTCTATTGTCAACAAAGGAAAGATTGAAGCTAACTTCAGTGATATACGACAGCAGTGATCAACCACTTCTTCATTGACACTAAAAAACAGAACATACGAACAATAGTCGTAGGGTCAAATGGAAAGAAAAAACACGTTTGAACGTAAGGAAGCAAACAGGTTGCCAACATTCCAACCAATCAAACAAACAAAAAGTTGAACCGAAGCAACAAATCATATTTACTATCGGGTCCCCGCTATTTACCTAATCGCTTAGCAGGTTTTTTTTTTCGGTCCACCAATGTTCAGGGACCAACGGAAATCTAGAGCAGACAACAACGTCGCGTCGTCACTGCGTGGTTCGATCCTCTCGCTGATATGACGCTTGAACGAGGAGACGGTGAGCCAGATCGCCACACACAAGGAAGAAGAAGCCGTTCTCACACTTGCTTTCCTCGAAGGAGACTACTGGCAAACGATCGTACCGTTCTGAATCGTTTTTCGGGCACCTAATTTTAGTGTTTTCCAAAGTAGGTATTTCGCGGTGGGTGTTTTGTCATGTTTTGAATTATATAGCGCTAAAGGGTACTGAGAATAGCGCAATATTTCTGCATTAGGTATTGCAGCTCATAATGAAAGTACAGAGAGAATATTTATGTAGGTAATTAACTCAAAATGGTTTCAAGAATGAGGAAAATCAGCGATTTTCAACTAAATTCACAACAACGAGGATGTAATGAATGCTCTCCGAAAATCTCTCAATAATATGTAACACCATATTGAAAGAAATGTGAAATTAATGAACAATGAATTTTTTAATGAAACTACACATTGAAAATAATAGTCATGTCCTCCTTTCTACCCCCCGTAGAACCACATGTTTTCCAATCGATAAATTTGTTTTTGGTAAGTCTACATTGGAAAGATCATCTAAAAACCGAACTGCTGGCATTTCAGAGTTTTATTAGAAATCTAAATTTTGTAGTTTAAATTTCTAGGGTTGTCAATATCAATCTTACCGTGACCCAAGCCTAGGGTAAAGCAAGAGGCCGCCCAGGAGTTCTTTCACGTTATGTACAGGTACTCAGAAACAGAATACATAAGAAAGCCAGTGAGTGACCTTTGGTGAACATTAGAGCTACAACATCACCGGAACGCACTACACTGGAAGATCAAACAACCTAAATTTTAAGTTGATTTAGATTTGGCATCTCTTTTATTCCACCCGTTGTTATCAAAAACAGAGAAATAAAACTACCTAACGATCGATAGCAGATCGATGGGGAAAGTTTTATGTTGAAGGGGTCGAACTTAAATTTGGGTTTCTTTAACCTATTTGAGCCTTGCAAGGTGTAAACAACATAGTATTTAGGTACTGTTTTACTCGGAATCAAAAGGAAACTACTCAAATCCTAGTTGAGCCATCCAACTGAAAATTGGCTTCCCCACCAACAACGGTTAAAATTAATTGAATTGAACATCATTTTGAGATGTTTGAACTTCACTTTGGGTAGATGAGTTTAATCGTGATACGAAAAGCTCGCAAAGTAAAACGTCAAGAAGCCGCTTTTCATTGTTCAGTACATTCGCATCGCGTCCCATTCGACATAGTCCCACACGAGTTCACTATTCAGAAATAAGGTCGATCAGAAATACGAGTAAAAAAACATAGGACGTTTTGCCTTTTACGTATAACAAACTTGTACCTTGATTTCACTCCGAAAACGAGCTTTTTATAGAAGCCTCGTAGACCTATAGTGTTATATAACGATCGACTTTTCATATAGTAATCCTTGACAGGGGGCAAAGCCTAGTTGATCACTATTAAATTTTATATTGATCGACCTTTGCGTTTGAAAGTTATAAAGAAAGTGGTACTCCGAACCATATCAACGCTATATAAGGTTGGTGTCTTGGCTAAATGCGAGAAAGGCAGTATCACCACTAGGTGAATTAAGTTGGGTCCTTTTGAAAGTGAAAGACTTGGAAAAATATATTATTAATGTCGAATTCGTTTTTAAAAAGTTCCAACCTAGGTTGGAACCAGTTCCAACCTAAGTGCTGTCAAAGTGTTTTTTTATTCGCTCATGTTGGAACTAGGTTCGCACTAGTTCCAACCCCAAAGCTGTCGGGTTCGCACTGTGTTGTTTCACGGTTTCGCACCAGGTTCACCAATACAACTGCATTTCAACTGTCAAAACCATATGGGTGGAATAAACAAGCCGAAGGGAAATACAAACCAGAGTAAAAACGAAACTGTTTGTGCATTTAATCAAGAATGCGCATCATAAGCCGTTTTACGGAAATTTTTTTTCCCTTGTGATATTTGTCTACATTTTTGTTTTAAACGGAAATATGAGCCTTCGATAATTCAACTTGCAATTTGTTCTAAAATTCCCCCATTAATTATTTATTTAAGTAGTTCATCAAAAAATCATACGGAAATTCTTCAAAGAATTCTTATAATTCTTTCTGGCATTCCTCCTTGTCTTGTCTTGTATGCATGCCATTGCGAATTCTTCCAAGAATGCATTAGAGCAATATTTTAGGCATTCCTTCATAATTTTTTTCCAGATGTTCATCTGGAAATTCCTCGAGTTCCTACGAAATTTCTTCCAAAAATTTCTCTGGAAGTTACTCCAGGAATTCTTCTGGAAGTTCCTCCAGGAATTCCTCTGGAAGTTCCTCCAGGAATTCCCCCGGAAGTTAATCCAGGAATCCCACCAGCTATTCTTCCAGGTATTCCTCCGAAAGTTCCTCCAGAAATTTCTCCGGAAGTTCTTTCAGAAATTCCTCCGGAAATTTTTCACGAAATTCTATCATCATTTCCATCATTTTCCCGGATGTTCTTTCGGAAGCTCTTTCAGGAATTGCTCCGAAAGCTCCTCCACGAATTTCTCGGGAGATATTTCTGGAGGGATTTCCTGAGAAATTTCGGGAGGGACTTCCGAAGGAATTTTTGGAGGAACTTCCGGAGGAAAACCTAGAGGAACAGCTGGTGGGATTCCTGGATGAACTTCCGGAGGAATTCCTGAGAAATTCCTGAAGGAAGTTCTAGAGGAATTCCTGGAGGAATCTCTGGAGGAACTTCCGGAAGATTCCCTGGAGGAACTTCCAGAGGAATTTCTGGAGGAACTTTCGGAGGAATTCTTGGAGGAACTTCCAGAGGAATTCCTGGAGGAACCACCGGAAGAATACCTGGAGGAAATTCAGGAGGAACTTGCGGAGGAATTCCTGACGGTACTTCTGGAGGAATTCCTAAATGAATTTGAGTAGGATTTCGTGAATGAATTTCCAAATGATTTACCGAAGGAACTTCCGGAAGAAGTTTTGAAGTATTTTTGGGAGGAATTCATGAAGAAATTTTCAAAGGAATTCCTGAAGGAATGTTCCAAAGATTTTCTGAAGGAACTTCCGAAGAAAATTTCATAAGGAACTTCGGAGTTTTCCTAACGAACTCCCGAGCTCCGAACGTAACTTCAGGAAGAAGAGGAACTTCTGAATAGATTCCTGATTCCAAAGGAATACCTGAAGAAACATCCGAGGAATTCCGGAAAGAAACCTGAGTAAATGCCTGCAAGAACTTGCGGAGGAATTCCTGAAGAAGCGAAAAGGAATAGAGAATCTGGGGTAGATATCAATCCAAAAGCAAATTTCGTAATTCGCGAAAATCAGTGCGCGTACTTGATCATTTTTATCATGATCTGATTCGTTGTGGCCCACAAACTGCCAGTGCACTGGTAAAGTCCGGTATGGTGTCGATCATATGTTTCGAATCAAAACAAACACGATGCCACGCACACCACCATATCCAATGACAGATGGAACTGAAAACGTTTTTTTATTCAGGGTTCGGGTTGGCACTGACCCAGGTTTAAAAACGAATTCGACATAAGTGAAAAGCTTATCAGTCTATCAACTGAAAATTGAAAAATTTGGTATTGCCGAAACGTGCTCAACGATTAGAAGCCGGAGATCGATGTTTGACGGCATTTTGAAATAAAAAAGGGTTCTGTTCCACTTTGCTCAAATGACTGCAAATCCATGCAATGTGATGGGTATTGTCGACGTTCTACATACAACTATAACTTGCATAATGCGACATTTAATGTATTTTTTTCTGGATATACCGGAATTGTTCTTCAGTTGTTCAAGGTCTTTTTCTTGCGATGAGTTCAAACATTTTGGCTTCAAGAATTTCGCCAATTTTTACAGGAATTTACATGGCAACTCCTCCTAGTATACATTTGAAGCTATTGTAGCAAACCAGAAATTGGTCATCTGAATTTGAAAATGTCGTCAAACATCTATTTCCGATTTCTACTAATTGAGCCCTCACAAAAAAAACGGTGTAAAAACCCAGATTAATGCACCTAGCGGTGTTGATGCCTTTCTCGTTCATTATAAAATGTATCGATAAATGTTTATTAGGGAGGTAAATTAGTGGCGCACAAGAGCACAAGTTTGTGATTGTAATACAGACTTTCAAAAAATGTGGATTAATTCTCATTGACTTTCAAAATTAATTCCAGGGGCAATCCAAATTTGTGCAGATTGAAAATCGGGTCATCACTATATCTTGCCCGTATTTTTTTATGGAGTAATGCAATGACAATTATAGCACAGCATAGCATATGTGATTGTACACATCGTGGGTGGCTATACAGTGCTCAGTTGAGCAGTCTACTGTATATTGTCACAAATTGGTACTTGGGATAAGTGCCTTTTCCTATACAGTAGCAGTTGTATACCTGACCACGTCCTTGCAATTACGGAAGGAAGAGAAGGAATTTTAGTTCAACATCTACTAGTAAAGATGCAGGGAACTCATACTACATTCAAAGATTTCTCGGGAAGGAAAGTCTGTATTAGTGAGTAAGGTAATAAGGAGCTCTTTTTGACCATATAGAGCGTTTGTCAATAATAGTATAGAGGGTGTTCAATAAGTTCGAATACAAATGTTTGATCATTGCGTTTGTTAGCCCAATGTACATATTCTGTATTAGTATTGGTGTCAGCGTTAGCGATATATATACGCTATCGGATGTGTGTGGTGTTGACATTCTGTCATTTGTTGTTTGTTTATTACGCGCGTTCAAAATGGATTGGGGCATTAAAAATAGCTGTTTTTGAAGGTCAAAATTATTGCGGCGTACTACAAAACTGAGGTTTTGGGGAGGATTGATGTCCCCAGTGGCCCGGTGCTAAGACGGAGATGAGCCCCACGTGTTCTAATAGGACGATAACCATTTATACAAGGAAATTGCGATTTTAGCCTAATATGGAGACAATTTCATCGACTTTTTGGACAAAACTTTGCGACCTCCCAGCTTCTCGGATTTGATCCCTCTTAACTTTTTTGTTTGGTCCTTTATTATGTTAAAGCTGTACGAATACAAGGTCAGTAACTTGGACCAGTTCAAGATGTAATTCTTAAAATCTGGAACGAAATGCCCATGGAGACCGTGCGTGCCGCTTGCGATGGGTTTTAGAAACGTTTGAAGCTCGTGAAGAAGTACAAAATAGAGGTCATTCCAAAAGACAGGTTACAAACATTCCTTATAAACATGGAAGAATTGTTGAAATGCAACTCGGAAAAGAAATAATTTCATCTCAATGAGGGACCGACTGTTTACTTCGATGACATTTACTTCCAGGGTGCAGCAGCCGTAAAAAGTGTAGACAACAACCTTCCGTGCACCATGTTTACGGTACTCGTCACTGAGTGGCGATACCGGCGTTTCTATCTGTTTTGTTAAACCAGCTACTCTATGTTCTGAGATTTTCATATTTTTCACCATGAGCTCATGGAAGAATGGTAGTTCTAAATCGATCAAATGTATGGGATAATCAGGTATTTCGCAAATTTATGAAAAATGAAGGTGTTTTAGACGAAAGTAGTGATAAGGAATGAAGTATGAGGTGAAAAGATTATCTCTTGCACTTAGTTTTCACTGATTGGTAGTTTTATAGTGATGAAATTTCGATTTTACTACCACTGAAAAAACGCCATTCTTGCATTAATCGTTTTGACTGGTACCTTATTTTTAAACATTTTTGCCTTTCTCGTATACTAAGTATACGGTAAAGGCTATATGATCGCTCCAAAAACAAACTTTTTATAGAAGGCCCGGAGACCCATAGTGTTATATACCGATCGACTCAGCTCGACGAATTGAGGTGATGTCTGTGTATGTGTGTGTGTGTGTGTGTGTGTGTGTGTGTGTGTGTGTGTGTGTGTGTGTGTGTGTGTGTGTGTGTGTGTGTGTGTGTGTGTGTGTGTGTGTGTGTGTGTGTGTGTGTGTGTGTGTGTGTGTGTGTGTGTGTGTGTGTGTGTGTGTGTGTGTGTGTGTGTGTGTGTGTGTGTGTGTGTGTGTGTGTGTGTGTGTGTGTGTGTGTGTGTGTGTGTGTGTGTGTGTGTGTGTGTGTGTGTGTGTGTGTGTGTGTGTGTGTGTGTGTGTGTGTGTGTGTGTGTGTGTGTGTGTGTGTGTGTGTGTATGTATGTGTGTGTGTCTGTGCGCACCAACCCAAAAAAAAAAGTCACTCATTTTTTAGGTACTTATCCTTAACCGATTTACTCGCAACAAGTTGCATTCGACGCAGGACACCCTGCCATTGTTTCCTATTGAAAATTGGTCAGATAGGACTATGGGCTCGGAAGTTATGGCCAAAATACCACTTTTATTACAGAAAAAAATGTCACTCATTTTTTATGCACTTATCCTTAACCGATTTACTCGCAACAAATTGCATTCGATGCAAGATACTCTACCATTGCTTCCTATTGAAAATTGGGCAGATCGGACTATGGGCTCAAGAGTAATGGCCAAAATACTATTTTTATAATGCACGAGAAAGGCACCATTACCGCTAGGTGGATTAATCAGGGTTTTTGAAAGTGTATTCGAACTTATTGAACACCCTGTATGCTGAGAAATAATTAGAATATAATTTTCTTACGAATCGTCCAAAGCAGAACAAATGAACTCGGATCTTGCAAATGTTTCTCGTCATATACAAAACACATTCAATCGCACACTTATTAAACAATTACTAAAAACAGAATCACAATCTCGGATTTTGCGAATGTCCGATCGCGCGCCAGATAATTTACTCACTCGACCGCGCGAATAACCTGCTTGCTGGCAGAAACACGGTAAAAGCAAAGTAATGAAAATAAAAAAAAATAAAGTTGAATTGTGAAACAAAATCAATCAGAAGCCTAAATGCGTTTATTTTTGATAGATTAGAATTGCAAAATGTTGAAAATACCATTTTTTTAAAGTTAAATTGTGAAATAAAATCAATCAGAAGCCATAATGCGCTTTTTTTTTTAATAGAAGCCAAAAATAGTGAAAATATTAAATAGCATGTTCTTCTTCTTCTACGGCTCTACATTCCAACTGGATCTTGGCCTGATTTTTAACGCAGTGTTCTATTAGCATTTCCTTAGTTATTAATTGAAAGCTTTCTTATGCCCGCTATTGCATGAGTATGTACCTTGTGTGGATACACTATGCCCAAGGAGTTGAGAAGGTTTCCCACCCGAAAACATCCTAGACCGGACCGAGAATCAAACTCGGCATCTCCGGATTGGCAATCCTGCGCCTTTGCCTTGCCTTGCGATTAACTGAAGATTCAAAATAACATATTGTTCCAAAATCTGAACATATTGAGAGCGCATCTAATACTATTTTGAGAGTCTCTTCAGACTACTAGCTTTATTATGTGATAAGGAGTATCTTGATGTCATAGTTCATACTTCCCACTGTTGTTGATTATTATGTCAAGTTATAAAGCTCGTAATAAATGAACAGACTGTAATAGCCTATTCAAATTATGAAGTTATTGACATGATAAAGTGTATATTGAGGTCAAGGTTCACTCATCTTAATTTCATTTCATTTCTCTTTGACAATTAACATCTTAAATACTTCGTAAATGAATGTAATCTGAAAAGGCTTCATTATTACTTTCATGACATTTCAGAAAACCAAAAAAAACGTATGGACAAAGAATTGTGACAAACTATATCCTATTTTGGATGAATTTCGACTGTGAATTTTGTAGTTCAATTTTCGGAGTGGCTTTCAGTCGTGAATAATAGCGTTGACAATTTTATTTCATCGCCGACGTTTCGATCCGGGGGTGAGATCTTCTTCAGAGCCTGTTATTTTATTAAAATATTGATTTTTAACAAACTCAAACTATCCAACCACCCATCCACCACCTAATATACACATCACAACACAGCTCGATGAGCATACGCCGAATGGAGTATCATTAGCCACGTGACTCGCCACACAAGCTATCAGGATTGAAAAGATTTAACCACATTCAACCATGTTTAACTTGATATGTCCTCCGTCGGTTTCCTTGGAATGACCTTGGACTATTCCAGCCTCGGCACACTAATTTGCAAAAAAGTCTGTTTGTTTCTGATGTCCTTAAAAAGAAAAGGCATTGTCCTTAAAGCGTGTACGGAATCAGCATGTGTTATTTACACTGCGTGAGTTTCATTGTAAAATTTCCAATTTCGAAAATACAGTCGAATGAACAGAACGTGTGCGAGAACATCTTTTGCACTCATTTCAATTATTCTTCTTCTTCCCTAGCAGCACACATGTTTCACATAGGTTAGCACAACTGATATGGGACCAGATTACGTTACAATCAAGTTGCTGCAACTATTTTTGTCTGTCTTGTGCTGCTCGGGTTCTTCTGGTAGATCGTTGGGAGTTTGCTAAGGAAAAAATTTAAGCGCGTATTTTCTCAATTCTTTTTATCCAAACGCTATGAACAGGACTCCATACCACAACTGCCTTTTCAAAAACCCGGGTAGAAACCGTGATATTGATAACGAGAGATGATATTAACTTGTTTCAGTGGCGAAAAAAAAAATTCTTCTAAAAAATTTGTCTTTGGGAGGGGTTTATGTCCAAAACCACCCCCGTGGCTACGCTACAGACTTGTTTGAAATAAGACCAAAAATAACAAGCGAAAATAACAAAAAATTACACCGAAATAACATAAAAACATCAAGTTTTGCTATAAGCAAGAACAAACTAATAGTTCAAGATATTGATAAGTTCTTGTTAATGGCAAAATTTTATATTTTTATGATATTTCGGTGCATTTTTTGTTATTTTCGCTTGTTATTTAAACTTTTATTTCAAACAAGGTAATATCATGTTTTGTTATCAATATCACGTTTTACTCTTAATGAGCTATTTTCGTCTACCCCGGTATAGACCGAACTAAGTAGAATGACCTCAGGCAGTATGGAATGGATCACGGAACTCTGAAGAAATTCGAAAGATGAACCCATTATTCCGATAGATTTTATTGATGAAGTGGCTGTAATGTTCACGAAAGTTTAATTCCGAGTCTAACATAACGCCAAGGTACTTTAGCGAAACGTCCGGACCTTTCTAATGGTTCTTTTCCAATGTGATAGTCCCCGACAATGGGAGATTTTGTCCTGGTAAACGATATGATGGTGCATTTTTTCGCACTGCTGATCAGGAAACTATAGTATAGTATACGTCTACACCAATCTACAAATTTGTCGATGAACATTTAAAGCAACCGACAGTCATCTAGTGACTTAACGAGCCAATAGATTGTGAAATCATCGGCATAGACAATTTTGCAATTTTGGGGCATGACAAAACATACGTCGGTAGCAAATTGTTTGGCAAACAGATTGTAGATGCCCTTTTTGATAGAGGATGTTTCGTTCCCCTAAAACATGCGTGACTGTAAGCCAGTATCCTTCCGTTTCTCGTTGACAAAAGACCAGAAACGCTTGGCATCTTTTTTTAGGTCACAAATCGACCATAAAGCACCCGATTGTAGTTTTTATATTTTGAGCATGCGATGTTGAACATTCTTTTTGTAAATGGATTCCGATTACAGGAGAAAGTTCTTAAGGTACTTGCACGTTGTCGTTTTAAGAACTGAGGGCGACCAAGGTGGTTTGCGACGACAGCAGCGTGGGGTAGGCACAAACAATCTAAACATTGATAATTGATACATTATTACCCGAAAACATCATCAACAACCGACTAATTTCCTAAATGCGTAACTGGCGTTCATTGTCCTATTCTGTTGCAGTTTGGGACAAACGCTTGATGCTATTTGCGTTTGTCCCAACTTTCACAAGAGATGAGATGACAATGAGCGGGCTTGGTAGTCATATGGCTACTGCTTCTGCCTCATACGCAGGAGGTCGTGGGTTCAATCCCAGGTCCGTTCCATTCTCCTACTTTGTATCTTTCTCTTTATTTCTCATGTTCTAGCAATCGCTAGAACTGAAAATGGACTTCCATACCGCTTCCATTACTATTCCTATACCTTCAACTTGAGTATTCTAACAGTAATCTGCTAGAATTTAAAATGAACTATAGAGCTCGTTTCCTACATCCAATTAGAAATTCCATCAGTTACCCGACTAGAAGAGCATAACAAAAGTTGAACACAATTCTAACATATTGTGATATTTATAACTCATTTTGATACAATTTTGTTCTCAGTAGCCATTATCTTTCAAATGTTGTAACAGGATTATATCATAATATGATTTGAAAAATGCTTAACACCGAATTGCCCAATAGTAGGCAATTAAAATAGATGTAGCAAAGTCTCCCAGCCATAGGTATCACAACGCTGATATAATTTGAGAAGGTTGCCTTATTTGTTATGTTGTTAACTTCATGTTCTCGAAAAATATTCTTGTTCAGACAAAAACAAAAAAAAATTATGATTGCTGATCACAATCTGGAGACCTATCACAACCTGAAAAATTCCAACTGCTCAGAAACAATATATTTTGTATCTGATTCTGTTATAAATTTCCAACAGAATATGTTATTTTCATGATAAAATTGTAACAAAATTTGATAGTTGTATGTTCCCAGTAGTGCAGTTTTTGATAGAAATTAAGTTATTTTAACAACATCCTACACCATGTTTCTAACAAATTTTGTTATAAAAGTTTAGTATAACATAGTAACATAGTATGATATAATTTTGATATGACCTTCTGGTTGGGATACCTTCTCCTAATTATCACATTGGCAGCTCGTTAACCAAGACGGACCTCTGCCTCTCCAACCTAACCCAGAAATTCCAACAAATTCCGCATGAACTCGTGGCAAGTGCAGAGGTATATTCGGCTTGCAGTGGGCGAGTGATTGCATCATCATTTCCTCCCCCTTCCCTTCATTGACTTGCATTCTGACGTGGCAGGCGCCAGTATGACCTAACAAATTAGATCACCAGTACTTGTACATTGAAGATGTGTGCTAGTCCCAAGCAAACATCTGTTGGTTCCCTGTGCAAGAACAGCTGATCTGGTCATAATGGAGTAGCAACTACGAGCAGTCAATCAAGCTCAAGCTCAAGCTCAAGCTCACTTTCACAAGAGATGACAATGTTGTTGTCATTGGCAAAGTGCTAGTTTTATATTCGCTGATTACGGAATACAAAATGTTAAGTTGGTCTCTCGCGTCAACTTTTTTTATTTGCTGATAACACTAACGACAACAGTCTCAATTATTTGCCAAATTTATGGTCAACTGCCAAAAAAACACCATCTGTTTTGTCGTTTCTACAGTAGAAACCGAAGGCAAAAAAACAAAAGAAAAGTCACTTGATCAGTACAGTTGCTGATGAAGAATGTGTATAGCCGCCAAACATTCTAAATACTCACGCTCCTCTAATGTGGACGTGTACTATACACATGTGGAAGTATTGGCTTGAGAAATGGATTGGGAGTGATTTGTTTATGCGTCCAATTTGGGAATCTCGAGCTCGTTCAGTAGCCGCTAGGTTGCGAAGGCCGACGGAGGTCCTTCGTAGCTTAGTTGGTTAAAGCACTAGTCTAGCGTATTGTAGGGTCATGGGTTCGAGTCCCATCGAAGGGAAAGTGGTTACCTCCAATACATTTTCCAAATTAATATCTTCCACATAACGTACATTTTCACATATAAGTTTTCATAACATTGTAAATTAACGTTCAAGTAGGGTGGTTTAATCCCCGGAAATAGGCAATTATCATTGATTGAATTGAAAAAAAAGTGCTGATTTTCAATTTTGGACTGATTTTTAGATTTTGGGAAAGCATCAATCCTTCTTTAGAACAGTTTTGATGTGTCGAAAGTAGTTTTGCAGAATAGAATAAGAAACATTAGATTAGAAGCAGTATGAAAAGTAGAAAGTTTTATAATTCAAGACGAAAAAATAAGTAAATAAGAACAATTTTTACAAAATTTAAATTTCTATTTCTTTTTAGTCAAAAAAAATTATCGGAATATGCCTTAAATTTTCACAATAAACCTGCTAGGCAAAGCAACTTTATTGAATAAATGTTTTTACCGACACTAACTTGAATAATAGAATATTCAATCTTATTTCAGCAATCTAGCATTAGGGGGCGATTCAAATATGTCGTCCACTACTTTTTGGGATTTTTTTACCCCCCCTCGCCCACTATCACACTTTTTGGTATGCTCATATTCGTATTCTGAAAAAGTGACGTATACGCCGTTTTCCAAAAATGGTGTTAACGAATAGTACTCATCAAGTCCTTTAACCGAAAAATGGAAAACATGTATGTTGTAATTCGGCGCACTTTTCAGATTACGGCAGCATACCTACATGTACTATCACGAAATCTTTAACCTCTACCCCCTCAAACATCGGATGTCATTTTTGAACGATCCCTATTTCAAATCTTTTGAATTATATAATATAACGGCCTTATGGGGTGATGCATGTTCAAGATTCAATATAATTCACCCCACGCAATCTAAATCACGCCCACGCTTATTTGAAAATGTTTAGATTGTATGACCTTTGATCGAAAACGGTGGTCCTGTCTAATGAAAACAACTGCAGAACTTAAGTTAAGCATTTGGAAGAAATCCATAAACTAGACTCTCTTTAGACTGATCAAGTGGCCGGAATATGGTCTGAAACGGTAGGAATGATCCACGATGTTTGCTTGATTTGTTAGCAACCGAACTAAAAAACCTTTTTCATATTTGTTCTATTGATATTCGATGGAAAAGGTAATAAAGCACAACTGAAAAAAACGAAGAAATCCAGAGCATAACACGATTGATAACAAAATCCCATTCGATCCGCTGCAGCCGTTAGTGTGAGAGTGGTGGGAAGCAACAGATCGATAGGAGGGCGATAGGGGAAAACACGATTAGAAAAGAAATGTAGTTCAGTGCGCGGTGCCGAAATTGATCAAAAGTGAAGTCAGTCAGTACGCCTCTAATGCTGCGCGGTTTATTTATTTTATGCTGTTGACTCTAGTCATGTAATAAATTTATGTTGACCAGACGGCTACAGTAAAATACTTGCAAAGTACTTATGATGAAACAGTTTCAGATAAGATAATGCTATAGCGTTTCGGTATTAAGCTGGATCGGTTAGACATGATTGCCCACAGGAGAACACAAGTCTGCCTATTCAACCTGTTCAAGCAGCTGAAATACACATAAACCATAAATAATGTTGCAAAAAAATATACAAATCACTAGTATTTTTACAATTTATTGATTTCAAAGTTGTATTCGTTGATAATTTTTATGAAAATCTTGCTGAAAAGCTTGAGCTTGTTTGTTAAAATCAGCGGTGTTCAGCTGAACAACCAACCAAAACATCTATTGGAAAATTTCATTAAAAAATTATAAATATAAATAAAAGGACAATAACTTATGACTGCACTCGAAAATTGTGAGCCACATTAGACAAAGTAAAATAAAGATAAAATAAGAAAGAAAAACTTGGAAATGGAAGATAATATTTACACGATTGTTCTGAAGTCTACTTTCTCCATTCGTCCGAAAAAACTATTGTTCAAAAACACACACACTACGGATCATTGCCTTCAATCTTTCAATAACTTGATATTATACTGACAGTAACTGAGTATCTTGAGCGATAAGATTGTACAAACAAATCAATGTTACGGAAAGATCAATCGTGCTCGAAACATCATGTTTCGAAAATTATACTTTTAATCATAAACCTTCGGTCATAAATTTTGTTCCAAATTTTTGTTTTTCTTCAAGTGGGATCTAAACCACTTCAGAAACCAATATACTCTTTAGATAATTCTTTTCATACATATTCTAATTGCTGACCGAAGCAATCAATCCGTCTGCGAGTCTGGCCGCTTTCGATTTTCTTCCTCCTTTCGATGCGGGTGCGTAAGTGCCGAACCAACGGGCTCCATAAGGCATACTCTTCGCAGCTTCCATGGGCCCGTTTGTGCGTGTAAGTAAATGCGTACCAGACCCCTTTAAATGTCGAAAGGGAAGCCACCAGTTCGAAGCGATTTCGAAACCGCACCAAATTGTGTACCGAAAGATAACTTTCGACATTATGAACTCAACGAACATCAGATCGAAACAGACGAAAAAAAGACCAAAACCGAGCAATCTGAGTCCTTCAGCAGAGACGTGTTGCGTTGCGCGTTGATTGCAGCACCATCACGCTGACCACGTGTTGAGTGTTGGAAATCGTAGTTATGTATTTACCCTCTCGGTGCTGTTAAGTGGACTCGCGTTCGCTTACCATCCGTCGACAAACAGACACCAATCGTAGAGCGAGATGGAAGGATGCAACTTTTGTACATGGTAATTTGCCTTCAACTGATGTTGGATGCTGCTGCATAATCATCTGTGAGCTGGTTTTTCACTGTTTGACGGTCAGCCGCATCTATGTTTGTTGTTTCGTGGACAAATTGCGTCGTCATGTTCCGCAGGAATGGTTTAATGAGGGTGCAATACGAAGCGAGAATTCTTGTTCGCCCATCAAAGGATATCGGTTTCTTTTTTCTTCTTTCGGAATGTAAATCATATTCCATAACGTAGAGCAGCATCTACAAGATTGCTTAAAATGGATTCAATACAAATATGTAGCGGGAAGCGATAACAGATCACCTTTTTGGATCGAAGATGATGCCTTGTATTTCCTTATTCGTCGACTTGTCACCACGACAACAGTTTGAAGCAGAAAGAACATTGACTCGTTGACTCTTGAGTTTACTGACCGTTGTCTCCGCGAATCGGAATGTTGCCATTTTGCTGTCTTCGTTAACGGAAACGTTTTACGTGTGCGAAGTGTCTCACGAGACGCTGCTGCCGGGGGAGGATCGTCTCATGTTTCCAGTTTCGAGCCTCCGGCTCTGGGTCTGCACGCGCAGTGCGGATCGCGATCAATGTCGATGCCGGGTTCAAGCAGCGCCCACGGGTCTTTTAGTGGATAATGTGTGGATATCGGCTAGAAAAGGTGGTTTGTCTTCTCGCCGTTCGCCGCGGCCAGACAGCCAGGCGGCAACGCACATTAGGTGTCCATGGCGATTGAGGGGCATATAGCAGCGATAAAAATGCCGGCTACATGAGTGCACGAACGTTAGTATCTGGGAATTGTTTTCGTCAGAGAGGGGCGGATATGTCTCGCGCCTCCAAACCAGGCACAGTACAGACGAGTCTCGGTTACTAATTCATGAATGCTGGTCGCGATTGCACCACGGCTACCGAAATACAAGTGGTAAACATCATCGTTGCTGTCCCGCAGGCTATGAGAAACGTGAAGAAGATTGATGGGTGGTTCAAAAACAGACATGTTTGGTGGGGTTGCTAAATAGACCATTAGATAAGTGATTCAATCAACATTTCAGACACAATGTGTGATATTATTGAGATGGATGGGTTTGGACATTGTTGTTGTTGGTTTATGATTACAACGATACTGGCAGTGCTCTTTCAATTGTTGTCTTTATTAACGTCAATTAGAGTAATTTTTCGGCGAAGAAAAAAAAGGTTTCTGGGTCAAAACTTAGGACAAGATACAATTTAGCATTAATACTATATATAATAGCCCTGTTTGTCTGTCCGGTGACTGCATGTGTGCTGCATCCACAGTTTACATTAGTAATTATCAAGAAGTATATGAGACCTCTGGTATTGAAATTAATCATCAATACTTCTACAAGTACCGTCGTTCGGGGTGACATTGGGCCTAAGGGAATTAATTGTGCTCGTACCATAATGCTTGGAATTTGAATGTAAAAGTATTGATCGAATGAACCCGTATCAAAATAGTGTCAGTAATGAGCCACAAATGTATTAAATAACTAGTTTTTAGATCAATGGATACCTGGTTATCATGTTATGATAATCTGTTGTTGTTTTATCGAATTTTATGGATATTCTATATAGCGGTTCCAGTTTTTCCTAGCAACAAGCAATGCACGCTAAAACAGGGTGAGATTGGGCCAAGCCTAATAATATGCGTTTTGGTTGATTTGCCTTACATAGTTGGTTAGAGCCGTAATGTCGGCAATTATTTTTAATGTGTATCACACTAAGTCGAAACCAAACCAAATGTCACCCCCTGTGAGGGGTGAGAATGGGCCAATTTTGAACAACATATAACTTTGAAGAATTTCCCTCATTTATTATTTTTTTCCCCACACAGTGGTAAATTTATTATTCAAGCTTGTACCAAACTAATTAAAACTTGATTCCAATGTTAACTACCAGAGCTTTGTAACATTTGCTTGAGCTTACCCGTTATGCCTTTAACGTTACGCCTCCTAACCTTTAATCCTACGGTAACAAGCGCCCCGTGCCAAGGGGATTCATAGTCTGAGGGGTGAACAAAATGACAGGCCGCTAACAGAGCCTCTGCGAACCCTCCACAGTAAGTAACCCTTACCGTGTTACTGCGTGGCAGATTTCTTGAACAACTTGTGGGACCAGAATGTCGACCAAATAAAAAACTCAAAGGTGCAGCCCAATCGGGTTGTACGCAAAGGTGACGTAGGACCAGGCTTGTAAAATGTCATCTGCATGTCATTTGACTAATTTGTTCATAACTTTCTTCAGAAGCAAATTTACTTCAAAAATTTAGATGTACGCATAACGCTTGAGTAGTGCTATATTTTTGTCCAAGGGTACATTGCTCTAAATATAACATCTGAGGCTAGAGAGTGAAATCTCTCCAAAATGTCACGTGTCATTTGACATAATGTCATTTGAATGACATTTTGCCTCCCACGCCCCAGATTACATATTTACAGCAATGTCTTGTTAGACAAAGTTGTAGCCACAGTAAGGCGGTATAAGTTCGTCATACTTGATAGTTGATGGCAAACTACTAAAAAAAGTTCTGGGAAAATTATACAAACGAATGCAAATGACATTTTACAACACTGCGTAGGACTACGTAGCTATACGCAATGGATGGCATTGAGGTAGCTATACGCAATGGATAACATTGAGCAAACGGCTCGGAGGTCAACTGAATCAAGAAGGCGAATAGTTGCTCCCAGTTGGATGGACTTTGAGTCTCTAACCATGGAATTAACATGACGCATCGCCGCTGCAGCCACTCGACTGGCTTTTAGTGGAGGATATCACAGTCCTAGAAGACACCATCCTCAAAAATGTACGAAATAAAGGAGAAATAAGCAGAATCAGAAGTGGCACGAAGCCAAACGCAAATATATTTATTTGCAACGTTTGGTTTTTGCCCGCGATGGGTTCGTGGCAAAGTGAGGAGAACTTTAAGAATTATTACATTACACATAGTTCTTTTCAGGATTTAAACTATTTATCCAAGAAGAGGTATTGACGTCTTCATCGATTTGGGTGTCATCGGCGTAAAGTGAAATTTTCTGGCAAGATTATATAGTTTTGTTTGTGTTAGTCATTAGATTTCAAATCAGTTTTTTCCGAGCCACAATTTTATACAAAAGAAGGTCAATCGGAGATAAATGTTCTTCAAAGTGCAAACTTAATTGGTTTGCGACGGCAGAAAGTTACTCTTCTGTAGCAGAATCACAAGCGCTCGATAAAAGGGATGATGCAATAAATTTGTTGAATAGATGGAATTACTCACAGCAACAAAGCTACCACGCCAAACGCCGATGCCACCAAAACAGACCATTTTTGCAATCAACCCTGAGAAGAATCAATTTTCTTTTCCCAATGCGCCTTTCCAATAACTAACTGCCTCCAAACGCTTGTCGGCACCATGCGTTGAATTTGTCCGACCACCACTCGATGATTATTCGCTAAGCTTCCAAAATTTGGATTGCCACTGCTACTCACGCCTTCGTGCTGCTGTGTCCGATCCGCTGCATCAAATGTCGAACCGCTCTTTGTGGAATCCCGATCAAATTGGCTCGCGCGCGCCGGACAGCAGCTTTCTTGTATTATTATTATTTATTCAGACTAAGGCCGAAGTGGCCTGTGCGGTATATAGGAGTCTTCTCCATTCGGCTCGGTCCATGGCTACACGTCGCCAACCATGCAGTCTACGGAGGGTCCGCAAGTCATCTTCCACCTGATCGATCCACCTTGCCCGCTCCGCACCTCGCCTTCTTGTGCCCGTCGTTCGTTGTCGAGAACCATTTTCACCGGGTTACTGTCCGACATTCTGGCTACGTGCCCGGCCCACCGCAGTCGTCCGATTTTCGCGGTGTGAACGATGGATGGTTCTCCCAGCAGCTCATGCAACTCGTGGTTCATTCGCCTCCTCCACGTACCGTCCGCCATCTGCATCCCACCATAGAAGGTACGCAGCACTTTTCTCTCGAAAACTCCAAGTGCGCGTTGGTCCTCTACGAGCATCGTCCAGGTCTCGTGTCCGTAGAGGACAGATAAGCTTTCTTGTATTCAATATATAAAGCCCGTTTGTGATATGATATGAATGTAAATAAAATGTGCACTCATAATGATTAAAGAAGGGGCGGGGTTAATGGAATTACTTCATTAGATATAAGAAAGCTGCTTTCCGGCGCGCGCGAGCCATTTTGATCGGGATTCCGCAGACAACGGACCGTTTGGAGAATGACAAATTCTAAGAATCCTATGAAATTTTCTCGCAAGATTCTGAATTTGGTTATGAGATGTTGGTTATTTAAGATGTGTATTGTTGTGAAGAATAACAACAGAAATTTGACTCAAGACGAAGTTTCTTCATATTACAAAACATTATCTCTTAGCATCTGTCTGTCCGAGCGACGTTCGCCGATGGGTGGTTGCTGTAAATAGTTTCCATTGAGATGATGTATTCATCGATGTTATATAAAAACCCAGATTAATCCACCTAGCAGTGATGATGCCTTTCTCGTGCATTATAAAATATATTGAAAAAATCACTTTAAAAAGGTCAAAAAAGCTCTTTGGGTGAATAGATCACATTTTTTCGATCATTTTTAATATTTTGCCTTTGCCATCATTCAAAAAACAATTGTTTTTTGATTTTTTTCCAAGGGGACCTGTGGGAAAAAACAATGATTTTGCAATAATTCTGAAAAGCAATGATCGGGCCCATTTTCAATAGCAAACAATTCCCTGTCGAATGCAACTTGTTGCGAGTAAATCGGATAATTCTAAGTTCTAAACGTGTGTCTACAAAATTTGTGCACATATTACATACATTAGGTGGCTCAAAAAACACTTTTTCAATTTGTTGATGGGGTTTCGATACTTGAAAAAATCGGTCAGCGTTTGGTGGTGTAAACTCTTGAAGTTTATAGAAATGTATGCGAAACATCCAAAACAATGATTTGCAGTTGTACTGTATAATTTACGATCAAGAACAATGATACTCATTCAGTTCATGTGGAATTAAATACAGAATGTTATGCTGAAAACCGCGAGGAGATTAGAGTTTATTAGGCAAAGATATTGGCATTTACTGAGGTTGTAGGGTGAATTTATTTCTTTTCAAAGGTAAAAGAAACGAAATTTGCTCAAACCCTGCTACAGAGAAATGCTTATAGCTTAGCCGGGCAAACTCTAATCTTCTCGCGGTTTTCAGCATAACATTCTGTATTAAGTTCTTCAAGATCTGAAAGAGTATCATAGTTCTTCATCATAAGTTGTGCCGTCAAACTGCAATTCACTGGTTTTGGATGTTTCTGCATACATTTTTGCATATAAACTTCCAACGAGTTTAGCACCGCCCAAACGTTGACCGATTTGGCTGAAATTTTGTCCAGAGCATCAGGGCATCAAATAGAACCGAATAAGGGGCCGGCCCATCAAAAAAATTGAAAAAAGTTTTTCCCATACTAATTTGAGCCACCCTAACATACATACACAAAAAAAACAGACATCACCTCAGTTTGTCGAGCTGAGTAGATCGGTATATAACACTATGGGTCTCCGGGCCTTCTATAAAAAAGTTTTTTTGGAGCAATCATATAACCTTTCGCTACAATTTTGTTGTAATGAGAAAGGAAAATGCATATATTACAAATATGCGATCGTGGGTAAATAGTACAATAATTAGCGCAGCGGCACGTTTTAAAAATACATTATAAAATACAATATGGATTAACTGTCCAGACAGCGCGTCTACAATTGTTTTAGGGCCGATTCGCACGTAGTGTTTTTCACCAGTGTAATATTAAAGTTCAATAAAACTAGTTGTATGTCATACATTGATTTTGCATGCCTTTGTGTAATAATTGTACAAGTACATTTGTGAAAATTAACAACATAATTCACATAAATATCAATGGAAAAAGCCGCATAATATGGAAATAATGAGGTGTATGAAAACGAACGTTATGTTCAAATCACCCAAATGCCCAAACTACACCATCATTCCACCCAAACCACCCAACCCAATAAGCAGTTAGCCTCAATGACACGCCTCTTCTTTCCTTCCAAAGCAGGAAAAAAATGGCAGCAAACGTAACGAGCGCACGAGAAAGCATGTACGAATGCGATTTTTATTTCCAACGATGAAATTTTTACAACTGTGTTGATGCGAGCGGATAAAGGCTCCCCCAGACCTAAGTGATTTCATCGCCGCGACGGCGACAACTAGTCGCGGCGATTCTATTGTTGCGTCGCTGCAGGCATGTTTCATTTACGCTTCCATACCAACGGCGACAGAATCGCAGTCGCCAAGCGATAGAATCGCGTCGCAATTGTCTCGTCGCGTGTGTTTGGGGGAACCTTAAAGTCATCGGCTTCGGTCTCTATAGCGCGTGTGTTAGTTTTCGTGTTCCACATTTGAAGCTTTGGAAAGCTTTGCTTGAGAGGTTAGCATCATCAATAAAGCACGAAAGAAGCAACACAAACTTTAATGCTGTCAGTATACACGGTGCGAAATTTATTCATTGAATGTGGAAATGCTACACACTTAATTTGTTTTACTCAATATTGTGCGGTTACTTGCTGAGTTTTTTTTACTTTATTAAACTGTTTTTTTTTAATCTACAGATTATATTCAACACCATACTTGCTAAATGGACACGGTCGGTTAAAGTGGCTGGTCAATAAAGTGTTCGTGAAAGTAGTCGTTAGATTATTCGCTGTTGGTTTGATGAGACAGAGTATATGACAAAAATCAACCAGCAACTTGCGGTTTTTGGTTCGAAATGAACGTTTGTCAGTTAATGGAATAATCCATCTAGATTTTCTACTAGATGGTTTTTTGTTGTATTATAATCTGCATAACTTTTCAGGTTTAAGTAACATTTTTTAATAAATTAATTTGAGTACTGCAATCAACAGAACAACATGAAAACTATTGATTGCAGTGTTCAAATTAATTCATGAAAAAAATGTTACTTAGGTGCTTTTGAAAAGTTAAGCGAGAATTCATGAAAAAATGTTACTTAGGTCCTTTTGAAAAGTTATGCGAGAAATGTAATAGAAATGCATGAAGCCAAATAGGACTTTTTGGGAACTTGCAAGTGTTCTTATTGTTAAGTTGACTTTTTGTCAATGAATCGACTGCTTTGAGCGTGCTTACAGCGGCACACTAGGAGTTAACTTTCTGAAATCAGTATGGCGAAAGGCATCTAAGGTTCGATTTCGCCAAATTAAGCACTTTAATCGAAAAAATATTTGGTAGGCGTAGTAGCGGACACCATCCCTCATAACCGGTACCAAATAGTTTTTCATGAAAAGTTCCTATTTTTGAGAAAACCAGTGTTAGATGTCTTTCGCCATACAAATTTCTGGCGGTTAACTCTTGCTGGCTATTTTCGCATATACGATAGCGCCTGGAAGTGGAAGCGGCGAGTAGCAAATCAGCCACTGCCAATAATTCATTTATTGGTCAATACTTAAAAGGTGCTGTAAAAAGAAAAGTGCATACTTAGGTTTTCCAAATCTGATGCAGACTATCTTTTGAAAAGGGTCAAACTTGTTTTTACTGATTTTTTCAAATGGATATAATCGATAAACGACGCTTCCTACAAAAAAAGTGTTGTATGGGTGACTGTCGCAAAATCATTCAAACCTTCTAATAAAACTTTTTGAAAAACTCTAAATAGAACCCTACACTAAAAAAATCAATTTAAAAAAATAAAAGTCAATTTGCAAAAAAACGCTCTTTTTGATTTGGAAGAAATTTTGTCTCAAGATGGGTGATTATATTCCTACCAACCGTCCATACATCGCAAGTCAAGCACTTTTATGGGAAAAAAGTTTTTCTAACAAAAACTTTTTCTTGACGGAATTGATTTTTTCAGTGTCTTTAAGGGGTGGATTTAACATATATATACATATTATGCATCCCAAGATAAACACTCAGATCGTGATCATCTCAATCAGCCTCCGTTGAATTGCGCTGGAGCGCGCCCATTTACTTTACACACGGCAGGTATTCATCTATGGCAAGCCCATTCGACGGCTGATTAAATTAAACAGCACAGACTCACACCCTGTGTAAAAGCTTATGAGCGCGCTGCTGCGCAATCTTCGCTTGCGCGTTACCACCGCGAAGATCTGAGCGTTTGAGAAGAGCGCGACAATATATACTCATATTAAGTATTCCTGTACAGTCAGGCAGAGTACAATGTTTTGGTCGTAACTGGTCGCAACTAAAGAAGCTAATAATGGAATATAATATTTTTTTTGAAGATATAAACCCTTTT
This sequence comes from Armigeres subalbatus, assembly GCF_024139115.2. NCBI lineage: Eukaryota > Metazoa > Arthropoda > Insecta > Diptera > Culicidae > Armigeres > Armigeres subalbatus. The sequence continues at coordinate 99,892,167 of NC_085140.1, forward strand.
AATATTATTTCAATTTAAAAACAAACTATATTTAGTGACTAAATTAGACAATGTATCATAAAATAGATTTGCTTGGGGTTCTATAACGATGGCTTTCATTGGTTTAGTTTCAGATGAAAATATACTGAAAATAATTCCGACAAGAAAGTTTTTGTTAGAAAAACTTTTTTCCTTAAGAGTGCCCAGCTTGCGATGAATGGACGGAGGGTAGGGAACATAATCACCTATCTTGAGACAAAATTTCATTTAAATAAAAAAGAGCATTTTTTCGCAAATCGACTTTAAAATTTTTAAACTGATTTTTTTCAGTGTAGGGCTCAATTTGGATTGTTTCCGATATTTTCACTAGAAATTTTGACTGATTTTGCGATGGTCACCCATACAACACTTTTTTGTGGGATGCGTCGTTTTTCTATTATATCCATTTGAAAATATCAGCAAAAATAATTTCGGCTCTTTTCAAAGGATGGTCTAGATTAAATTTGGAAAAACATTTTTGTTTTCATTTCGGATCATCTGGTGATTTTTCATTTCTCATTTTTCATTTCTTACTTCTTACTTTTCACTCCTCACTTCGCACTTCTCACGTCTCACTTTTCACTTCTCACTGCTCACATCGGCCCATAGGGGAAAGAAATGGCAGAAATGACGCTTAACTTTTAAAAAGAACATATAAACACCTTTTTCATGAATTAATTTGTGTACCGCAATCAAAAAGCTATCATATTGGTCTGTTGATCGCAATATTAAAATTCATTCATGAAAATATGTTTCTTAGGTCATTTTGAAAAAATAAACTAGAATTTTCAGTGTATACATGAAATCTTAAAATAGGTACTTTTTAACTCATTAATGGGTTTCTATATTTCTTTTGTGATTTTTTTTTCTTCCGTAAGCTGTGTATTCTATGCTTTCAGTGTGCCGGGTTTCGAATAAATTGTGTCTTGGGAGAACATAACCTAGAAAATCGATAGCTTATTTGTTACGAAATAATGATGTCTCATAACTCTTTGAATATTTACCATTTTTTTGAGCCGTGCCATCATTATGAAATTCAATAGCGAACAAGAAGAAAACATTCCCCATCGAATGCAACTTGTTGTAGCAAAATCGATTCAGGTTTAGTACTAGAAAAATTGTCTAATGTTTCAATGTGCACACACATACGCACACACACACGGACACACACACGGACAGACAGACATTTGTTCAGTTTGTCGAGCTGAATCGAATGGTATATAATACTATGGGTCTACAAGCGCTCTATAAAAAGTACGTTTTGGGAGTGAAATGAAAGCCTTTCAGGTACAACTTTGTTGTACGAGAAAGGCAAAACCATCATTTTATACAAAAGAAGGTTGATCCGACTATCCGAAATAAACTTTCTCAAAGCGCAAAACTTAATTGTAATTAGCGAATTTGATAGCGCGTTGGAGGGAGATGATGTAATATATTTGAATGGATGGAATCACTAACAACAACCAAGCTTCCCCGCCAAACGCCGATGCCACCGAAACAGTCCATTTTTGCACTTAAACCTTTCTTTTTAGAAAATGCTGGTCCTGAGAAGAACCAATTTTCTTTCCCAAATGCGCCTTTCTCACTAACTGGCACCTCAATTTGTAATAAATTTTCAGCATCGCCACTGGCGGTGCGGGATCGCAACAGTGCTATTTTTATAGTCAACCCTTTCTTCATATGAAATGCTGGTTCGTTAAGGGTTGAATGATCTGCAGCAACACACCGAGCACCAAAACCAATGCGATGGATTTCCGTTGAAAATGTTACCAGCGCCTCCGTGATGCTGTGTCCGCTCCGCTGCGATCGCTTTGATGCGTCCGCTCTGCGTGAAATCTTGTTCAAACTGAGGATTAGACCCAAACCCGCAAGTGATTGATTTTTGATGTCTGTGCTAGTGATGCATGTACGTGATTGGTTGGTTTACCTATTTCCAAACCTTTAATCAATTATCGATAAGGCCGATACAAATATTTAATATCTATTTTGTCTCCCCCCCCCTCGGATTTTTTTCGCCAAAAAATAATATTTTGAGGGGCCAACAAAATAAAATTTGGATAATTTTGAGGGTTTTCAAAACATTCTTTAACAAATCCGAGGAGTTTTTTGATTTTTTTTTTTCGTTTTAATATTTATTTTTTATTATTGACCTTTCGGAGACCAGTAGGACAAAAAGTTAAATAAATATTTGTAACGACATGATAAATAGTGAAAAATCTGTATTTTCATATAAATACAAAGAAGCGTTGACTCATCCTTGATCGAATGGACCAAAAAAATTGGAAATCCATCGAGAAACGGCTGAGATATTAAAGTTTAAAGTCTATCATATTTTCGTGACGGTCCCTGATTTTCGCAGTCGTAAAGTGTACCCAAATATAGAAAAGACAGACTGACCATTTCGCCAGGTGAATTGGCCTTTAACAAGCCAAATATTCCAAAATTCTGTATTTATAATTTTTTTTTCGATAATTTAGAAGTGCTGGCAAAATTTCAGCCAACTTGGTGATGATTTATGATGATGATATGACGCAATGGTAATTAATGTTTATATGGAAAAAATAAAAAATAAAATTAGTTTCAAAAAAACATTGCTGAAGGAGGTACGTTGCTGTAACGTCCACGAAAACAAATTTAACGCTTCAAACACTTCCCCCTTACTAGATATTAAAGGGAACATCGAGTAGAGGAGAGTATATCAAGTTGCGCGATAAAAATTTTAAATTAGAATGACTGTTTCGATCAGAGTAGTAAACAAGAACAAATCTTTACAGGAAAATAAATGACAAACGCAAACTGACCATCCAGAAAATACTTGAATTTGCCGTTGAATAGATTAACGAAGAGAAATCTTGGAGTGTTAGGTGCCTGCCAGAGTAGACGTGACGTCGTTGATTATTATGTTATCAGTTGGGGTAAATTCGACACCTGCCATCGAATCACGGAATACCTCTGTTTTATTAGACTCAACATTCGCATAATATAATGCAAATATTAGAAAACGAGGCGATGGGGAATATAACTTAATTATGGACTGATTACATACCATATCATCATTGGGCGTGACAATTGGGCTTATTCTACGAGTGGAATGTCGTGAGATTGCTCGAATGACGTGAGAAGAGTAGTATAGCCCCATTTGAATAACATGGTCACCTCACGTGAGAATTGCTAAAACCGACTGACCTCACGTCACTCGACTCGTAGAATAAGCCTAGGGGGTAATATTGAGTAATCAAGGAAAACCTGCAGGTCGGATAACAATAGCGCTCAAAGAAGAACCGTATTTTTAGGCTGATTTTGCTCTTATATATTTAATCCGTTCTCTAGTGTTGTTCTTATGTGATCCATTCTCACCCCTGTAAAATGTAGCTTGTTACCCTAGCAACACAATTCAAGTTGATTTGGTTGCAATAACTCATATATGACCAAATTTGGTCATATATGAGTATCGTAGACTGATTTACAACATGTGTGTTTCTCGGGTACTTACGGAACTAGTCATTTTCATTTTTTGTCATAACTGCACCATACGCACTTATTTTAAATAGCCGTTATAAACAACTTTTTAAAATAAGTGAAATTTAAATGTAGGTCAATATTTACAGTAGTTAGTAAATTTGTTACTAACATTCTTATACTCTATATATTTTCACCCGACTCACTAAAGAAACAAAATAAAATATGATATGTGGTGATGATTTTAAATATCTAGAATTTTATTCAACCATAGTTTATAAGTGACCCCTAAACATGAATTTCATACACAAATATCAAAATGAATGTTGTAAAAACATTTTCATTTATGTTGTAACATCATTAGGAATTGTTCTGATAAGAAAATTATTTTGAGCTTTTTAGTGGAATGTCTTCACTCGTCGAGTCAAGTACGAGACACTGAAGACGACCTTACTGTTGAGGTCGAAATACGTATCTGTCAAGATACAATTAAGTGGTGGAATTCAATGGGATTGTACAAACTCGTCTTAAGACAAGTGATTGTTCTGTTCTGATGTTCGATTCCATAACGACTGTGTCGGTTTTACCCTCATGGGGTGTCGATCTTACCCGCACCCCAGCTGATTGGGCTGGAAAATGGACTTTTCGCATGGACTGATGCATGAAGAGTCAAAGTATGCTTATATGAAATTTCTAGACCGAATAATTGCTTCATAGATTGGGGAACTGTAAAGTTGCTTAAGGTGTCGGTTTTACCGACTTCACTCCTAATAAATGATGCCTTTTGTTTATCGCATCTTTATGCGAATGCAGCGCACTACTTCCGATTTTTGGGTAACCTAAAAAAATTATCTATCTCGTATCTCGATAAAAAAATATCTTCGGTAATGAAAACTTCTACAAAATAGATAGAGAGAGCTCTCCTTTGCTCAATGTTCTGTAACTCGATGTAAAGTCTAGCTACTCTGATTGGCTTCTTTATATTCATTTCTACACTCTCTAATAAACACTCTCTCTTTTTTCAATAAACCACCTTCCGAAAACTTCAGTGTTCTTGCTGCTGAGCTGGCAGCAATTAAGGAAAAGATGTTTAATTTTGATACACATAGTTAAGTTTGCCATTTTAAGGTGTTTTTATGAGACATCGCGAAAAAAGATTCGGCTGCCGGTGGGGCTTGAACCCACACTATTCCATTAAGGTGGTTATACAACAAAGCCACAAATCGGCCATCTTGGAAACCACGTGCTTTTTCTAGTGATTTTTTCAAGAGCATGAACTGAGAGAACCACAACGCCCATGGGGATGAAACATCCGTAGATCGGTTTGCTTGCTTGTTCTAAACAATCGACTTTGATTTCAGCATTGTACGAAAATTATTACGCTAGATTTGAACTTTTGATAATAGGAGTATAAAATTGTGTGGTGAATTTAAAATTCACCACATGCCTTGATTGTATAATCACCTTAAGGTGATTATAGAATGAAGCCAGAAATCGGCCATTTTGCAAACCACGTGCTTTTCCAATATTTTTTCAAGAGCACGAGATGAAAGAACCATAACGCGTATGGGGCTGAAATAATGGTAGATCGTTTGTTTAGTTATGCTGAGCAATCATAATTTGAGTTTCGGCACTGTACGAAAACTATTACGCCAGATTTGGGCTTTTGGAAATGTATGTAGATAAAGGTGTGGTGAATTTGAAATTCACCACGGGCTTCATTCTATAATCACCTTCAGTACACGGGCGTATTACCAATTATGCAACAGCTGCCCTTGCGAGAAGTTGTTCCATAATCAGCTAATAACGATGGGATATCAGTCAATTTTTTGGTGTGTTTTGGTCGAAAGATCATTCAAGATTACCTTTGTTTGGGTCCCATCTCACTGCTCAATCTAAGGCAATGAGAAGGCAGACTCGCTGACAAAGGTGAGCGCACAGGAAGGTAAGGTTTATGATAGACAATTCTCGAGCAACGAGTTTTTCCTATTAGTCGGTCAGAGCACATTTCAAAGTTGGCAAAGAAATTGAACACACAACGAACATGGACGGTGGCTATTTTCCATAGTTCGGTCGACTCAGCTCGACGGATTGGAGTGATGTCTGTGCGTGTGTTTGTGTGTGTGTATGTGTGTGCGCAAACTAATCTCACTCATTAGGCACTTATCCTTAACCGATTTGCTCGCAACATGCTGCATTCGACGCAGAATCCTGTCCCATTGTATCGTATTGAAAATTTGCGAATCGGACTTATGGTCAAAATACATTTTCTTACAAGAAAAAATACCACTCATTTTCAGGCACTTACTCTTAGCCGATTTGCCCACAACAAGTTTCATTCGTGTTCGCTTCCGATCCGGCTGCGCAGCGAGCGAGTTGGGCAGACCAGGTGCAAAACAACTTGGCGAGCGTGGGGCACAATCGAGGATGGAGAGATGCGGCCTCGAACCGTGTATTGTGGCGTCAAATTGTTGATTCAGTGTTATCTGTTTAGATGTAAACTAAATAAATGAAATGAAGTTTAATTCGACGCAGAATCTTGTGCCATTGTTTCCTATTGAAAATTGGCCATATCGGACTATGGGCTCAAAAGTTATGGACAAAATACTATTTTTATAACACACGAGAAAGGCTCACCGCTAGGTGGATTAATCTGGGTTTTTTTGTTTAGTCATTGCATGTTTGTTCTGTAGAGCTCCAAAGCACTTGCCATCCGTAAGTTGCTCCCAGTCGAACAAAACGACATGGCACATCGTCCCTGACGGGTGAGCCCGGGTGAGAAGCTGAAATTCCCTCATCCCATATTCTAAGCCCCGCACAACATATTCTAAGCCCCACTTTAACATTGTAAACTAACCTCGAGACACCACGAGTACGTTGACTTCTACCCCTCTCTTACTAACTGTATGATAAAATGAAATTAAATGTATATTAGGGTGGTTTGAGAAATCGATTTTGCTCCACAGCGCTCATCTGATTCTTTATCATGTTCTGAGCTCATTTGGATTAAAACTGATTTAGCACAAGCCGTTTCAAGTTTGCATACGGTTTTCACTAAATTAATGATTTCGTGTGTGTTACTTCTACGTGAAGTTAAACGATTTACAATGATATGGAAATGCTAATATCATCTTCCAAACTTGGACGTACATGTTCATGATAGAATTAGAGGCGAAAGTATAGAATTGATAGTTCCGTTAGGATACGGCAGGCATGAAGAATATTTTTATAGAAGTCGATTTGAAAGCGAGCGGAGGGCAATATTTGTGATGGCACATATCACACGACCTTCCTTCTGCCAAGCTCCCGTATGAAGGGGGAGGGAAGAATATCAGTGTGGAAGCTGATATATCTCCACTGGCAAAAGGAAGGTGGTTAGAAATTTGGAGACAGTACTCGTCGATAGCAAATCCTTCCGCACGCGATGACATATGAGCAAGTCAAACCAAAATCCTGTGTATTAGGAAAACTAGATCAAAATCGATTTACATTGAGGGTCATAGTCACAAAACAAATCTACATACCAAATTCAAGCAGAAGGACTGCTTCAAAAGCATTATCATACATGTATTCACAGTAATGTAATGCTAAAATAAATCTGCCTCAAAGTAGAACATGGATGACCTCGTTCGGAACTGCGTTTCATGCTATTGATTGTAACATTTAAGAGCTTCGAAGAATATATTGAATATTTAAGTTTAATTTTCATATGATAGTTACTCAAGGTGCTACAATAAATTTACAGATATTGACTATTGGGATGAATGTTTGTCACTTGATCAACAATTGAATTTCCCGGTGAGTCAAACGAAGACCGACGTATTTACGGATAATACTGGTAGCTTTTTATTGATATCCATTTTCACATCTGAATCGGATTTCGCACCCAACGGGCTCGATAAACGGGATTTGAAATTCAATATCCGATGCTATTTCAATTCAACATCATGCACTAAACTTCGAAATGACGTCCGTCATTACTTTACTACGTTTGTAATGATTTTACTTGGCGGCGGTCTGGAACAGCGTGTCATTTTTTTCAATTCGTTGTTACGAAAAAAAATCTATGTATTAGCATTTTTTTATATTTAAACTTTTGAAAATTTTTATTTAAAAGTTTACTACTTTTTACATCGGCCATGGTAACCTAAAGTCATTTTTTTTACTGCATTAACGGCTATCATTCCTTGAATTTCATTAGAAACTACTTAATGTGGAATTGGTAGTTTTCCTATCAGAAACTAGTTTAAATATCCGGAAATGGTTCTTCTTCCGGCAAAAAAAAAACAACAAAGAGCAATTGATAGATACGCATAAAATCTTAATAAACTCTTTGGCCTTTGGATGCCACAGCGGAAGCCCATATCACTACGAAAACAAACTCGGATTCAAACTCATTCAAACGCACTGAAGCCCTCATGAATATCGTGTGTAACTTTTGCTGACAGGTTCGAAAACGAAACCCCGAAAACTCACTACCGTAAGCAAACAGAACACAGTCCGCACCGACTCGATTCGGTTCAGCCATGAAATTACTTTGCATAGGTATGTGTGAGTGTTTGTGTGTTTGTATGTAATTCACTTTTTTGACTTTATTTGGGTGCCATGGAAGCAACAATTAAAATGTAAATAAAACAACCCAGAGTCAGCTCCGCGGTCGAGGCGTATAATGCGTTTCTGGTTTCGCTCAAGTTTGTGTCTACAACACGTGGTTTCCGACTCTCGTCTTGTTTCACCTTTACGAGGTGCCATGCTTCTTACATTTGTAATGCGGCGTTGGGCTGCCCTCCGAGCTCTGGGTGTTTTATGTATGCTGCTTTGGCCTATCCGAAGTGATTTTTTATGAGATGAACAACATAAATTGATGCGCTTGGTTTCTACTTCAGTGGAGCTACCGCTACCGCTGCTGCTGCTGCTGTTGCCTGCGGTGAGAGAAGCAGTGGAAACGATGAAGATTCATTTTATCTTCCAAGAGCTAATGATGATACACAGCGCCACAAATGCGTATTGATGGCTTATGAATCAAATCGCATCAGCGGATCAACTGACAGTGGGTTTACGGTGCTGGGTCAAAATTCGACAGAATGTTACCCAATAGTAAATGTTAATCGAACAAATCTCATCAACATTCAGAGTATTGTTTCAATATTTGTTATTGTATTTATTAGTTGTCCATTTTAAATCTCATCTGAATCCCACTATCCTAAACGCGATTCCACCACATTTAGATATGAACATGCGTGCGTTGTGTATCCACGCGTAAGTTTGGAAGCCCATCTATAGAAAAAGAGCCGATTCCAAAACGGTTTAACTTACTTACCGCCACCGATCTTTTCTCGCATTTTTTGGCCGCCTGGTTGGCTGTTTGCTTTGGATTGGGAAAACGTCTTTGTCCGAACATTCGCGGTTCAATTGCAGCAAGATATTTCCCATAAAATCAACACCGCGGATCGGAACCGATTAGACTCAGATGAAGATCTCCCAACAAGAGCCTATATTAGTTAGCGGAGAGCGATACCGTCTCAGGGAAACGATGATGATCGTGTTAAAGATGGGCGATGAGGGAATTGGTTTCTATTGACAAGAAGTATGATGGGACCCATTGTCAATCCTAATGGCGTGTCAAATTTGAATTTGAATGCTTCCAAGCTGGTGGTGATGGTCAAAGGTGGATGATTTGAAGAAATTAAATTTATATCGGATTAGGATCCAGAGTGAAGCTATTTGACTAATAATGGGTTAATTATTTTCGGATAGTAAGCAACAAGTTGATGATCGTTGGACAAGCGACTCTTTGTGTTTGCTTTTGGAAGCAACCGTATTACGTGATGCTGTGAGTAACCGCTTGTTCAGTGGCGTGAATGTAAGCAAAGAACTCTATCAGCTGAAGACTGTTTTTGTTTGGCAAGGAGAGAGTGCAAATGTACTTCAATTGAATTAATACAAATGAGTAAGTTGTTTTATTGTTATGCGATTTCAGATTGTTGTATAAACAATTAATGATGGACGTTTGTTATTTAACACACAAATAACACACGCCGCCGCCGTTCACAAATACTTCGGCGCACAGGTCTAATTCGGAATTCTCTCTCATATGAATAAATGTCTAAGACGAATTAAGTACTGTCCATTTAATTCCACCAGTTAATTTTCGTTATCTTTGCAGATACGTATTTCGACCACAACTGTGTGGTCGTCTTCAGTGTCTTGTACTTGACTCGACACTGAAGACGACCACACAGTTGTGGTCGAAATACGTATCTGCAAAGATAACGAAAATTAACTGGTGGAATTAAATGGACAGTACTTAATTCGTCTTAGACGGTTTAATACATTCCACAAAACGAGCTTAATATATTTTTCTGAATAAATGTGATTTTTCATGTTCCCCTTGTGAGAAAATGTTCTCACACAACATTTTTATCCGGATGAAACGACGGGTGATAAGATCGTGAGCGCCGGCTCGCCGGATAATTTAATTTTGATCCACCAATTTTTCCTTTTCGTCGCCTTGGAAAAAAAAACAATGATTTTTTAATAATTCCGATCGGGACAATTTTTAATAGCAAACAACGGGACCGCATTCCCCGTCGAATGTAACTTGTTGCGAGTAAATCGGGTAATGCTAAGTTCCAAAAAGTGTGTCTACAAAATTTGTATACATACACACAAACAGGGGTTAGGGACAGAAGGTCGAAAGACAAAAGGTCGAAAGGACAAAAGGTCGAAAGACAAAACGTCGAAAGACAAAAGGTCGAAGGGACAAATGGTCGAAAAGGACAGAAGGTCGAAAGGGACAAAAGGTCGAAAGGACAAAACGTCGAACGGGACAAAAGGTCGAACGGGACAAAAGGTCGAACGGACAGAATGTCAATCTAGCACCAGAGTTGTCCTACACAGTTAGCAAAAACTCTGATCTTTTATTTTTCACAATTTTTAACAAATAATTAAAATTCATTCAGTGAGTACAACTAATGGATGGATGTTGAGTTTTATAAATGTCACTTCGATCTGTCAAAATGGTGCAAGCCGCACATCAAATACACCGGCGTATATTACACGCCGGTGTATTTTCAATGCGTGCGCCTGGGTGGCTACGGAGTACACTCTTTTGACAGATTGAAGTGACATTCAGAAAACCTAGATTTTCATCTATTATTTGCACTCATTGAATGAATTTCATTTAATTGCTAAAAATAGTTTAAAATAAAAGAGCAACTTTTTTTGCCACTTGTATAGGACAACTCTGTCTCGCGCAATACAAGTTTTATTCAATTCCTAAATCAACTATCTTTTTATCTCTAACAGAACTATCTAGATATTCATAAAATTGTTTCATAGTAATTACTCCTTCTTTGAAAATTGCTCATTCTTCAACTTTGATTGATGTGATGAGTGTGTTATTTCTACTTGAAGTTAAATGCATTTCATAAATTCTTTCGGAATACACCCAGCTTGTTATCAACTTGTTCTTGATCTACCTTTTGTCCCTTTCGACCTTTTGTCCTTTTTGGACCTTAGTCATTTTCGACCTTTTGTCCTTTTCGACCTTTTGTCCTTTCGACCTTTTGTCCCTTTCGACGTTTTGTCTTTTCAACCTTTTGTCCTTTCGACCTTTTGTCTTTTCGACCTTTTGTCTTTCGACCTTTTGTCCTTTCGACCTATTGTCTTTCGACCTTTTGTCATAGATTCCACAAACAGACATCACCTCGGTTCGTCGAGCTGAGTCGATCGAGTCATAACACTATGAGTCTCCGGGCCTTCTATCAAAAGTTTATATTTGGAGTAATCCTATAGCCTTTCGGTACAACTTTATTGTACGAGAAAGGTAAAAATGTAGGCACTTAGTTGGTTCAATATCTGCTTTTTGCATTCCATTAAAAGTTATATAGAACATTGATCATAACTATTGGATAATCAATAGTTTCACATGATCTGGAACTATTAGTAGAATATATCGAAGATAGATATTGATCCAATTAATTTCATACATATTTTGTCATGAAGTGACTTTTTTTTTAATGCTTATGATATAATCAAATATCAAATATCCTTCTGAAAAAAATCCTTTATAATGCTCTCTAATTCTCTAAAATTCAACTTATATTTTTACTAGGGTTTGCAGAAATCACTCGCAATAGATAACGAACAACGATAAAAGAGAGGCAAAAACTGTTCCGAATCATAACAAGCCATGATAACAAATTTATCAAACTTGTATACAAGTGCGAAGAAAACAGAAAAATGGTGATTTCGCTTTGTTTTCGCTAATTTCGTGTTGGTTTCTGCACAGCTGTGTAGAACAAGTTGAAATGCATCATCAGAGCTAGAGCTCCCCGCATTTTGGAGCTTTCTAAAAGAAATTTATCATGGGGTATCCAGTATTTTGCGTTCGATAATGGCTGCCAAGAGAGTGCCATTTGACATTCAAGAGATAGAAAATATTTACATATTTTAATCAAAGTAGGCTTCGGTTATATGAAAAATATTGGCACTCATCTGCTCTGTCTTTAATCAACAATTTTGTTCCTGAAAAGTCGAAAGAGTCTTTTGTTGATTAAAATGTTCCCAACATTCGCTTCATTTTCCATATAATTTTAAATAAACATATTTTCAATTTGTAGCTGAAGAATATGAAAATCACGAGAACGAGAACATTAGAAAGTCAATCCTGCTATACACATCTAATTTACTTTGTGCGAATCTCTGGAATGCGTGTTATCAGAAAGGAGTTATTCAGAATTTTGGTTATCATCCGTATCTCGGATATTAGTGAGTTTATTAAATTTTCCTCTTTTCATATTCTCTATAAAAACCTGAGAAGTCATGAATTTTGTCTGTCTGGTTGGTCGAACTTCAGCTTTGCATCGCATAATGTTTTGCCCATTCGCATAATGTTTTGCTTTCTGAATATTCTTGCCCTCTCTCCAAGATACCTGTTATATTACAGTTTTCATATGTTTATTATACTAACAAAATTGAATTACGCATGTATAAATGGTAATTAGTCAAAGCCCAGTTCGCAAAAGTGAAATCTTTTTGTTATTAGGCTACGGCTGAGATAGCTTTATAATATTCTCAATCCAGTTGAAAACCGGAATTGGAGGCCAGCGAATTTGGATTTTTCTCACAATCCGTACGTTAAACCTAACTTCGGAAGTGGTGCGCTGTTTTCATATCGCGAAGCGCTATTCAGCGCACCACTTCCGAAGTTAGGTTTAACGTACGGATTGTGAGAAAAATCCAACTTCGCTAGCACCCAATTCCGGGTTTCAACTGGATTGAGTATAAACCGCTGTCCTCTATAGCGCGATTATTTAACTTGACGAATACTCTGGGTAGACGGACTGGGTAGACCAACAAATTGCCCAGCCACCAGAATCCCTAAGCAAACTTGCCGGTATGAATTCGACAGATTTGATTAGCTTTTAACGGAGTTGAACAAAGCAAATACTAGCGGACTTATGATGGACTCCGACAAACGTTCCTACTACGGAGCTTGGCGAATAATTCTGAAGTGCGGATTTCCTTAGTCGTAATGAAGCATATTATTTCTAAAATTTCGTCCGCTAACTAACCAACCATCATCCTAAGAGCAAATTGTTGCTTTATGTGGCAGAGCTCATGAGTGCCAATATTTTTCAAGAGTTCAGGACTAGAGATGGTCGGGTTTCGGGTTTTCCGAACCCGACGGTTTCGGATCGGGTTCGGGCTTGGAAAATTAGAACAATGTCGGGTTCGGGTCGGGTACGGGTTTGTGAGATGATAAAATGTCGGGTCTGGGTCGGGTACGAGTTTGAAAAATAAAGTATTGAAATTTTTTTTTCGTTTCTGATTAATTCAAGGCTTGTTCGTTGTTTGTGCCTACACTTTTTTGGGTGTAAAGAGAAATATAAAATATCTAGTTTGAGTTTTCCGCCAAAAGATTAATTCCGGTCCAGCAAAAATTGTCGGGTACGGGTCGGGTTCGGGTTTGATAAGATTTTTCATCCCGGGTTCGGATCGGGTCCGGGTTTGAAACGAATTTCTAAATCGGGTTCGGGTCGGGTTCGGGTTTACAAAATGTGAAACCCGACCATCTCTATTCAGGACCTACTACGATTAAGATATGTAAATATTTTCTACCTCTTGAACGTCAAAAGGGCACTCACTTGGCCGCCATTACCAAGCGCCTCCCGAATCAGTTCTCTATCATGACAGTTTGCGTAAAAAATCTCTCGCGGTATGCTACACATCGTATATGTATACAGAGATGATAAGAGAGAGACTTGTTCATTCTCTTTAGGATTCAATCCCTGGTTTTTACTCATAATGATTATTTTGCTGTTTAAAACCGATCTAGTCACGTTTTGGCCGATAAAGTTTTTAAATTTTATATTTTTTTTTAATTTTTTCTTTTCAAGCTTTTTATCCAATGAAATAACTTCTTAAATCTATTCATTATATAGCCGAATATTCACCATATAAAGCATTTGAAAATTCCTATTCACTGTTGGAATATTTCAATTCTAAAATATTTAGAACTTATTTTTCAGTTTTCGTTTAACAAGTATAGGAGGTGTTCCTATAGTTGCGAGTCCCTTTGTTTTAATACGTGACTCGCAACTATAGGTACCGTGGGGCATCGAAATCCTTACACTTAAGCACCTTAGTATATGAAAAAGTCATTAGAAAATAGGAATCGAATGTAAATAAAACGTTTATCATTGACACAGGAGCATGAAAGCTTCTACTTTTGATGTGCTTCACTTTTACTTAATGGAAACTACGAAAAACATGATAAAATAATGAATAAAATCAACTGCTGCTCCTGACTCGAAATCCGTCCTCCGTTGACGGATTTCAAATTAAAGGATCAAAATCCGTACAGCTATTTTTTAACTAAATATTTAAATTGAAGCAGTCTGATTGACTAAACTACCACTGTAAATAGTTCGAATCGCACCTTGAGAAGCGATCCCTTTGATTTGTATTCCGCTTATCTTATGTAATGATTCGCAATTAGCAATTAAAACACAGCTACTTTTGGTGCAATTATGCTCTAGCCGAAAACAAAATGGCGGCAAAAACTCCGCGTTTGGTGGGTGGCGATTTGTTTTTGATTTTTGTTGTTTTAATTTCAAAGCCTTCTTTCCATTTCTATGCCCTAGAAGCTTACTGCCAAGTATCTGATCAGGATAAGATAAATTATTTCTACATGAATTACTTTTAACCCCCTTTAATTTATTAATATCCCAGAAGGTGGACGGATTTCGATGCTGTATGGATTTCGGTCCCGCACGGTACAGTACCACAACTGTTCGTGCATAGCAGAGAAAAGGATAAGGTATTTAAATGATACTTTTCCGATTTTGATGCAATTTTCAACCTGTTTTCTTTTATTTCGTGTAATGGCAGGTCGATAAATTGACCTTAACATTTTTTCGTCTATGCACCAATAGTCGCGGTAGTGTTCCTATTGTTGCGAGTCATAAAACAACGCTAAATTTTGTCCCCGAAGCCTTTTCTTGATACGTTCGCAAGTCATGTTTTCAAGGACGATGCGAGTCACGATGCAAGGACGGACACATAATTACTGTCCACCTCTGGTCTATGGTCCGGAGAGGCTTATATACCAGGCCCATAACAAGAAGTACCGCGATCAGATGTACCTGTTCCACTTTCCGGAGGGTTCAACGTCAATGAAGGAGCTGCTGGACATCAAAGATCTGCTCTTTCACACTCTCGAGTTGAATTGGTACAGCCCATGTTCCAAGGAGTTACGCACCGTACAAACTATCCGTACTTCAGCCATAGGATCGAAAACTGCCATATCCAGTCCAGAGACGCTCTTCCTGTTGTTACAAAACCATGCCCCTTTCACATGGGGAATTTTGTCTACTGCTCCCATGACAATAATTAAGACCACTCATCGTTAAGCCGATCCTACCGGAAGGGAGCTTACTTTATTCTATTCCTGAGGCAAGCTAATCAGCGCACCCGCAGTCGGAAAAGTACCAAGAAACCTCGATTCCTTTACGAGATTGTCCACACCCATAAGAGCGATCCTAGATACTCCAAAAAGAGTTTTCACCGCCTCGCAACTAGGATTTTTAGGCATCAAGCTATTCTAGCGCGGCGTCGAAAGGATCTCGTAAAAGATATTTTAGTTACTAGATAAAGATTGTCGCTTCGGTTCCCTTTGTTCTGCTGTCCGAAACATGTGTGGTACATACCTGTCAAATCGTATGGATTTTCCTTCTTTGACATTTAGCTCCCCTATCCTCGCCAGCAAAACATGTTCCGGACAGCGACGACAGCGACAATCTTTATCTAGTAACTAAAATATCTTTTGATCTCGTCTATCCAGGGGTGGCATTGCGCATCTCGAATCGAATCACTCGATTCGTACGTTTTTGCTCTCGATTCGCAAAAATGACGGCATTATGTATTTCGTTCGTCTTCATCCATTCGCAGTACAAGATTTCGAATGGTGCTGTACTAGCTCATCAAGTATGTTCTGTCAAACGTAGGGTGACTATATGAATTTTTTCTAAAGGAGGACAATTCGCCCGAATCGTAGCGAAAAAGAAGAACATTTGGTTAAAAAAGGAGGACATAAAAAAACAATGATAGATTTTTAGTTTAGTTTTTAATATGTATTCGTAAGTCGAGGCAAATACGAATAAGGATCCGAGTGTGCCATGGTTGTGGACGCACGTAATTTTGTTTTCGCGTCGGTTTGTCTCGTTTTCGGCATTTTGCAAGATTCGGCGGGTGGTGAATCGGGCTACGCCACCCAGCCGATTCTGTGTTCTATTGATGGTGATTTTTTTCTATTGTGTTTAGTGGATTTCGTGGATATTAATTACGATCGCGAAATGTATGAAACCTCTTCAGTGTGTAGTTTTTAAATACAAATGGTGGACTAGCATCTTTAAAGTGCTGTTCCTGCAGGCTTCGAACTGCAAGGCGAAAGATAAATTTGGTGAGCGTGTTTCATGTTGTTTTTCCTTTGTAGGCTCTAGAGGGTAGTGGGATCGAAAGAGGTAATAGGACGAGCTTGT
This sequence comes from Armigeres subalbatus, assembly GCF_024139115.2. NCBI lineage: Eukaryota > Metazoa > Arthropoda > Insecta > Diptera > Culicidae > Armigeres > Armigeres subalbatus. Next base: position 99,908,690 of record NC_085140.1, read on the forward strand.
GCTTTTCCATTTGGTTCCGCTACTTTATTGTGCGTTTGGCGGATGCGTGTTTCGGCCTCGGCAGTGGGGCCGTTTTCGGTGTCTCATACTTGATTCGACTTCAAGTACGAAGTCGAGTCGAGTGCGAGACGCTGGGGGCGGCCCTGCTGTTGGGGGTGCAGTGGGGTGGTGGAGTTGGGTGGAGTAGTGCAGACTATGACAAGTAATTACATTCCACCAAAAATCTTTAAATAATTTTCGTATCGAAAGAGGTGTTCTTTCTGTTTACTTGTTTTTACTTCTACAACAACTAAAGTCTTTTCTGCTGTATCCATCTCACAACACGCCAATAAATTCCATAGCCTTTCAATTAGACGATTCGTAGGTACAGTCAATCAAATGAAATCTTCTCTGTGGCTTTGAACAGTGAAGTGCTTATGGAACAATTAGCAAGATCTGTAACACACGTCATTGGGAATTGAGATAGTTGTAGATATTGATACATTTTGATATCATTCGATGTTTCAAGGTATCAGTTTTTGTATTAGCTGTCATTATTTTTCAACAAATACACACAATAGAAATATTAAATCGCTATATGTCGCTGCATGAATTTTGTCAAATTTTTACTCAACAATGTCAAACAATTACACATTTATCTTAACCGCTAATAATTATAGACCATACAGAATACTGGAACATATTTATAAAAATATTTCTACACGATCTCTATCCGGTTTCATTTTTCTCACCCTTTATAGGTATACTGCTCCTTGAATTAATCTCATGTACCCATATCAATCACCATCAAATACAATGAGTTGGAGCTCAAACTGTTTTGTTTTCCTCTAAATGGCTTTACATTTCAACTAGAGCTTGGCATGTTTTTCAACTTATTAGTATATGCGTTGTGCTTGCCACACAAGATACATTTATTCCAGGGTGTCGAGAATGTTTTCCACCCGAAAACATGCTAGACCGGGATCGACAATCGAACTTGCAATCTACGGATTAGTTATCCCACGCATTTGCTTGCAAGGCTAAATGGAAACCATTATCTTTCTTTTTTTTCGTTTCAATAATAAAACGACACATATTGCGACTACATTGCTCATTTTACAAATATGTATGATTAATATGGGAACATGTTATTGGTAATGAACCCAATACTCTACATGTTTCATATATTATTTCATTTGTTTAATGTTTCTTCCTCTCCGCTTTATATTTCTTACGTAGTGTAAGCTGTAATCAAACTATGATATCTATCATAAGTTCTAGCAATGCTAGAACAAGAAATGAGCTAATGTTCGTTTCTATACTAATTAAAACTGTATCTTAATAATTCTATCCATGTTGTAGTAGTGTCTGTAAATTTATTGTCCACAGTTTCATAGATCATATCACATACCAATGTGAATCCAGACCTATGTTACTTCTATCCTTACCCTTCCTTACCAACAACGTCCAACTCCTGTGACATTCGTGGAGATGCAGAGGTGTTCTCGGTCTCTAGTAACAACGAATGTCACACAAATATTCCTTCCCTTCCCCGATGACCATAAGGACGTGGCCGGCGCCGTTATTGACTCTTTGAATAACAGAATCCTCGCATTGTGCACATTGATGATGTGAAACCAATCCCAGTCTCCATCTATTGGTTCCTTGTGCAACTTCGATTGTTCTGGTCAATCACGGAGTAGCAACTACGAATTGTATGGTCATCCTGCTCATGCTCATGCTCATGCTGCTCATGTATTCGTAAGTCGAGGCAAATACGTCATCAGATTACTTTATTAACTCCAAATGAAAGATTAAACACTTTCTAGTTACAAAATACCAGTACCACCTTTAAAATGGGAAGATTTTAGCTTCAACTAATTTTAAAATCAACAGTGAACAAATGTTGAATATTATTATTCAGCGATATTCTATAGTTCTTCGTTTACGATTCTGAACATTTAGCAATAGATTACTGACCGAACATTAGGTTCTATCTGAGAGAGAAGACAGCTCGCTTTATTTACGTTCATCCTAATGTCACCCTTATGATTTATATTCAAGACTTTCGTCTATAATTATTACAATTAATTGAACCGGTAACTATCAATGTTCATGATCCCTTATTAAGAAGAATCATTTTTATTTCGCGATAGGAAGTACACAACCATTGAAAATGATTAATTCACACATGTTTTCAATTGAGTGCCAAATTTTGGTTACGACATTATGAAATGTCACCTAGATTTGTTGAGTTTCCAAGGTTTCCAAACTAACAAGGAAGAAAAAGATATAGTAAATAAACGATCTGTCATCCAGCTGGCTTCTCTCTCTATTATGTATATATAAGGTTCTATTATATACATCCTATAGGACCGAACAAAATATGCTTAGTTGACAAGAGGATTTTTTTTCTTGAATTCCGCTGAGGAATAAGATTGATACCGTTAACTGTATGACCACAAAGTTGTCAACTTAAGAAACTCAAAACTGTTCAGAATAATTTTAGATATTTCTTTTCCATTCTAGGCACGGCATGGCTGCTACTCTTTGATTCACATATTCAAGAAACATATCGTATGATGCGTTCAAAAGGCAATTCGATACGTGTTCACTCGTTCACTCAGAAGCATTTGTATTTTTTTTGCCTTTCTCGTATATTTTCTTATTGATTTCTAACAGTTTCGATTCTTCTCATACCTTTGGAACCTGTAACTACTGTAACTTATGACTTCCATTTTCGATATTTACATTTTTTTTTGCCAAAACATGGAGGAAAATTGTAGGAATCTCATCCTAGTTTTAAAGTCCATCAAACAGTTAACATTTTATTCTGCAATATGTTTCGGCCATTGGATGTGGCCTTTTCAAGAGAGAACAATAATCAATTGTTTTCGTCCTAATATATATAAGACAAAAACGATTGACCATTTTTTTCCTTGAGAAAGGCCATATTCAATGGTCGAAACGCCGAGCAGAATAAAACGTTAACCGGTTAGTGGTTTTAGGGACTGAGATAGCCGCAATACCTACATGAAAACTATTTCCAGTCGCCTTCAATACCATAATGAATCATGAAGTAAAAAACGCAAACTTGTGCAACGAATGGATCTTTGTTGTATTATTGTACGTTTACTTGCTAGGTGGACACGGTCGGTTAGAGTAGCCGCTCCACCAAGTGTTCGTTAAAGTAGTCGCTAGAGTATTCGCTGTTGGTTTGAGCGAGACAAAGTAAACGTCAAAAAATTCCAACCAGCAATCTGAGTGAAAGAGCGAATATTTGTTTATTGGCAACCACGTGCTTTTTGGCATTTGCATTTTTGGCGGATAAAAGAATGAGCGCGTGTCCCAGTAGGTGAGGGGTAGTAAGATGTATATGATATTTATTACCTGATCGTGCGACATAAAATGTTTAATACTCAAAAACCGCGAAAAAAATACCTACATTATTTCATAAAGTTCTGCGACTGTAATATTGAAGAATTGATTTCATTTGACTAAATATTTATAATCATAAGAATTAAGTTTTATAAGACATTAACATTGCCGTTCCCCTCGATTTTTTGCGCTTACTCTGAGTAACCGTAAAAGTAATCGGGAAAATCTCGATATCGAGTAAATCCACAATATTGTTTGTTAAGCTAGAATATCTTCAGAAATAGTTATTCATGCAACTGTTTCTCAAAATTATCAAAAAGGAGGACATTTTAGGGCAAAAGGAGGTGGGTTAGGGAAAAAAGGTCGAAAGACAAAAAGTCGAAGGGACAAATGGTCGAAAAGGAAAAAAGGTACAAAAGGTCGAAAGGACAAAACGCCGGACAAGATCAAAGGTCGAAAGAACAAAACGTCGAACGGGACAAAAAGTCGAAAGGGACAAAAGCTTGAAGTAGACAAGAAACTGAAACGGAGAGAATCAATCTAGCTCCAGCGTGTATTATGCGCGGTGTATTTTCAATGCGTGATATTCATGTATTATTTGCACTCATTGGATGAATTGTATTTAATTGTTAAAAAAAGAGAAAATAAAAGAGCTTTTTTTGCCAACTGTGTAGGACAACTCTGTATTGCGCTTTTTGCACTTTATAAGAGTTTTGCGAGATTTTTTTTTCTCACAGTCATCTTTTTCTCACACTCAATACACTCAAAAAAGTTTTATTTTCCGTGTATAACATTTGTGTGTGAGTGGTCAATCTTAGAGTCCTATAAGAAGAGTAACGTCATGTGCCACGTTTGACAGGTCTCCTGCTCGTTTGGAACGCGCATTTGTATGGAACTGACAGACGATTCTGTTCCAATTCTGACACTTGACGACACTGTTATTATAGTCACTGTACTCAATCTAAAAACAAATAGACGTCAAATCATGGCGGGAATCGATTTAGTGTACAGGTACACGCTTACATGTGATATCGGCTTTCGTCTTTCTTCCCCCGACTCTCGTCTTTCATCTTTCGTATTTCGTCTTCCATCTTCCATCTTCCTCGGAAAGATGCGCCTTTTGTTTTCCGTCCTCCATCTTCCATTTTCAAGCTTTCGGCTTAGGTCTTTCGTTCGTCTCGTCTTCATCCCGTAGAATTCCAAAGAATTTTTCACTTCACCAAAAATTTTGAACAGGGCAGAGCCGTTTGGCCGAAAACGTTTATTAGTCGAAATGAACGTACAGCCGAAAATGTTGTTCGATTGAACTGTTCATTCGGCGAAAAAAATGTTCGACCGAAAAAGTCGTTTAGAAAAAAAGGTCATTTGGTCGAAAAAGTCATTTGGATAAACGGGTCGACATTGTTGGCTGTATGACCCGTTTGGCCAAATGGTCCTTTCTGACAAATGACCATTTCGACAAATGACCATTTTTGACCAAATAATCGGTTGAGGGGAGCCTTCCTTAACAGTGCGGTAAGATGCGCGGCTGCAAAACAAGACCATGCTAAAGGTGGCTGGGTTCGATTCTCGATCCGGTCTAGGAAATTGTCGGGTTGGCTATTTTCTCGACTTCCCTGTGCATTAAAGTATCATCGTGTTAGCCTCATGATATACGAATGCAAACATGGTAACTTGACTTAAAAACCTCGCAGTTAATAACTGTGGAAGTGCTAAGTGAACACTTAGCTGCGATGCGGCAATGTCCCAGTGGAGAATGTAATGCCAATGAAAAGAGAAGAAGATCGGTTGTGTGTCCCTTTCAGCCTAAATGAACGTTCAACCGAAACGGTTATTAAGTCAAAAACGGAATGGTCGTAAGCAACCTTTCTGCTAAGCGACTATTTTGGCCAAGTGACATTTTTGGCCAAAATATTTTTGAGCTAAAAACCGTTTCGGCAAAATGGAATTTGCCTGGATGATGTTTGGCCAAAGGTCACATCTGGCCGAAAATGTCGCTCGGCAAAAGAGCCATTCGGCCGAAATTGTCATTTGACAGAAATAGACATACGTCCAAAAATGCCATTTGACCAAACTGGTCCTTTGCTTGCTTGAGCTTGAGCTTGAGCTTGATTGACTGCTCGTAGTTGCTACTCCATTATGACCAGATCAGCTGTTCTTGCACAGGGAACCAATAGATGTTTGCTTGGGACTAGTACACATTCTTCAATGTACAAGTACTGGTGATCTCATTTGTTAGGTCATACTGGCGCCTGCCACGTCAGAATGCAAGTCAATGTAGGGAAGGGGGAGGAAACGATGATACAATCACTCGCCCACTGCAAGCCGAATATACCTCTGCACTTGCCACGAGTTCATGCGGAATTTGTTGGAATTTTTGGGTAAGGTTCGTGAGGCAGAGGTCCGTCTTGGTTAACGAGCTGCCAATGTGATAGATAGGAGAAAGCAACTGATGGAATTTCTAATTGGATGTAGGAAACGAGCTTTATAGTTCATTTCCAATTCTAGCAGATTACTGCTAGAATATTCAAGTTGAAGGTATATAGGAATATAAATGGAAACGATATGGAAGTTCATTTTCAGTTCTAGCGATTGCTAGAACATGAGAAATATAGAGAAAGATACAAAGTAGGAGAATGGAACGGACCTGGGATTGAACCCACGACCTTCTGCGTATGAGGCAGAAGCAGTAGCCATATGACTACCAAGCCCGCTTACCATTTGACCAAACTGGTCCTTTGATCGAAAAAGTCGTTTGGTTGAATAGCTTGTTTGGCCAAAATAATCGCTTATATGAGTTGTTTATATAAGTTATAATAAGTTGTTCGGCCGACTGGGTCGACATTTTTAGTTCAGCAAATGACATTTTCAGCCAAACGACTTTCTTGACCAAGGAACCAGTTCGGCCAAACAACTTCCGAGCATTAGGCTAATTCGTTTTCGACCTTATAACCATTTCGGCCGAATGGCTTTCCGACAAATAAATGACTTACTTTCGATAAAACGACCCTTCCCTTTTTGAACAATTTCTTGTAGACAATACAAATTATTTCAAAATTCCGAAATATTTTCCGTCCATATTTCGAACAGTTTTGCTTGCAACTTCCGAAGATTTTTCCTTGGAAATTCTGAACTATTTCCTGTTGAAATCTACATTTTGAACAATTTCCCGCTGAAACTCCGAAGAATTTTCTGTGGAAATTCCAAAGAATATCCATTGGAAATTTCGGAGAAGATACCGTGGAAATTCTGAATATCTTTTTGTAGAAATTTGGAACATTTTCATTTGGGAAGAGCTCACCGTGTCAATTTCGAAGACTTTCACGGGGAAGTATAAAAGAATTTTTCATGGAAACTTACAACTGTTTGTCATAGAACATCCGTCAACAACAAAAACTACCGAAGACCTGTCTGCCACTCAATTTGTAGAACCTTGAGAGGTTTATATTTCCAAACTGAAAATTTCTGCTGCATAGAGTTTATTTCATGTGAAAGGCAATGGCTTCAGGATTCTTAAATCTAAAATCACTTTCTATTGTAGATACTGTTTTTGCCATAAATACTTTTTATTCAATTTGTCAACTAAGCAACCTTATTTTTACAATTTGCTTGTTTAGACATTAATTTGTTATTTCAATTATTCTTATTTATACAAATTTATTTGCTCTGCCATAAGACAACATAAATTCAACACACGTTTTATTGATTAAGTACTAGCAGACCCGACGAACTTCGTTTCGCCTAGAATTGATTTATTCTCTGATTAGTTCTTGAGTTATGCAGAAATTTCTGTTCCATTTGTATGGAAGCCCCCCTACCCAAAGGGGGGGAGCTTCGAATCATCTTAAGAACCTTTCCCGGCCCCAAAAACCTTTGCATACAAATTTTCACGCCGATCGGTTCATTAGTTTCCGAGTCTTATTTATTTTTATGTATATAAGAAGAAGAAGAAGATAAGACAATATGAAAGTCTGTCGATTGTTCCAATTAACTGATCAATGTCGTTGCGTTAGATGAGATTCAGCTTGGTTCACTACACTACACTTTTTGGTTTTTGATTTTGAAAATAGTTGAGACTGCTAAGACGCATCATAAATATGAATCCTTTAGGAGATTTTATCTTGTATAAGCCAAGGAGTCGACAGAGATAATAAAACGAGATAAAAAATGTCGACGAATGAGGTCAATATGTTAAGCTCACTCGTTTCTGCAACTTTTCTGATTATAAATTTGATATATTTACGAGCCGCTATAATTTTACTGATGCCTCAGAAAAAGGCAAATAATTCATCGTCAAAACTACATTGTTGCTCGCACACAAAAATTATCTTTTAATGTATCAAAAGTATTTTACTGAAGCAAACGTCTTCAACGCTTCAACGCCAAAGAGGTGAAGAACTGAAATAATTTCAAAATTCACAAAAAGCAAAGAAAAAATTTTTTGTTCCAGACTTTGTTGCATCTTATATGTAGTGGTTTTTCGCCCAGAAATCTTTATCTACTAAAATTTAATTTTAGAAATATTTCTAAGGTGAACTACGTTAAGATTTTTAAAAATAAATCCAAATAACACATTAAGAACGTATTTATTCAAACCACCAAACTCTTCAAACCACAGACGAGAAATTTCACAAGAAAACAACAATTTGTTTTATGGGTCCCATCACACACTTTTCGAACAACTTGTGCGACAAGTTGGACCCAAGGTGTAGAAACATTACGATCGAGCTCAAATGTATAACCCTCTATAAGAGAAGACAAACCGTAATCCAGGCAAAAATTAACGAATTTCCCACTATAAAAACGCACTGAGACGACAGTCGCAAAAAAAAATTACGACCGGTCACTACGCAAGAAAACAGAGATGATAAAAATTAATATGAATATTAAAGCCCGTAAAAAATGAAGACAGGTTCGTGGAATGACCAGCAAATAAATTACCGATTGCTCTCCCTTGAATCCCAACAATCTTCTCTTCTGTTTCGATACTACAAGCTAAGGACACTTACCTCGATCGAACTGCAAATTCTTCAGCAAAAGCGACCGATGCACAGAATCCAGCGCCAGCAAAATTGACGGATTTCTTCTTACTGCAGCAGCACAAGTTTCTCCGGTTGCGACGGTGGCGGGGTTATTTGCATTACTATTCCCGACGACCGAGTCGTCGTCGCCTTCGCCAGCACCGGCTTTCTGGCCGCTGATGTTGTTGTCGTTGTTGTTCTGTTCCCGCGGCGATGCGACGCAAGAAGCGACGACGATGAAGGACCGGCGAAAAAAGAGCACAACAAGGAACAAGAGTTGAGAAACCGGAATTATTTGGCGTTTTTCTTATGCTTCGGAGGTACGTAGCATATTCTCTTCTTCGCGAGAGACAGGAGGCCAAGACGCATAGCCTTGCCATGATCGCGTGAAAAACGAGTCCTGAATGTTGGACTCGCGGTTGGTCGTGGGGAGATGCGCGAATGTGCATTGCGTTATCATTCAAGGCGCTGGTAAATTAATCGGAATTAAGCCTAGAGAATGATTTCTAAACTGCAACATTGATTAGAATTAAAACATTGAAAAAACAATTGTCTGATTCTACAATAAAATTAATAAGTTTTTAATATTTTTAGTTTTCTAGAGTTTTAACTTTGTTATTCAAATCAATCAAATGAAACGGTTCATTTACAATATTTAACAAATAGCACCAAAACTTATATCGATCAATTACCCAACATAAATCCTGTCAACGTGGCTGTTCCAAATTCAAAGTCACTTTTTAAAATGATGATTGTTTCAGCATCCAAGAAACTTCCAACATTTCTCACTCCACGGTCCTCAAATATTGACACAGTTTGAACGTCTGGGACGTGCTTCTCTTTAAACGGCCACTTTTTCCTCTTCTGCTGCACACTGTTCGATCATCATCGTCATCATCATTCATGCAATCTCCTTTGACCTTAACTCCCCGGCTTTTTTTTATTCTTGTTCTTCCGGGTCACTCTCGAAGAAACGTCCGTTACACAAAAAATGATCTGCTTATCAGCACCAAAAAAACTGTGAAAATACTTACGATCGAATGCTTTCTACCGTAAGTCGCATCCATCAATCAACGCCACTTTTTCCACCAGATTCCACTGCACAAAATATTCAACGAAACCGCCGAAAGGACGCGGTATCACTCGCGAGATCGCACTGTCTTATCCTTGAAAAACTGCCAACAAAACACTCGAAAAACGCAAGAAACAGCCTTTCCAACGCGCGCCAACCAACCGCACTCGACCGAAGATCGGATTTGAATGAATCCGAGCGAAAAACGCAACGAACACGAACGTCAAAAGTCGAGTCGGGTGCCCGCCCGAAGTAAATAAAAAAAGCGAAGCAGGTGGTGGTGTCGGTCTTATGTGCCCGAATGCTGTTTGTGCCCAAAAACAAAATGGTCCTCCATAAATTACACAACGATTATATTGTCGGCGTAGCACCAACTTAAGGCTGGATCACAATAGCGCGTTGCGCGTCGCGTCGCGTTGGACTTCAACGGCAGCGTTTTGTACTAAATCGCGCCATCAGCGCGTTTGACGCGTTTGCAGTCACAATACTACTTCAGCGTTGGGCTGTTTTATGATTTTTAAATGTCATAATATTGTGCATGTAGTTCCGGGTTTTGATCGTATTTGAAGTAGTTGCGAGAATTTATTTCCAAGAAAATTGAGTAAATTGTGCAACGCGAAATGGAACGGATTGTGCGACCGGCTGCAGGCTTGACAGCTTTATATTATTTACGCGATTTTCTCATCAGAGGAAAGTTACGGCGTTGGTGGGTTCGACCTTCTAACCAGTATCGCTCCACTGAAGGATATTTTGAAACCGATTACGATCGAATGCGGCAAAGAGATCCGGATTACTTCCAGGAATCGATACGTATGAGCCCTTCCACTTTCGACCTACTGTTGAGGAAAGTTCGATCTCGGCTGGAGAAATTCTCATTTCGAAGGCCTATTTCTCCAGCATGTAGATTGTTTCTCACTCTAATGTAAGTGATCTCGAATTTCTTTAAACTATATTTTTTCAATATTTTGAAACCTTTGTCAGGTATCTTGCTCATGGTACCCAGTCGCTATAATGGCCAGAATGTTCAAGATGGGTGAATCAACGATTCGTAATATCACGATGGAGGTGAGCGACGTCCTTTGGGAAGTTCTCGTTCGTGATTACCTACCTGTGCCGCTTGAAGAAGACTTCAGAAGGTATGCCGAAGAGTTCAAAGAGAAGTGGAAGTTTCCAAATTGCTGCGGTGCAATTGACGGGAAGCACGTCGCCATCCAATGCCCACCGAATGCAGGGTCAACTTTCTACAACTATAAAGGATATCACTCGATCGTTCTCATGGGATTATGTAACGCGAACTATGAATTTTTGATGGTGGATATTGGCGCTTTCGGTGGCAACAGTGATGGAGGGGGGCGATTAATCAACATGCGATTTCCGTTGGGTGAAAGCTGTTAAGTATTCCTTTAAGCTATGTAGGTTTTATTTTAACCTGCGCTTAATGGGGGAACGTCATTAACAGTATAATGAAAAAATAAATTTCCCCATACTAATTTGCATGCAAACTTGAAACGGCTTGTGCTAAATCAGTTTTAATCCAAATGAGCTCAAATTTTCAGAGGACACTCAGAACATGGTAAAGAATCAGATGAGCACTGTGGAGCAAAATCGATTTTTTGAACCACCCTATTACCCAGTGTCAGTATATACAATTTGAGACTAAGTTGACGTGACTCACAAAAGAAAAACGACGCATGGGCGTCGTTGCATTTTCGTGGCTTGCTAGTGTTTGCTATCAAAACAAACCGGCCAGCTTTTCCAATATGGCCGATTCGGTAATTTGACATATTGTATTACCTCCATTTTAGATACCTTGGTTAACACCGTCGTGTGTCTTCTTCTTATTTTTACTTGGATTCGTCTATAAGACATCGATGCAAAATGATTCGATATCTGTCAAAAGTAATCATGTTCTGCGAGCAGAGTTATTCGATAATTATTGAAATGTCACTTTTAAGTTTAATTTCAGTTTAATACTCCAAATGAGACAGACCCTTAGAATTCGGAAGTCGGAACTTCCGAACCGAACTTTCTTCCGAAGTTTTATCTGTCAAACTAATTGATGCGTTATTTAGGGCATCTTTAGGTGAATCCAGCGCACTACTTCCGAAGTTGGGAAAATTGCCTGTATCCGGAGAAAAATCCAACTTCGGTATAAAAAGCGTTATAAATTTATTCCGGATAGACAATACATACTCCGATATTGCGCATAAATCCCAAAAGTTTATTCTCACCTTTAGACGAGCCTCATAATAACCTGCATAGTTAAAAACTTTTTGCTGTTCTGTTGTAACATTTAATTAAATTGGGTCCTAAAATGAAGAATCGATATTCGATTTTCTTTCAGGGAACGATGAAGGTAATCATCCTGAACGTGTCAGTTTTTCTTTCGACTCAAAAATCGAAAAGAACATTCCCAAGTAACCACCAAGCATTAATTAATGCATGTATTCAATCACAGATCAGCATATTAAATGCTAATTGCATTATATCAGTTTTAACGATGTAAAGATGCATTTATTCATCAGCTGTCAAGCAACAATACACTAGTTTAGCGTTACGAATGCAGCGATGCATTACTTATGTTTTATTTCAACATGTCGAAGAAACGAAGCATTATTTCGGTCGTAAAAGGGCCTTTTTCCACTTTAAGTCAACTTTAATGGCTGTATTAATTGCAATCATATATAGCTCCATGGTTACTTGGGTTGTTTAATTTGAAATTGAAAAATAGATGAAAAATGCTTCCTCGACATTTTTGGTCTTGTTTGACGTACGGATTCAAACGCACTAGCAAAACACCGCAGGGCACTTGACTCAACCTTTGACAGTTAATATATGGGCTGACGTTTTGGGCTGATGGTTCATTCGTTCTGAAATGTTGCACAGCCCAAAATTTGCCTTAAAATGTCTTAAACACAAAAATATTATTTTTACTGATTTAGAATTTTACCAGAATTTTTATAACAACGGTTCAAGTATTCTTGACCGATGCACTATCGTTTGCAACCATAAACTAGGTAGGGCTTTAGGACCCAATTCATACGGAACTGTCACATGCGTGATAAAGTTATTTCATTGTTAAATTATTCATTTCTTTCTCTCTTGTACACTATATAACAACTATTCAAATTTATCGCATACAGTGAATGTACCATATAATGTTATGAAATAATGCTTTATATTTCTAATCAACGTAAATTTTAATAGCAAGCACGCCCGTAACAAACCACTCAAAATTGAGTGAAAAACCACTTATTTTCAGAAAAAGTGGAACAACTCAAAAAATGAGTAAACTGGACTTTACTCAATTTTGAGTAAACACTTCCTCCTGTCAGAAAATGATTAAAATCTACTCAATTTTACTAATGAATAATGAAATGCAAATGATTACATTTTACTCAATATTGCAAACTTTCTGGTTTAGAATGGTATCAATGAAATCTGTGATAAAACAGGGGAAAGGCGGCTTTGTCTGTGTTTTGTTTTATTTTTGGCAGAGGGAGCTTTGTACGACTAATTGTTCAAAAATAAATATATATATAAAGATTCATTCTATGTTGGTGTTTTTTTTTATCTAAAAAACCTCCCAGGCAATAACTAGAATGAACATTGTCAAAACCCTTTACTAGGTATTTTAGAAATTTTGTTCGATTTCTCAGTAGTAAACCAAATTTACCAGCATCTTCGCTTCTCCCTAGTGTACCTCAACAATTAGACGGTCTTCTTTTCACTAATGAACCTGCAAATATTCGATTTATTTCAAATTTTTAATAAAAAAAAGTGAAGCTTGTTAAAAACCGTCAAACTTGAGATTATATTATTGTTTTTTGATTCATAACAAACGATTTTGACGACTATTCTTCGGCTTCGGCTACCTCCTTGAATGACTTACCAAGCGGTTTACAGATAATTTCCACGAAATCATATAACATTCTCAACTGCTGTGGGACCGTTAATCCGAAAATGGAAAAACATTTCCATAGCCTGAACTGCATGCTCCACCTCCGCGATTTTCTGCCGTCGTAGCTCCAATTTAAGCTCAACTAATTGACCACATTCCGGTAAATGACAGCGGAATCCTTATTTAAAACATTACTTAATTATTTGAATATAATTTTAGGTATATTTAGTAAAAAGCTTACCTCTATGGAGTTTCATAACCTCCGTGTCCACCGTTTTCGACAAACGATCCATTTTTGAAGAAATTACGCACTTAGTTCACTAAAATTTATACTAAATCGAGGTTTAAGTTCGGAAATAATTCAATTTCACGTCTTAATGGCGTCGGCAATTTTCACTCAAAATCGAATGAAGTCATTTCAATAGATATATGATTACATTTTGCTCAATTTGATAAAAATGTTTTAGTCATTTTTTGACGTATTGCATACTTTTCCGAAAATGAGTGAAATTTAAACATAAATTGAGTAACATTCAACGGGCGTGTAGAAATGAACAACTTTCAAAACAAAAGTACAATGTTCTCAAAAGAACATTTTTTTTTTCTCTTTGTGTGTGACAACATTCCGCAAGGGCCACAGTTGATTTTTACTGAGCGCATGGTAAAATTAAACGGGTTTGTTTTCTGCTGAAAATCGTCGGTGCATATTCTTAAAATAATCGTCGGAATGGTAGTTTCGACTGCAATATTTTTTTGCGTGTACCCAAGTAACCATGAAGCTATATATGCTTGTAAAAAACACAGCCCTAAAAGTTGACTTAAAGTGGAAAAGGGCAATTATAAGATCGAATTAATGGCTCATTACTTTGACATGTTGAAATAAAGCATCAGTAATGCATCGCTGCATTTGTAATGCTGATTTGGTGTATTGTTGTCTGACAGTTGATGAATAAATGCAACTTCGCATCGTTAAAACTGATCTAATGCAATTAGCATTTAGCATGCCGATTTGTGATTGATATATGTGCAATATTGTAATGCTTGGTGTTACTTGGGTATTCTTTAAAAAGAAATTTGGAAGAATAAATTCCACGTGAAAATTCAGTTTAAAAATCCGACTCAGCACAAAATCCAGGGGAAACTCGTTATAAAAAAATTAAAGAAGTTATATTTTCGAATATTTTCTTGAATTCTAACAATTTGTATGTGTAAAAATTAACATTATTCCACATCAGTAAAACAAGGAGAATATTGAATTTATAAACCTATTGGATTTCAAAATTTCTCACTGATAATCATAATTTTATTATTGAAGACATTTGAAGACATTTTTAAACGACTGTGAAGACATATGAAAATATCATCTGGTATCCCTCACGGAGAAACACGTTTACTCATTAATGGGTACTTTTTCTTTGCTATCTCTTTCCCTCTGCTGAAAAATTTACCCATTTTGAGAGAATAAGTGGATCTACTCATTTAAATGAGTAAATCCACTTATTCTCCCAAAATGGGTAAATTTTTCAGCAGAGAGAAAGAGATAGCAGACAAAAAGTACCCATTAATGAGTAAACGATTTTTACCGGGCTGCGTGACAAGCTCTTGTTTACAAAAGCAGTTTCGCCCTTTTGAAATGTTGGAGCTATTCATCAATTTCAAGACAAGCCAGCCCACACTCAGAAATAAAATAAATCCGTGACGGATTCAAAATTAATCTTTCCAGTCATTAATCACTTTTATACCTTACAAAGAATAAACGGTATACTATCGAGAATTAAAATTTATACTAAGCCGGAATAACGTAAACATATTTTTGTTTGCATTCTGTCATTTGCAAAATTTCATCAAATCGCGTGTGCAACAATGTCCGTTTGAGTATTTTCCGGTGAACTTCCCAGGAAAGACTCGGCCAAAAATACCAGTCGTTCCATTGCAAGTGTTCCGCGAACTTCTATTATACGAATCCAGAGTAATTACGGACCGCAATCTAACTGAACATGACCTAAATTGGACTCTAGTAGCGTCCGACCGGAGCCACACGACAATTGGCAATTGGCAGTGGAAGAGGATATTGCCGAGAACGCCATCCAATTTGATTTGAACTGCTACAAACGAAGCGACTAGTGCACGCGGTTTTCATCCGTTCGGTGGCCTGTTTGGGCAATTTCCAGACCTTTCTCAAGGACGACTCCTGCCTACAACCCGTAAAAAGTGTGTACACCTGATCCCGGAACTACTCACACAGCGTCGGTGCAAGAAGACGCTCTAACACCTGCCAGCTACGACGAGGGAACAGCTATCCCTGCTCCCAGCGGATTATTTGATAGGAAAAACTCGGCCTCTTATTTTGGTAAGTCAGCGTAAGTTTATGAAGGTTGTTTGTATTCAATTAATTATGTTTCCCAGATCGTCGAATTCAATACGAATGAAAACAAGATTAGCTACACTTTCTACATGGACCATGGAGAATGGAGGAGGATTACTGAGCACCGGAAGACGAGCAACACTAATCCACTTCTATGTTCAGCGTGTCAACTATGTCCCGCTTCGTACCTTCAGGTGAACCCTCAATAATGCTTCGGCCGGCTCAGCATCAGAAGCATTAACGAACATCACGAATGTGACGAAATGTCGAATTATTTATAAATAAAAAATAAAACATGTATTTATCTTATTTCGCTATTTATTTTCAATTTTATTAAAGGAAAACCCAGTGACAACAAACAAACATAACCTAGAAACTATGACCAAATCCAAAATAAGCTAACCAATCATAGTGTTTACTTATACTATAGAACATTTTTTGAAATTTATACTATCCCGGTATTTTCGGATAGAATACGAGTGTGGGGTCAACCAGGCGAATAGTCATTTAGAATGACTTTTAAACTATTTAGAATAAATTTATTTCAGAGTGCAGGGCTGTAAGTCTCGCTAAGTATCATACTTGACACTTTACCGTTCGCAACTAAACGCGCTGCTATAACAGTAGCGCAACTGACATGTGACCAAAATTGGTAGCGCGGTAAGAGCGCTGCTATTTGATCTGTCAACTGTCAATAACGTCACCGGTACGGAATACAGCAACCAAATTTAGAGCCGAAAATAAATAGTGCGCAGGTGATTAAAATGCTCGCGACCGATAATGATGCTCTAATAAAGACAAAAAAAAACAATTATTGGGCACAAACCTTTAACCAACACCTTTTCAATTACCAAATTCCTACTACAAGCCTCCTGTCAAAATGAATAATAAAAATCGGTCGCCGGCTTTGTAACAACATCGATCTGCATCATCCTCACGCAATTTTTAGAGAAAAGTTAAATTTGTTTGAACATATTTTGAGTTTATCCTGTTTTTACTGCGTTATTTGAATAAAAAGGAAGAATCCCGCGGTAGAATGTCTTCGCCTGCACCTAAATCACCAGAACTTTCGGACAAGAGCCGCAAATACGATCGGCAAATTAGGTAAGTCTCTACTCATAATCTAATGTCGGATCGAAAAATCCCTAAATTTGTTTCTCCAAAACATCCAGGCTGTGGGGCGAACATGGCCAAACGCTGCTCGAGAACGCCCACATTTGTTTAATTAGTGCCACTGCCCTGGGAACGGAAATTTTAAAAGGGGTGGTGCTTCCCGGCGTCGGAGGATTCACCATCGTCGACAATGCCATTGTCTCGGAGGAAGACATCGGGTGCAACTTCTTCCTGGACTCGGCCAGTTTGGGGCAATCGAGGGCCAAAAGTTGCATGCAACTGCTGCAGGAGCTGAACCCAGATGTGAACGGGGACTACGTGGATGAGAATGTGGACCAACTGATGGACTCGCAGGCGGATTTCTTCCGGAACTTTGACGTTGTGGTCGCGACGGGTATCAACGAGAGGACCGTGGCTCGGCTGTCAAATTTTCTGTGGGACCAGCAAATTCCCTTAGTGGTGTGTCGTTCGGTAGGGTTCTACGGTGTGGCCCGGCTGCAGGTGAAGGAGCACTGCGTGGTGGAATCTCATCCGGATAGCCGGCAGACTGATTTGCGGTTGGAACATCCATTCGAGGCGCTGAAGAAACATATGGCCGATACGGAAGTTACCTCGAAGGTTCCGTGGCTGGTTGTGATATATAAGAGCCTGCAGGAATGGGTCGATAGCCATGGAGGACGATATCCGGCAAATTACAGGGAAAAGTCGGACCTGAGGGATCTGATCCGCAGTAAGATGACTGCGGATGAGGAAAACTTCGAGGAAGCAATAAGAGCGGTAAATTCGAGTTTCGGAGGCGGAAAACCAGGATCGTCGATCAGTGAGATTTTGGCGGATGATAGCTGTTTGAACGTGAGGAAGGAGGTAAGTGGAATAATAGCAGACGTTTGATGATATGTAATGAAACTTTTTCTTGATATTTCTAGAGCAATGCATTTTGGATTTTGGCTCGAGCGCTGCGAGATTTCGTAGATAACGAAGGTGGCGGATTGCTTCCGCTTCCTGGTGTATTGCCAGACATGACTGCCGACACAAGCTCTTACATCAATTTGCAGAATGTGTATCGAGCGCAGGCCGCCCACGATGCCGAGATTGTTTACCGCCGAGCTCGTCAGCTGCTTAAGGAACTCAACAAGCCGAATGATTTCATAACCGAGAAGGACGTTAAACTGTTTTGCCGCGAAGCAGCCAATGTGGCCATCGTACGCGGAACCAAAATTGCAGATGAGTATGACAAAGGTTACAAGGCGTCGCAGATTTCCGCCGGACTGGAAACGCCAAGCTCTTTGATGGCTCACTATGTGACCCTGCGTGCGGTGGACAAATTCCAGGCTGAGCACGGTTACTTGCCCGGTGAGTGCCAGGTCGAGGGAGATACTTCCCGAATCAAGAGCATTGCGGCCAAGATGATAAACGAGTGGGGCATCAGTACTCCGATTAGTGACGACTTGGCGCACGAGATCTGTCGCTATGGTGGCGCGGAAATCCACAGCATTTCGGCTTTCTTCGGTGGCTGTATCGCTCACGAACTTATAAAGCTGATTACAAAGCAATACAAACCGTTTGATAATACGATTGTTTATGATGGGACCACGGCGCAGACGGAGACCTTCAAACTGTAGAACGGTGAAAGGTAAGTTTGCATGTTGGAGGAGTCGTACTTTAGGGGGTTCACGTTATTAAAGCATCTCTCATTAGAAAGCAGTAGAATAAAATATTGGTTCATCTCATACCTTGGTGTACGTATTGCGGCTTTGAATCTCACATCCCTAAACTAGAGACTCCATGCGTACCTTGATGCGACGGTAGTTTATATGGTTTACCCGTTTTGAGTCATGATGTATGTGGTCCGGCTAAATACACTACGGTTTTGAAATCCTTCGGTTGGTGAACATCAGTCCTAGGCTGGCTCGTCTCCGGAGTTGATGAATCTTGCCGGGGTAGTGTTCAGACCGCATTGTACTCTTGGTGTGTATGGTTCTATTTTTTTGCTGAGGATTTTTTTTTAATTCTAATTTAGGTGAAGTGAGATCTAGGCCTATCAAAAGACCGTGTGCTGCTCAAAGCACACTAGCTTAGTCCTTACGTCCTAGCCTTAACGCGAAACAACGGAAACGAATTGGAACATGGAAGGGTAAATTGGCACAACTTACTAATGACAACTTACCAATGAGGCACGCCGCATGAAGCTTGAGATCCTGGGACTGAGTGAAGTCTGTTGGCCAAACTTTGGAGAACACAGAACGCCGTCGGGACAAGTTCTGCTATATTCTGATTTACGAGGTGAACACGCTCCCCGGCATCGCGGAGTTGGTTTCCTACCAAGCGCTCAGGCACACTCTGCGCTTATGAAGTGGGAACTTATAAGTGAAAGAATAATCGTTGCCAGATTTAGAACACGGGTTCGAAACCTTACTATAATCCAATGTTATGCGCCAACCGATGCTGCCGATCTGCAAAACAAAGAGAATTTCTACAGCCAACTCAATGCCGTCGTAGATAGAATTCCGAAGGGTGATATCAAGATCTGTTCAATGCAAAGATCGGATCCGACAACTCGAACCATGAGTGCATCATGAGTTCACGCAGTAAAAACGGAGAGCTGTTCGTAGAACTCTGTGATAATAACGACATGGTGATGGGGGGATCGCTTTTCCCTCATCGACCGGTTTACAAGGTCATGTGAGTCTCCCGTGACGGCTTTACAGAAAATCAAATTAACCACATCTGCGTCAGCCGAAAATGGAAACAGAGCCTTCTTGATGTACGAAATAAACGTAGTGCCGATATCGTGTCTGATCATCACCTCATCATGATGACATTTGCCTCCTCTACGATAGCTCACGACGCTTAAGGCTCAAGAAAAGTTGGGCAAAGAAAACAGCTTTCAGAATATTTCACCACCGGTGGTGTGTTGTCTGTCTCTTTCCGTCCTTCGTAAAATTGTGATTGTGTTGGTGTAACACTGGGCAACATCACAAACACTCTTTCAAAAAATACGTATTTTGTTTAGTAGTGTGTGGCCAACTTTCATTCCGCCTTAAGCGAGGCGAAAATGAATGCAACGAGGCCTGTGAAAGACGCGGATGGTCAGTTAATTACCCGACCCTACTAACTAGCTGAAACGCTGGTTCGAGCACTTCGAACAACTTTTTCAAGTGCCAGCCAAACCACCACCACCTAGGCATGATCTGCCTAGGATCCGACGTATAACACGCGTCAATATCGAAGTTCCATCACTGCTAGAGATTCAAACAGCCATCCAAAGCTTGAAATCGAATAAAGCCCCACCCCAAGCAACCAAAAGTTCGGATTTTACTTAAAATTGTTCCTAACCGAACCAATTAGTTCACTCTTGGTTCACATTGAGTTCCAAGCCTCTTAAGCCAAAACATCCCCTCTTATACGTACTTTTGGTTGCTTGGGAGGGGTCGATCGCATATCAGCCGAGATGCTCAAAGCTGACCCCATGACATCCGCTCAACTACTGCCTCGTTTATTTCGTAACATCTGGGACACTGCAACTTTCCCAGTCGACTGGATGCAAGGTATCTTAGTGAAGGTGCTCAAAAAGGGTGACCTGACTGTATGCGAAAACTGGCGAGGCATTATGTTGTTGTGTACCGTTCTCAAAGTTCTGTGCAAAGTTATCCTAGCCCGGAATCAGGAGAAGATCGGTGGCAGCAGGTCGAAGATCCTGTGTGGACCATATTGTCACGCTCCGAATCATTCTGGAGCAGGTCAACGAATTCCAAGAGTCCCTTTACTTGGTATTCATTGACTACGGAAAAACTTTCGACCGTCTCAATCAGGATAATATGTGGGGTGTCTTGAGAAAATCATCGGCCTCATCGAGGCACAGTACGAGGCCATCTCGTGTAGAGTGCTGCACAATGGGGCCTTGTCCGAACCTATCCGGGTCGTGGCTGGTGTGAGGCAAGGGTGTATTCTATAACTGTTCTTTATCGTAATCGATGATATTCTGGTAGGTGCGAATGACCGTGAACCAAACCGCGGGCTGTTATGGCAGCATATAACCATGGAGCACCTAAACGACTTCGAATTGGCTGATGACGTTGCACTCCTCGCTCAACGGCGCTCTGATATGCAGAGTAAGCTCAACGACCTTGCCGACGCCGAGCGCTACTCTTCGGCATGTTTAGTAATCAACGTCAACAAAACCAAATCGTTGGATGTAAACACGGTGACCCCTTCCAGAATCCAGTTTCTCCAGCTTTAAAGCTTCTAATATCTTGTTAGCCAAATGGCGTCAGGCGATCGACATATGTGCATGGATCAAGAAAGCAAGCGCTGCCTTTGCGAGCTTAAGAAATACCTGGAAAAACAGGCAGATAAGTGAACGCACTAAAATACGAATTTTCCTTCTAACCTGAAATCTGTGCTGTTATACGCTAGCGAAACATGGTATGTATCAGTGGAGACCACTAAACGGCAGCAGGTGGTCATCAATAGATACCTGCGGTATATAATTCGGACATATAATTTCACAACTGGATCTCAAACAACGAGCTCCATCGTCGTTGTCACCAGAGGACGATAGCAAAAAAATTCGGGATCGGAAGCAGAGGCAGGCCTAGCCTGCCTAGGCGAAGCCTCAATAAAGAAATGGAGATCATTCAAGTCGGCCCTTTGCACCACCGGAGGTGTACAGGACCCATAAGTAAAGTAAGTAGTCTATGTTTTATCATTCGGGCCTGGTGGCCTCACAATTGGATCTCGAATGGTGAGCTCCATCGACGATGCCATCTGTGCGGCCTAGTTCTGCCGAACGAGCTATCACGGGGTGTGTTGTCTAATCGCGCGTGCGACTCCGTTGTTGTCCCACGAGGGAAGAGCCAAAGTCATGGCTTGCTATTTGCTGGTTAGTGTTGGCAACCGAACCGTTATACGATATTTGCATATCTGTCATCAATGCACTCTAAACGTGGATTGCCCAACTCTTAATATATCTCACCCTCACATTCCCCTACTTCTCTCACTAAAAAAGAGAAAAAAAACCATTGACTTAGGATTTTCATAAACAACTATTTGAATTGCATTTTTTTTTTTCTAATTTTACAATCCAGTATCCAGTCCGTACTTAATTCCTATATTCAAAATCATCCTAATTCAAATTGGAATTCAAATATTTTAATGTGATTTTCCAATCTGATACTCAAATCCAATGTATGAACCCGAAAAGCAAATCCAATATTCCTATTCCATGAACAAAGTTTTATTCCCAGACCAACATTGGAACGTTTTTATAATGGAATACTAAAATCAAACATTCATATAAAATGATCAAGTTTTTTTTCATTCTCCTCATCTTTTTATGCCTGCCATTGCATGGTTATGTATTTTGTTCATCCAATTTTCACAACTAATATTCTAATCCAACTCCATCTTTCAAATACAATCTCTAGCTTATAACCAAAAGTTGATTCTAAAATAATATTAAATATTTGCATCCAAGCCAATTCCAATTTTCAAATCTAATAATCATGTTACCTCACCCATTATCAAAAATCAAATGTTTCATTGAAAACCAATACCAAAAACAATCCAAGTTCAATATTTCAAATCAATATCCACATACAAATACGCAAATACATATTTACTAAGCAAATTAATCCAGCCTTTTATTAACACTCTGAAAATGTCAACTATTTCAGATTCATGATCCTCCAGCTGTATTCCTTCTAATTTTTTTGTGCAAATATTTCCAGAATTGCAACCCAAAACCAATAGAATTCGATCCGGTAGTCCATATCCAATACAATTTGATGGCCTTCCAATGGGAAAATCAAAACGATATCGGTGGTTCGCCAAACATACTATGCCCTTTAAGCTCAAGCCAATTAGTCTGGTACTCTCACACAACAGCTTCGAAATTCAAATTTGAATATTTCGACACCAACATTTCAAAAGGGCGAAACTGCTTTTGTAAACAATAGATTCTCACGTCCCTGGTGGGCTTATTTATGCTCACCCACGCAATCCAGCACAATTAAATGAAAGAAAAGGATTTGATGCTTCCATCAGTGGTGTTGGATTGCGTAGGTGGGCTCAAATTGACCCACCAGCGACGTGAGAAGCTTTTGTTTACAAAAGCAGTTACGCCCTTTTGAAATGTTGGTGCCGATTTGTGTTCTGCTGATCCACATTAACGTATGATGCGAAGAACCCGCCCCTCTTTTACACAACCTTCACCATCAAAAACTGAAACAATCCGATACTCTTCCAGAGCACCTTCGACAACACAAGCAGAAAACCGATGGGAAAACAAATCATTTTTTTCGAAAAAAAAAAATCATTTTTAGTCGAAATCGATAAGAACAACAAATCATTCAATCTGGCACCTTCGATATTACAAGTGGAAACCGATGAGAAAACGAATCATTTGCTTCGGCGCTACTCCAGAATTCTTTCGACATTTTAACTCGTTTAAGTCAAACCAATAAGAAAACAAATAACTTTTTTTTTTCGGCGTTTTTCCAAAGCGTCTGCGACGTCACAAGCCAAAACATTCAATCCATTCGACATCACATGTCGAAACCGATGAGAAAATAAATCATTTATGCTGACGCTCTTCCAAAGCGCCTTCAACTTTTTTTTAAGTAAAAACCGTTGAGAAGTCGAAACCGATGTGCAAATCATTTTATCCGACGCTCTTCCAGAGCGTCTTCGACACTACAAGTCCAAACCGATGAGTAAATCATTCATTCCGACGCTTCCCACAGCGTCTTCGACATCACAAGTCGAATCCGATAGACAAATCATTCAATCCGACGCTTTTACAGAGCGTCTTCGACATGACAAGTCCAAACCAATGTGCAAATCATTCAATTCGACACTCTTCCAGGGCGACTTCGACATCACAAGTCGAAACCGATGTGCAAAAAATTTGATTCGACGCTCTTCCAGAGCATCTTCGACACTACAAGTCGAAAACGATGAGCAAATTTATCAATCCGACGCTCTTCCAGAGCGTCTTCGACATAACAAGCCGAAACCGATGTGCAAATCATTTAATCCGACGCTCTTCTACAGCGTCTTCGATACTACAAGTCGAAACCGATGAGCAAATTTATCAATCCAACGCTCTTCCATAGCGTCTTCGACATCACAAGTCGAAACCGATGTGTAAATCATTCAATCTGATGCCTTCCAGAGCGTCTTCGACATCACAAGTCGAAACCGATGTGCAAATAATTTAATCCGACGCTCTTCCAGAGCGTCTTCGACACTACAAGTCGAAACCGATGAGCAAATTTATCAATCCGACGCTCTTCCAGAGCGTCTTCGACATCACAAGCCGAAACCGATGTGCAAATCATTAAATCCGACGCTCTTCCAAAGCGTCTTCGACATCACAAGTCGAAAACGATGCGCAAATCATTTAATCCGACGCTCTTCCAGAGCGTCTTCGACATCACAAGTCGAAACCGATGTGCAAATAATTTAATCCGACGCTCTTCCAGAGCGTCTTCGACACTACAAGTCGAAACCGATGTGCAAATCATTCAATCCGACGCTCTTCCAAAGCGTCTTCGACATCACAAGTCGAAACCGATGTGCAAATCATTTAATCCGACGCTCTTCCAGAGCGTCTTCGACATCACAAGTCGAAACCGATGTGCAAATCATTTAATCCGACGCTCTTCCAGAGCGTCTTCGACACTACAAGTCGAAACCGATGAGCAAATTTATCAATCCGACGCTCTTCCAGAGCGTCTTCGACATCACAAGCCGAAACCGATGTGCAAATCATTTAATCCGACGCTCTTCTAGAGCGTCTTCGACACTACAAGTCGAAACCGATGAGCAAATTTATCAATCCAACGCTCTTCCATAGCGTCTTCGACATCACAAGTCGAAACCGATGTGCAAATCATTCAATCTGACGCTCTTCCAGAGCGTCTTCGACATCACAAGTCGAAACCGATGTGCAAATCATTCAATCTGACGCCTTCCAGAGCGTCTTCGACATCACAAGTCGAAACCGATGTGCAAATAATTTAATCCGACGCTCTTCCAGAGCGTCTTCGACACTACAAGTCGAAACCGATGAGCAAATTTATCAATCCAACGCTCTTCCATAGCGTCTTCGACATCACAAGTCGAAACCGATGCGCAAATCATTCAATCCGACGCTCTTCCAAAGCGTCTTCGACATCACAAGCCGAAACCGATGTGCAAATCATTTAATCCGACGCTCTTCTAGAGCGTCTTCGACACTACAAGTCGAAACCGATGAGCAAATTTATCAATCCGACGCTCTTCCAGAGCGTCTTCGACATTACAAGTCGAAACCGATGAAAAAATGTCCCAATCACACCCACAGGATACTTACAAAATAATTATTTCCAACCAGGAACAACCTGGCAGGATCGCCAAATGTGCGGCCTAGTTCTGCCGAACGAGCTATCACGGGGTGTGTTGTCTAATCGCGCGTGCGACTCCGTTGTTGTCCCACGAGGGAAGAGCCAAAGTCATGGCTTGCTATTTGCTGGTTAGTGTTGGCAACCGAACCGTTATACGATATTTGCATATCTGTCATCAATGCACTCTAAACGTGGATTGCCCAACTCTTAATATATCTCACCCTCACACCATCATAAACCGATATCGACAGAAATTCGAGAGCGTAAATGGCAGGCCTCGGAAAATTCGTTCAAAAACGAACAAATGCTTCGTTTTCAGCCCGCAGTGAGGTTTTAATTTCAGTGCACCGATTGATGTGCGCTCGACGACGTTCTGCTGGCTGCACGAACAAGGGAAGAGGCAAATACAAAGCATTCGTTTTATACATTGAAAGTGGAGAGTTTTGAACGTGGCATCTTCACAAGCCGGGTACTGTCGAGGAAGCATAGTTCAGTAGGGCAATGTGAAATGAGGATGGTTCCATCGTTCATCGGCAGTGTTTCAGATGCGAGTGAGTGTTGTGTAAATACAAAACCTTATTAGCGAGAAAGAGAGAGAATGCATCATATACCTCTCTTTCACACATTCATTCCAACTGAAATGCGCAACTCAGTATAAGTGAGGCAAGAGAGTAAAATATTCTCTGCACTAGCGGGTGTTTGATTTCACTCTCCAGCTGGTTCGTACAGCAGTGCTATATGGAGCAAGGAAGCATTCTTCGCCAAGCACTTTGAAACTGTTCTCTCTTGAAGCTACCTTCCTCGGGAGCATATCTGGTGCTGAAGCATCGGTCCTCATCTTCATTGCTTCATTCCAAGCCCTGGTAAATGGAGAGGTCGGCCACACATTACAAAAGAGCGGAGACGAAATCTGCAAGCAAGCGCTGGATTGGAATCCAGCAGGACATCGCAGCAGAGGTAGACTCAGGGGCTCGTGGCGGCGTAGCCTCGAAAAGGAAATAAATGAAGTTGACAGGAATCTGACCTGGGCCTAGGTCAAGGCTAAAGCAAGCACCCGCTCAGGATGGAGATCTTTTACGTTGGCCCTATGTACCCCTAGGGGTGCTCAGGACACAAGTGATTGATTTTTGCATTGCAACTTTTCGTTTCAGCGGCGTTGAAAACATTGACACTTGTTTCCTGGATAGATCATTTGTAGGGTAAATTTGGATTTTGGAACCCTGAAAATGCTTACCGATATCTGCTTATATTCAGGGTGTCGACTACCTGGAAAAACCTGGAAAGTCGGGGAAAGTCAGGGAATTTCATTTTGGACCTGGAATGTCAGGGAAAGTCAGGGAAATTTGATTGAGGTCAGGGAAAAAAACAAAAAACTCAATATTGAAAATTTATAGTGATTTGTTTTTAATTCGAGCAATATTCTAACAATATCACTTCTAATAATAACACTTATGACAATCAATCTCTAAACCAATTTTAATTCATTGAAAGGGGACCAATAAAGGTACTGAAATGTCAGATCAGAACATAATTAATATTGCGCTTTAGCTGGTCATCAGACTGCATAGCCGATAAACAATACTCTGAGGCAATTACAGTTGACAACCACCTTCACTATTAAGCTATAAAGCTTTTTTTGTGTGGCTGTTGGCAGTCTCTAGACTAAACGTCTACTCCGGGCCCTTTTCATGTTCCCCATGGTAATCGAGTTTGTTTCTATTAATCTCAAAGCAATAACAGATGTTCCAAAGCCACGTTGCTCAAATGGTCACTATTGAGACCTGATCCAATTTTTCAAAGACCCCTTTAATATTTTAAATTATTTAGTTTGAGTGGTTTTGTGTCGGCGTCGTTTTGAATTTTTTGCAGTTTCCTTATTAGTAGCGTTTGTATCATGTTCCCATCAAACAAAAGAAGCTCTGAAAGTTTGTTCAAATACTTAATCATCAATCGCGAGAGTCATTCCTTATAAAATTATACTGGAGTACTTATGATATAGGACAATTTCATTTAATGCGATCTATCTTGATAAATTTAAATTGCTGACTAGTAACTAACTAGTAACTCTAATAAAAAACCTGATATATCATATTACCTTTCGATGGAAATGTTCGAATGTTCGAAAATTATCTAATGAAAGCAGTCGACACTGAATCAAATGACTGAAATAGGCCATAGTCCAGAACCGTTCAACAAACAATCATCAAACATGTTCAACCTACAACCAACAACTAGGAAGCTTGTTAAAAGAAAACGAAGAATAGCATCTTTGTGGACCTGTGACGGCACTCCACAGCATCGGCATCATCTCCAAGCAAGATTCTGTAGGTAATGTTTTAAAAACATTTCGTGTACTTCCATTTGATGATGTGCTTATACAGTCATTGGTCGATCCTTACGTCCATTAGGTGGTTAAAATAATGTTCATGTAGAGAGTGAATAAAAGCATCATGTACGTAGGTGGCGGAGGTCTCAATTAAACGTTACTCGATACTCCATAATCATGCTCGATCTCAAGAGGAGTTGTTGTCAATTGTAATGTTTCAGTTTTACATTCGCTGCTTTTGATGTTTATAAATCAATTTAATCAGGGTATATTCTGATTGATCTATGAGAATTTTTGTCCAGAAATTACTTCAGAATTCTCACTTATACATATAAAAAAATCCCAAGGGATTTAAAAAAGCTGTTTCGATAGTTTTATCCTGGAGCTCCTCGATGGATGTTCAGTAGATTTGTTCAAAGGCTCTGCTGCCATAACTTACACTGCCAAAAATATCTGTATAAGATATATGTGTAGCCGTTATAAATTTTTGCAATAGCTCCACCCTAATATAATCGACATAGAACCACACATAAATTAAATAATTGCTAATTCGAGACCACACATAAAGTTAATTTGGATATATATTTTATTAGTAGTTCGCGTGGAGAATGGTTATGTGTGCGCTGATATACATCATAAGTTAAATCTATGGATTTTTGCCAATAAATATGTGTGGATTTTTAGTAGTGTAGTAGATTGTATGGTATTTACTCAAATTCAAATTGAACGTATTCGTGAAGGAATCTATAAATTGAAGACGGTGTTCAAATAAATAATTCCGACCAAATTCCTTAAAGTATTGCAGTGGTTAGAATGTTTCGCTGGGCTTACTATAAGTTCTGCATAGATTTATGTGAGATTGTAGGGATTGATCCGTAACTATTTTTAGAAGTCTATAAACTCCACAGACAGTGAACAAGAATTCTTACTCCGTAAGCATACTTGAGAGCCAATGAAGGTTTCTTGATGTTCACGAAAATTCCTAATCCGTGAGATTTTTTAACGGCATTAGAAGGATTTCTATTTCCCCGACTGTTTGGAAAGAGTTCAAAGAAAGATACGATTTGAAGAAGTCCCTCAGTAGTCTTGGAGGTCTATATTGCGACTCCAGAGAGTTCATGAGAATTCCTAATGGTGGATAAAGGTACCAGAAAAGTTATAACATTAATTGGAGCCAATTTTAGAAACTTGTAAAATATGAAAATCATTCAGGAGTTATGCGCATTTACTTGAATCTTTGTGAACGACCAGAATTACCTATGTTATTCCACAAATCCTTAATGTTCTGTTTCTAGAAAAAGATTTGGCTTAAGGTACACCGGGGCAAGTTGAAACGGTTTTTTCAAAGTTAAACTTTGAAGTGCTGTAAAAAAAATCACCCTTTGATAAATTTTGAATACGTTTCCGGTGCATGCTAGTTCGGGCCATAGATTATACATAAAAAATAAGCAACCTTACCAAACTTTTTATGAATATTTTGAATACTGAAATTATTTTTTAATATGCATCGTTTCAACTTGCCCCGCCTATCGGGGCAAGTTGAAACACTGCCCTATATACAGCCATAAGCTAATTTTGCGGTATGAAAAACAAAATATATGTACTCAGTGCGACTCAAGATGCACGGGATTGTGTAAAGGATACTGTACTGCCAGGATTCGCATAAGTGTCCCATGTAAATTTTTGACGATTTTGATTTTCTTTCAGAAATCGGCTTAAAATTGTCTCCTGTTTCAGAAAAACTGATAAAATTGTAGGCTTTTTTCGAGAAATATGAAAATAAAATCTCACTTGTGTTGTCTCATCTTGATATTTACTCGCATAAATGTCCGATTCCATATTTTGGTACTCTTTTACACAAAAATAAGCTTTAATATAGTCCATTTATTTGTCCCATGGCAATATATGCAGATAAAGAGTAAAATGCAAAAGTTTTGGAAAAATTGTATTTATTTTTCAATTCATTACACTACTAAAAATCCACACATATTTATTGGCAAAAATCCATAGATTTAGCTTATGATGTATATCACCGCACACATAACTATTCTCCACGCGAACTACTAATAAAACATATATCCAAATAAACTTTATGTGTGGTCTCGAATTAGCAATTATTTAATTTATGTGTGGTTCTATATCGATTATATTAGGGTGGAGCTATTGCAAAAATCTTTAACGGCGACACATACATCTTATATAGATATTTTTGGCAGTGTAGTTTTTTTTGCCTTCTTCCATGTAAAACAAATTTGAAAAATTCACAGAAAATTAAACAAGTCGAAGAAAACTTACATGGGACTATTATGCAAATAAGGGCAGGATACAACTAAAACACAAGCATAATATTCAAGGACCAAATTCTAGGCAACACACTACGCTGGAAATTCATCAGATTGGTTATCTCCTACTGGTGACCACTCGGACTGCTCTTCAGGATGGTTCAATATTTGGTTCACTTGTATTGTGCGCTTGATTAATTCAGTTGTGTCTTCCTCATATCATATTAATTAACCAGCGTATCTTCCATAAACTCCTTGATTGGAGATACAAGGGGCTGGGGAGGTGTAAGGTGGAGTTAACGAAATGTTTACATGCTCTAAGTTTTTTTTAAGCCAGTGCTCACTACAAGGAAAATGAAATTAAGAATCTCAAAATTAGATCATGCATACTAAACATGATCCTTTTTCATTCTATTCTTTACTGGAGACATTTATTAAATTTATTTTCAAAAGTTTTTATAAGTTCATGTTTTCCGAATGTATTTACCGACATTGTTGAATTTCGGAAAAAAAATTATATTTAGGGTCTGTCTCAATTGGATAATTAAACTGAAATTAAACTTAAAAGTGACATTTCAATAATTATCAAATAACCCTGCTCGCAGAGCAAGATTACTTTTGACAGATATCGAATCATTTTCCATCGATGTCCTATTGGAATTGCTGGGTAGCACCAGCCATTCTTATAACGGGGTGATTTTTTAATTTTCGAACTGTCACTTTTAAGTTTAATTCTCCAAACGAGAC
The DNA here is from genome assembly GCF_024139115.2 of Armigeres subalbatus. Classification (NCBI taxonomy): domain Eukaryota; kingdom Metazoa; phylum Arthropoda; class Insecta; order Diptera; family Culicidae; genus Armigeres; species Armigeres subalbatus. The sequence continues at coordinate 99,939,261 of NC_085140.1, forward strand.
AGACCCTTAGTAGCGATCATGACGATTTGAATCGTTGTTTCAACTTGCCCCGCCCCCATAGAAAATTGACCCGACTAAATCGGGTGCGAATCGGCCGATTGTTGCACCGTCGCTTATGGGAATTTAACACAGGCATTGGCCGATCAATCACTGTACTTAGTCGGTAGTGCCGATTTTTATCGATCAAATCGGTTGATTCGTCGTTCGTTTAAATTGGTGTGCACGAAATTCCACTACTAAACAAGCTATTTTGTCGGAATGATATTAAATAGGGTGATTAATTGACCCACGCCTGTGTTAAAATCTCATAAGCGTAGGTTGCAACAATCGGCCGATTGTACCCGACGAAATCGGTCGATTCCAGCTGTCAAATTTTCTACGGGGGCACCACACATTTCTAACCACACGGGCGGCTATCATTGAACCATATGAACACCCTTCAATGATGACGTTTTGAACGTTTGTGCTAATGATTGTTGTCATTTTTCTAAACTGAACTGTCACAGAGGGAATTTTTGCGTGAGATTTTTTTGTGAACGGGAACAGCAAAATAACAGGAGAAAAATTGAAATTAGTATCATATACTGCAGTGCTCGCTAAGAGTGAAAAACGAAACTCATCCTACTGAGTGGTGCAAGAGTGTAAAATCGTTTTATCAGTCGTAAATATCGCAGAGGTGTTATCAGCAGCTTAAAATTGTAAACAGCAGTAGCAGCTAATTCCACGACTTCGAGTCGGGGACGGAACGGTAAGCCATAGAAGTTCATTTCAGACGGCAGCAGCAGTTGAATGTGTTCTATTGTCGCAGGGAATCTCTATCCGCATACACAAAGAGGGCCTTGAAGAACTTGTGAAGTGGTTATCAATATTTCCAGCTACGGAGTTTGTTACGTATTGGAGGAAGCACCAGCTGTTACAAGATTTAATCCGTTCGGAAGGTGGGTAGAAGAACGAAAGTGGTCGACGTAATCAGAATTTTTATTTGTCATTCGACTTCCAGGGTTGACTAAGAAACGGTGTCTGGTTTGGAAGTGTGATTCTTTTAGTTACTCATACTAAGACAGGCGAATCAGCAGCAGACTCGTTGGACATATTCAGCTGAGGAAGGTAAGTGTAAAACAATATAAAATAAGTCTGGCATTGCGATATAGAGACAAGCCACATCGTATTGATGATTCATTTGTTTATTTTGAGTCTTGCGTATGTTACGTTTGGTTTGGCCTAATTCAATTATAATTTAATACAAGTTTAGAAATTTGGTTTGAAATATATTAGGGTAAGACACCCAGAAATCGTCCTCCCCTCAGTTTTCGTCCATCTATTTTAAAACCTTCATTTCTCGAAAACTAGTTGTTGGAAACAGTTAAAGTTCAGGTTTTTTCATGATTGATTGATGCTTGTATGGAAAAACTTTAACTGTAACTGTTTTCAACAACTAGTTTACGAGAAATGAAGATTTAAAATTGGTGGGCGAAAACTGGGGGGAGGGCGATTTCTGGGTGTCTTACCCTATAGGCTTGACAAGAAAATTCTTCTAAACTTTATTAATTTTATCATAGATTTTTTGTAGAAGTCGAATTCATTTAGGTTTTCCAAGGTATCGACAGTAATCAAAATGAAGCATCACAAAACGTAGAAAACTAGACAAAAAAATCTATCATTAATGGTCTGACTTTAGGCAAACTGACTTCGTTTAATTTTAGATGAGTTATTCCTCGTTTGAAAACAATGGGACCGGGTCGAATTCGACCACAAGCGAAGCTGACTTCCAAAAGCTGGCACAGACGATCGCCACTAGCATCCAAAAAATCCTGCAAAATGGTAAAGCCAATCTTGTACAAAATGTCAAATTTGTACTATTTTCAAGTATTTGTAATTTCTTTCAGTTTCATCTATGCAAAGAATGGTTAACCAGTTCGGAACAGCCCAGGATTCGCCCGAGTTAAAACAGCAGCTGTAAGTTTGTTTTATCCATATAAACATTCATAGATACTCATTTTCACGTTCTACCCCCACAGTCACCAGATTCGAACCTACACCCAGCGGCTGATCACCGATACGAACAACCTGTTGAACGATCTGGTCAACTGCAAGGAACGGCATCTGAAAATTCAACGGGACCGTTTGGTCGATGAGTTCACGGCAGCGCTGAATGCATTCCAGAAGGTGCAACAGAAGACGGTTGATTTGGAGAAGAATGCCGTACGGCAAGCACGGGGTGCGCACGTGACCCTGAACAAGCCGCCGGGCTCCAACCATTCCAGCATGGGTTCCTCCGCCAACTACAACAATGCGTCGATGTTCGAGGACAATTTTGTGAGCGGTCAGCGGGGACAGACGCAGGAACAGTTGCAGGAGGAGATCGATCTGCAGGCACTGGAGAATCAAGAGCGAACCATTCGGGAGCTGGAGGTGAGCTTCGCATTTTGTATGAAGTATGAGAAAAGAGTTTATCCGAAATGTTCTATTTTGTAGGAGAACATTGTGAGTGTTAACGAAATCTACAAGAAGCTTGGTACGTTGGTTTATGAGCAGGGCCACCAGGTGGACTCGATCGAAGCGTCGGTAGAACAAACGAGCGTTTTCGTGTCCGAAGGAGTGCAGCAGTTGAAGCAGGCCAGCCACTATCAGGTGAGACTTATTTTTTTGTAGGCGAGAAGGCTTCGTACTGTGCCTCGATGAGGCTAATAATTTTCTCAGGAAGCCCCGTGTGTCACAGGGCGCTCCACATATTCTCCCGATTGAAACGGCCGAACCCTTTTTCGTAGTACAGGTTGGACTCGATTCTCCGGAGATTCGATTTTTTGTTAGGTATTTAGTTGGAGCTTCCTGGTAGCTTAGTTTGACAAGGCTGAACCCGTCCCTACGTTTCCCTACTAGGACACAGGCCAACAGTGGACTAGCCTATGGTAGCCACTTGAACATCATGTGCAGTAGTTAGATCTTGTGCCGAAGTCGTTTTTTAGAATTGCAGTTTCCATTAATAGCGTCTGAATCATATTCTTAATTCCCATCAAACAAAAAAAGCTCAGAAAGATTGTTTTTTTAAATTTTCTCAAAACAACTCATCCGCTTCTGCAGGCCAAAATTCAAACGTCGATCGAACGAATCCCACAACAGTTCCATGCAGACCACCACCATCAACAAGTGGGAGAAGCATTCTACTACTTATTGATGACTCTGGTCGGCGTAAAAGACCTATCAGACTCATCAAATCGACGTTCTCATCCCCACCCACAAAAACAGAGCCGCTTTGAAAATTTGGTATTGAGTTAAACATCATTCACAATAGTCAGTTCTATTATTAGTTTATGATGAATTAGAAAACTAATGGAAACGAATTTTAGAATATCATCGTCTTCTTAGATTTCGATGAATATTAAACGCCTAAAATTTTGTATTTAGTGAAAGCTTCTGAAACTGAATCAAAAGGCCGAAGCGGGTCAAAGTTCAGAACCATTCACCAAGCAATTATCAAAAAAATCAACTTACAGTTTTAACCACTACATATTCTCATTTTACGAAAACGCCGATTACTATCTTTACGGGCCTTCTTCTTGTTCTTCAATGGATCTACATCCCAACTGGAACTTGGCGTGCTTTTCATCTTAGTGTTCTATTAGCATTTCCTTTGTTATTAATTGAAAGCTTTTCTATGCCCGCCATTGCATGAGTATGTATCTTGTGTGGCAAGTACAATGTCGAGAATGTTTCCAACCCGCAAACATCCTAGACCGGACTGAGAACCGAACTCGCCATCTCCGGATTGGCAATCCTACGGCTTTGCTCGCAAGGCTATTGCAGACCCACAATGGCCTATGGTGGTCTTAACAGCATCTTAACAGAGTTTTAATACATTACATGAGCACAAGCATTTCGGAATCCAAAACAAAATTCACTCGCGTTTTCAAGGGCACACCACTCAATATGAAAGCATCGCACAGCTGTCATTTTCATTATTCTACGCATGCTGCGACGCAGCAAAGCTGAAATCTCGCTTATCTTTTCAAAAGGACCTAAGTAACATTTTTTCATGAATTAATTTGAATACTGCAATCGACGAGCTCGGTGGTCTAGTGGCTACCGCTTCTGCCTTATAAGCAGGAGGTCGTGGGTTCAATTCCAGGCTCGTCCCTTTCCTACTTTGTATTTCTATCTTAGTTCTTTCTGTGTTTCACGTTCTACCAAAACGATTCCTACTGTTATAACCTTCCACACAATCCCAAAACCTCCGGTGGCACCTATGAGAGGTCGTAGAGTTCTCTGCATCTTTCTTAAGTAGGTGTCTAACAAACCATCCTTCCCCTTCCTCAGCATTCGCAAGGACGTGGCCAGGACAGATCTCGACTATTGGAGAGTGCAATGCTTCCATCTAAGAGATAGTTATTAGTCCCAAATCAATATCTGAGGTAACGGATGAAAGTAATGCTACTCTCATACAATAGTCTTGGCTTGTACCACCTACGAATTTGTGCGAATTGCTCAATGCTAATGCTAATGCTAATGCTAATTAATTTGAATACTGCAATCAACAGCCTTCATGTTGTTCTGTTGATTGCGCTATTCAAATTAATTCATGAAAAAAATGTTACTTAGGTCCTTTTGAAAAGTTAAGCGAGAAATAATAAAAACAAAAGTTGTCCTCTGCCCCCGTATTGATTGGGGTGCCCTTAAAAACGTTAGGGAATTTAGTTTTGCAGGCCTGGTAGCGGGTCACTTTTTAGTGACTTGGTCTCTTTTTTCAACCTCAAGTCACTAAAGTCACTTTTTGTCGCAAAAAGTCACTATTTTTAACTACAGGTAATCTTCGATATAACGTACCCCGGGTATAACGTACACTCGATATAACGTCACTCGATATAGCGTACATTTTTCTTCGTTATAACGTACACTTTTAAAAATAATTTCAATTTGGGTAGTTCTTACAAAATAATTTACTAAATTGCTTTGATCATTCATGTAGGGATGACATTATTGTATGGAGTCTAATTTTATCAGCTAGAAGCATTAATTACTGTTTTCCCCAGTTTGCGCTATCCTCAGAATTCTCCCGAGGTAATGGATGATATTGAGATAATGAGGTTTTAGGTATAACTAGTTGATATTCGTCAAAGTCAGAATTGAACGGGTTGTTTAAGGTTTAAGTCAGTCAATGTCGAGTAAAGCATTGGTATTGTAGATTCAGGCTTAGGATATGTTTTTTATGGAAATTTTAAAAGAGTCCCAAAAGGAATTTCCGAATCAATTCTAGAAAATAAAAATTGATTGAATTCATGAAGGAATTAAAAAAAACTGAAGAAATTTTCGAAACGAAATCGTAAAATAATTTCTGGAGGAATATTTTAAAGAATTTTCAATGTAATTTTTAAAAGAATTCCTAGAAGAATTTCCGAAGAAGTTTCCTTAATGCATTTTTAAGCAATTCTTAAAGGAATTTAGGAAGGAACTCCAAATAGAGTTTGCGAAGAAATTCCTAGATTTCTATAGGAATTTATTCGGAAATTCCTTCAGGAATTCCTTCCAGAATTTCTTCCGGAATTGTTCCATCTGATTTTCCTCCTGTATTTCCTTCGAAAATAGCCCCAGGTAGTTGTTCTTTCAGAAAATGCACCAGTAATTTATCCTGAAATTCCTCCAAAAAATCCTTTGAAGATTACTCCAGGACCTTCGGAGATTCCCAAAGGGATTTCTTCAAAACATCTTCCAGAAATGAATCCAATGATTCCTTCGAATATTCTTCCAGGAATTCCTTAGGAATTTCCCTTAGATATAAGGTCAATACTTCCACATAAAATTCTTTCTTTGATTTCTTTCAAAAAAACTTCTTGAGCAATACTTTTAGAAATTATCCCATGAACTTTTAAAAAAAAAAAAATCCTAGGATAAAATTCAAAGAAACTCATGGGGAATTTCTAAACGAATTTGTAAGTGTTGGTTATATTATGTAAGGAGTATTTCTCGAGAAATTCATGAAAATGTAGTAGTAATGCGTAAATTGTTTGTGAATGGCAGATAAAACTCGTCTTTATGTGTAGGTTTTCCCAGTACTTTAGCAACTGCAGTAGAGCAGGGCATGAGTAGCCTGCACCACCCTGTAAGACTGCATCCAACCACTCACCATAGTCCTCCAACTCAACACCAGAGGGCCAGAAGCACCTTCGTTAATTAGCCATTGAGGGGTGGCGTAATTGGATCGGCACTATGAGACAGGTGACTGACCTGGAAAAGGAGGTCATAACTCTGGGATGCGGTCACTATTCCAAAGTATTTTGAAGCGAACGGATGTTACAAAGTTACAAGGTAACCAAAGTTGGAAGTTGAAGAGTAGAGAAGAAAGTGTGTGGAACAAGAGAAGGCGTTGAGGACAACCCCACTGTTTTTGGGTTGAAAACCCCTGCAAGAACAGCCGTCATTCCCTGGTTCCGTAGTTCCGTAGTGTTTCCGCCGATAGTCGATTCCCAAGCCACCCCGGCGAAACCACCGGTAAGCCCGCAGCGAACAGAGTTGTTCGCTGCCGGGTCGTCGGCCATGAATGACAGAAATTGAGTGATGCAGTGCTCTTAGGAAGAGAGGCTGTAAAGACAGGTTAACTAGCTTTAAACGAGAGTGAAGACAGCAGTAAATAAAGTGTCGCAAAGTGAACCTGTGTGGTTTTCCCTGCATTTTATTGCGATAGTTCCCTGTCCGCAAGTTGCTTGAAGGGAGCGTGTCGACCCCAAGGCTATTGGTTCAGGGAGTCACAGCATATCTTTGGGCATACTTATCCGATAATTACAAATTCTTGAAGGGCTTTAAGATTGAACTCCTGAAGGAACTTTCGACATTCTTAGATTTCTCCATGAATTTCTTTGGGCATTGTTTCTAGATTTCCTTTAGAAATTCCCCCAGGGATTTCTTTGAAAAATACTCCGGAAACAACTTCGAAAATAAATCTAAAAATTATTTTTATTTTCCTCCTCAATTATTCTTCGAAAATTGAAAGAATAAATTTTAAGAATTACTTCAGAATCTACCTCAGGAGTTCCTTCGAAATTCTTTCGCAAATTCTTCGAATCATTCATTTTGAAATATATTAACGAATTCCTTTTAAACATTCTTCGTAAATAACTTCCGAAACTTCTTTAGAAATATCTACTGTTAGCCGACGCGCGTCTAGCGCACCTTCCAGTATCACCTTAATAAATCTACTACTACACTTTAAAGTTTTTCTAAATACGGGAGGCTATCAATCACCACATGGGAGGTATGATAATAGATAAGAGGAGAATAGAGGATAAAAACAAAGAAAGATAGTTAGCAAGCCAAAGCGAACTGATATTTCCAAACAATTAAGAATAATTTGTTTCCCATAGTCATAGCCTTTCTATAAAGTAGTTTGGAGCGGTGATAATAATTTAGAGCCGGTAAGCCATGAATGTTCTATCGAATCAGATAAATAACCGATATGTGATTCATAACTAGGTTTTACACTACTAGTGCCCGCAAGTTGAATTCCCAACCGTTAGACTGTTAGAGTACCGCCAATCATTGTGAAGAAGTACTAGACTACACAGGTGAGATTGATAATTATGAGTGCAACATGAATTATGCTCATTAATCTATCATTAGGCCGCTCGAGTCCAGCACATGCAGTAGTTCCAGAACGAAGCAATTGTGATTATATACAAGAACTAAACGTAAGTGCTCATAAAGTTCATTGTCAATTCTATGTCACTTCTTGCACAGGGGTTCACCCCACACTTTTCAAACGGAACAGATGCTATGAACTAATAATGAATTAAAATAATTTACCCCCTATCACACAAATAGTTAACGTTAAGAATATTATAACTGATACACAACATAATATGTCATTCAACAGGAAAATTATATTCTTCCAAAACCGAGCTGTTTGCGTTTGTATTTCCTGCCGGTCGAAGAATAGTATTTCGGAAAATAACTCCCGTTGAAACGACTTTCAACATTATATAATTTTCGTTTATCGGACGTTTGGTGACTGAGTCGAGCGTGATGTCTAATCGTGGAAGTGCTAAATCAGGCGAGAAGAAGGATAAAGGTGCGCGCAAAAAGTCAGATGTGGGTGGTCAAAGTGCTGGTGGTAGTGAGATTCCAGAGGTAGTAGTGGTGGATGAAACTGTGGAGGGATTTTCGTGCAAGACGTGCAGAGGAGCGGATACCAAGGAGATGGTCCAGTGTGACAAATGCGACGGGTGGTTCCATTTCTCCTGTGTGGGTGTATCCGGAGACATCGCCGACAAGAGCTGGAGTTGTACTAACTGCGTTACAGCGACATGGGTCCAGCGAACTAAGGCGGCTTCGGAAAACGTCGCCAAGCAGGATGACGACAATCGGGATCGCAGGTCAACGAGAAACCAGCCAATCGGTAACATCGTAACAAGCACGCGCACGAATCTAGTGATTCCTGCAGCAAATGGAGTTCGAATATGCACCTCTCTGGATCAAAATCCCGTTAACAGTACGCCAACACCCGCGATCGGTCAAACAAAGATCGATCAGCAGAAGCAGCAGTGGGAGTTTCCTGATGGAAACAGTCGGAATGTGGACCTTCCGGTTGTAGACGCCGCCAAAGCATTGTCAGAGTGTTCCATTTCGTCATCGGAGAAGTCGGCGGTAAAACGTGCAAAGCTAGGGCTTATGCGACTACAGGAGGAAAGAGAATTTCAGAAGCAGCAGGAAGAGCGGCGTAGAATCGCCGAAGCGAAAGCAGCGGATGAGCATCGTAAGTTCCTGGAAGAGAAGTACCGACTGCTAGAAGAAGCGTTGAGCGAGAAGGGGTCAAGAAGAAGTGAGAAAGGATCGAAAAGCCGCAGCGAAACCTCGAACCGAGTGGGCGAATGGGTACAGAGAGCATGCCAAGCACAGCAAATTGAATCGGAAGCGGATGGTTGTCACAGAGATAACCTACACCGCCCCCTTGACAACACGGAGCCAACTCACCCTAACGGGCGGTTCGAACAGCAACGCATTCGTTTCGAATCAGATGCCCAAGCCGGATTCACTAGTAATGCGGAAATCGGTCTGCGATCCTCCCAATTCCAACAATTTCACCCGGCAACCGTAGCTGCAAGGCAGCCATCGCAATCAAGATTCTCCAATCAATTCCGTCAAGGACAGCCTTCCTATCTAGTAGGCAATCCATACAGCTCAACGATAAGGCCGCCATTTAATTCTACTACCTTCGATGGACAAGTCCTAGCTCCACCGGCCTGTTCTACTGGAGTTCATCAGCCGAACCTTCAAAGCGGCATCCACGCCTTTCCCGGATCGTTTCACGAGGAGTCTCGAGACGAATTCCAGCTTTCTCGTTCCCAAGTGGCGGCCAGACAAGCCGTTCCCAGGGATTTACCAACGTTTTCTGGGATCCCTGAATAGTGGTCGATATTCCTGTCGATGCTCAATCGTACGACCACGATATGCGGGTTTACCGAGGAGGAGAGCTTAGTTCGGCTACAGAAAAGTCTGAAAGGGAAAGCTTACGAAGCTGTAAAAGTCGTTTAATGTTCCCGGGAACGTAACAGGCATTCTGTCTACCTTGAGGATGATGTTCGGGCAACCCGAAGTCATCATTCAGTCGCTGATAGGGAAAGTGAGCGCTCTACCGGCTATCAGGGAAGACAAGTTGGGCACACTGGTCGATTTCGCCGTACACGTACAAAACTTCTGTGCCACCGTAGACGCGTGTGGACTGCAGGAGTATATGTACAACGTCACGTTACTTCACCAGCTGGTTAGCAAGCTACCACCATCGCTCAAACTCAACTGGGCGCAGCATCGTTTAACGATGCCTACAGCTAACCTGGCGACTTTCAGCAGCTGGATCTACGCCCTAGCAGAAGCCGCCAGTGTCGTCACGTTTCCGCCGTCGATGCAGTCTGAAAAGCTTACCCATAGCGAAGCTCGTGGCTCCATAAAAGGTAATGCGTACCTCAGCGCCCATTCCGAGACACCGTCTATCGCGGAGAATAATAAAACTTTGCTGAAGGAAGATTCGACCTCAAAACCAAATCCGGCGAAGCAGGGTTGCCCAATCTGTAAAGAAAACTGCAAATCCGCCGACAAGTGTAGGCGCTTTTTGGAACTCTCCCGAGAATCACGCTGGGCTGTTATCAGGGAGTTCGGGTTCTGTCGTACCCAGGCTTGTAAAATGTCATATGCATGTCATTTGACTAATTTGTTCATAACTTTCTTCAGAAGCCAAATTTACACCATAATTTTAGATGTACTCATAATGCTTGAGTAGGGCTGTATTTTTGTCCAAGTGTACATTACTCTAAATATAACATCTGAGGCTGGAAAGTCGAAACTCTCCAAAATGTCACGTGTCATTTGACATAATGTCATTTGAATGACATTTTGCCTCCCACACCTCAGATTACATATTTACAGCAATGTCTTGTTAGACAAAGTTGTAGGCACATTTAAGCGCTATAAGTTCGCCATACATCAGGAGTTGATAGCTAACTCATGAAAAAAGTTCTGGGAAAAATATGCAAACGAATGCAAATGACATTTTACAACACTGGTCGTACCTGTCTTTGTACGCATAAAGGGTACTGCAACGCCAAGCCATGCGGAAAAAATGGGTGCACCTACCGGCATCATGAGCTGCTGCACAACGATTCAAAGGCAAACCCTCAGAGCGACGCAGTCGTGGTCGAAAAAGGGAGTGGACCGTCCGCTCCACTCTGCCCGAGTCCATCCGGATGCAACACTCATCAATCGGCTACCAGCTCAGCACTATTTCGCTATCTCCCTGTCGTACTGTACGGGAAAACTAATGTAGTTCACACGTACGCCTTCCTAGACGAGGGTTCCGAGCTTACCCTGCTCGATCAAGACCTTGCTGATGTGCTCCAGCTAGATGGTGTCGAAAGACCGCTGTGTTTGCGGTGGACCGGTGGAACTGAACGCTGTGAACCGGATTCCCGAGCCTACAATCTTCAAATCACTGGAGCCAAGGTGGGAAGCAAGCGGTTCGATCTCAACGATGTGCGAACGGTGAAGGAACTGAAGCTACCGCAACAGACGTTGGACATGACCAAATTCTGCGAGGAGTATCCACACCTCCGAGATTTGCCGATTGATTCCTATCGAGATGTGCAGCCACGTATTCTGATCGGAACAAAGCATGCTCATCTGGGCCTCGTCTTGAAAAGCAGAGAAGGAGAGTTTGGGCAGCCGATCGCAGTGAAGTCACGGTTGGGCTGGACAATCTGTGGAGGACAGGGCGATGGGCACGGAGCAAATCTACACCACTACAGCTTCCACATCTGTCCATGTAACACAGAAGCAGACGAGAATCTCCACCAAGCGATGAAAGAGTACTTCTCTCTTGATAGCCTCGGAGTTACCAAACCGGACAAACTGCTGCTATCCGTCGAAGATCAACGTGCACTCACGTTGCTCAATTCGCTCACTCACCGCCGGAATGATCGGTATGAGTCCGGGCTATTGTGGCGATATGATGACACGCGCCTTCCACATAGTCAATTCATGGCGCAGCGGCGACTCAATGCTTGAACAAACGGATGGAGTAGGAATCTGATCTGCAGACGACTCTGCAATCAAAAATCGAGGAGTATCTAGCAAAAGGCTACATCAGGAAGCTCGGCGAGGAAGAAATTAGCCGGAAAGTGCCACGCCGATGGTATCTACCAATTTTCCCCGTAACCAATCCAAACAAACCTGGAAAGGTACGAATAGTGTGGGACGCGGCTGCTAGCGCCCACGGCATTTCACTTAATTCAGCCCTCCTCAAAGGACCCGATCTACTGTGCAAGCTGCTCACGATCCTTCTTCAGTTCCGGGAACGTCGCATCGGACTCACCGGCGATATCAGTGAAATGTTTCACCAGGTTCAAATCCGCGCAGAAGACCAATTCTCTCAGTGTTTTTACTGGAAGAACGAACGTGGTGAAACGGAAGTGTACGCCATGCAGGTAATGACATTCGGGGCATGTTGCTCTCCAACTACTGCGCAGTTCGTGAAGAACACCAATGCCGACCAATTCGCGAATGAGTATCCAGAGGCGCATCAAGCCATCATAAAGTCCCACTACGTTGACGATATGCTGGTCAGCGTAGACTCCGAAGAGCAAGCCATCCAGTTGGCCAAGGACGTAAGATATGTCCATCAGCAAGGCGGATTTGTGATTCGAAACTGGATCAGTAACTCTAGGAAGGTTTTGGCAGCACTACACGAGGTGGGCATCAGCGAGAAATGTCTTGATCTGTCCTCCGAACTAGCCACGGAGAAGGTTTTAGGCATGTGGTGGAACACGACCGATGATGTTTTCACTTACAAAGTTAGATGGAATCGCTACGATCCGGCTCTGTTAGGAGGTGAACGAAGGCCAACGAAGCGGGAAGTTCTACGTGTCTTGATGACCATCTTCGATCCGCTAGGGCTGATTTCTCATTTTCTGTCGTATTTAAAGATCCTGCTGCAACAAATATGGCGATCCGGTGTACAATGGGACGAACATATTGACAACGACTCCTATGAAAAATGGCTTACCTGGTTGAAGGTGCTCCCAAGAGTTGAACGAGTGAGGATTCCCCGGTGCTACAGTTCCCAGTACCCTACAAGGGAAGCCGACGAAGTGCAGCTACACACAATGGTAGATGCCAGCGAGAACGGCACGGCCGCCATCTGCTATCTTCGCTTCGTACGCGACGGATACTTTTCCTGCTCCATTGTCGCAGCCAAATGCCGAGTTGCCCCGCTGAAATTCACTTCGATACCACGATTGGAACTCGAAGCTGCCGTGGTTGGTGCACGGTTATCGCGTACCGTCCGTTCTTTGCTGGATCAACTCGGACCATCGGCGATACAGCCAATACGTCGGCCACAGGATCAGCGAAATCCTCGAAATATCCGAAGCACACGAATGGAGATGGATCCCTGGCAAGCAAAATCCTGCAGATGACGCCACCAAGTGGAGTAGTCTTCCAGAATTGTCATCTGAAGACAGGTGGTTCAATGGTCCCGACTTTCTTCGATGCCCTGAAGATGACTGGCCGGAACCGCACAATCACAAAGATTCGACCGACAATGAATTACGTACATCGCTTCTGGTACACCACACTCTTCCGGAGTCAGTGCTCTGCGTCAACAACTTCTCGACATGGGAGAGCCTACGCAAGGTTGTCGCATACGTCCACAGATTCATCGATAATTGCCTCAACAAAAGCCGAGGAACACCTACAGCAACCGGTTCATTTGAGGCGAAGCATCTCCTCAAAGCCGAACGTACCATTATTCGACTCTGCCAACAAGAATCCTATCCCGATGAGATGACGACGCTGCAAAATCCAACTAAACGACCCGAAGCCACGATGACCGTTCCGAAATCTAGCCCATTGTATCAGCTGACACCCTGGCTAGACGATAACGAAATCATGCGCATGCGAACCCGCATTGCTGCATGTCACTACGCCACTGATGATGCCAAGAACCCAGTCATTCTTCCGCAAAAACACCACATCACCCGCCTGATAGTGGCACACTACCACCGCAAATACCATCACCACAACCACGAAACGGTAATAAATGAAATCCGCCAGAAGTATCGCATCCCTCACTTGCGTGTTTGCTATAAGCAGGTGCGTAAAGATTGCCAGCAGTGCAAAAACCAGCACGCAGTTCCAAACCCACCATTCATGGCGGATCTTCCGCCCGCCCGCCTCGCAGCATTCTCACGAGCATTTACGCACGTCGGAATTGACTATTTCGGCCCAATCGAAGTCACAGTCGGCAGAAGAGTGGAAAAGCGGTGGGTAATGCTTGCAACGTGCCTGACTATCCGAGCGATCCACCTGGAAGTCGCTCACTCCCTTAGCACAAGCTCCTGCATTATGGCCTTTCGAAACCTTATGGCCCGCCGTGGCATACCACAGAAGGTCTACAGCGACCGCGGCACAAACTTTGTTGGTGCAAATAGAGAATTGATGCAGATCAACGAAGTCATGAACGAACGCGAATTCATGAAGGAATTTGGGAGCTCCGGAATCGAGTGGGTCTTCAATCCACCTCTCACACCACATATGGGTGGCAGCTGGGAGCGGTTGATCCGCACTGTCAAAACCAACCTAGCTGTAGTGTGTTCGTCAGTAAGGCCTTCTGACGAAGTACTTCGGAATTTGCTGACCGAAGTTGAGAACACCGTGAACTCGCGGCCCCTATCTCACGTGCCGCTTGACGACGACTCGGCACCAGCGCTGACACCGAACCACTTTTTACTTGGTTCATCTAATGGATCGAAACCGCTATCCGATCTCGACGACAGCGGTGCAGCTCTCAGACAGAACTGGCTAAAATCCCAAATCCTGGCAAACCAATTCTGGAGGCGCTGGGTAACGAGCTACCTGCCAGAAATTACCCGCAGGAGCAAATGGTTTGAACACGTGCAGCCGATCGCCGTAGGAGATGTCGTCATTATTGCCGATCCTACACTCAAAATAATTTCCACTTAGAAGGTACTGGAAAACATATGTAGATTTTTTCCATCTAGGTTCGATTGTAAAACTTAAATATTTCGTTAGTGATGGTACTCACAGCTCTCAATTCACTTAAAAATTGTAATTAAATTTAAGTGAATTGAAATTTCAACAAACACATAGATTTTAAGTGAATTGGCATTATAGTTTGAGAAATATCCGTGTTAGTAATAATAATTCCCATCCACTAGAAGCAGACGGGACCAAAAACAGAGTAATGAAATATTTATTTCATACTCACATTTATTTTTATAAATTGCTCTTATGACATTTTTGAACAATTTTTCATTAGCGATTGATGGAAAACATACACTTCGGTCTGAGTACCCCACTCATATATTTTTCTTACATTCGTGACAAGTAGTATTTACTAGAAAAGAACATAGATATTGTTTTCTACGTTTTCATTTAAATTTCACTACATTTCTTTTTGGTATGCATATGACATGTGAGTAAGTTTTATTAGACACAAGTAAGGTCATCATAAACGTCGATTTTTAAAGCCTACCTGATTTTTATAGTGGAAATTAAGTGACAATTATTTTGAGTGTAAACTACCCCGCAACTGTTGGCCGAAGGGGAAAGTTATCGCCACCAAAGTGAGGAGAGATGGACAAGTTCGGTCCGCAACGGTGAGGACATCGAATGGAATATACGATCGCCAGGTGACAAAATTAACGGTTCTAGATATTAGGAGCGACAAAGAGTAAGTTAACCCACAGTCAACATACCTGGGGGGAGTGTTAGCCGACGCGCGTCTAGCGCACCTTCCAGTATCACCTTAATAAATCTACTACTACACTTTAAAGTTTTTCTAAATACGGGAGGCTATCAATCACCACATGGGAGGTATGATAATAGATAAGAGGAGAATAGAGGATAAAAACAAAGATAGATAGTTAGCAAGCCAAAGCGAACTGATATTTCCAAACAATTAAGAATAATTTGTTTCCCATAGTCATAGCCTTTCTATAAAGTAGTTTGAAGCGGTGATAATAATTTAGAGCCGGTAAGCCATGAATGTTCTATCGAATCAGATAAATAACCGATATGTGATTCATAACTAGGTTTTACACTACTAGTGCCCGCAAGTTGAATTCCCAACCGTTAGACTGTTAGAGTACCGCCAATCATTGTGAAGAAGTACTAGACTACACAGGTGAGATTGATAATTATGAGTGCAACATGAATTATGCTCATTAATCTATCATTAGGCCGCTCGAGTCCAGCACATGCAGTAGTTCCAGAACGAAGCAATTGTGATTATATACAAGAACTAAACGTAAGTGCTCATAAAGTTCATTGTCAATTCTATGTCACTTCTTGCACAGGGGTTCACCCACACTTTTCAAACGGAACAGATGCTATGAACTAATAATGAATTAAAATAATTTACCCCCTATCACACAAATAGTTAACGTTAAGAATATTATAACTGATACACAACATAATATGTCATTCAACAGGAAAATTATATTCTTCCAAAACCGAGCTGTTTGCGTTTGTATTTCCTGCCGGTCGAAGAATAGTATTTCGGAAAATAACTCCCGTTGAAACGACTTTCAACATCTACGGAAAATATTTTGGTAATTCTTTCGGATAGTCCTTCGAAAATTCGTTTGGGGATTCGTTCTGGAATTCCTTTACAAATTCCTTCGGAAAATTATTAAGGTTTTGAAGATTCGCGTAGGAATTTCTTCGTTTTTTTTTTCAGGGATTCATTTAAGAGTTTCTTCAGGAAATCCATCGGAAATCCCTTTGGAGATTATTTCACAAATACCTTAAGAAATTTATCCAGAAATTCTTTCAGAGCGTTAGCGTTGAACTTAATTTCTAAATTCAAAAAAGACGTTAATCAAAATTTTAATTCAATCAAAGTCAATTGCCTATATTCCGGGGATTAAACCACCCGACTTGGACATTCATTTACAATGTTATGAAAACTCATATGTGAATATGTACATTATGTGGAAGATAATGATTTGAAAAATGTATTGGAGGAAACCACTTTCCCTTCGATGGGACTCGAACCCACGACACTACAGTACGTTAGACTGGTGCTTTAACCAACTAAGCTACAATTTGGGAATCTCGTGCTCATTCAGTAGCCGCTAGGTTGCGAAGGCCGACGGAAGTCCTTCGTAGCTTAGTTGGTTAAAGCACCAGTCTAACGTACTGTAGTGTCGTGGGTTCGAGTCCCATCGAAGGGCAAGTGGTTACCTCCAATACATTTTTCAAATCATTATCTTCCACATAATGTACATATTCACATATGAGTTTTCACAAAATTTAAAAAAAATCAGGATTTGTCAAAAATTCCTCCAGAAATTCCTTCAAAATTTTCTGCGAATCTTTCAGAACTTTCTGCAGGAAATTACTTAGGATATTCTTTTAGTTTTTCCAACAACTCTTTCAGAAATTTCTTTGGAATTTTCTTCGGAATTTCCAGAATTTCTTTAAACATTTATGAGTAAATTCCTTTAGAATGTTTTTCGGTAATACCAGCGGAAAATCCTTTTGAGAATATGTTTGATTTTTCAGGAATTCCTTTGGAAAATAGTTTGGAAATACAATTTGATTTTTTTTGTGGAATCCCTTTAGGAAATCTTTGCCCAATTTAAATCCACTAAAGAAAACGGATACTTAAATAATAAATGAATATTCATGCAAACGGTGCAACGAAAAGCAAGCCTTGTGTTTCCTGTGCCTCTTAGCCTCTTATTTCCTGTGCTTTATATAGATATAAAATGAAGAATTCAATTCTTCGGGTCATTTTTCTTAGTAACGAACAAGTTTGTAGGAATTGTTCACAAGAAAAGCTGTTTCACACTGCTAGCTGAGCCTTATATAAAAAAATAATATTCGCCCATAAAGTACATGATAGTACAACATTTAAGTAGTGTAAAATAAGGATGATTACTCATGCTTCGATATAACGTACAATTCGATATAACGTACAACTTTGAAATCGATATGTACGTTATATCGAAGTTTACCTGTATTTTGAAACTATTGACTAAGATTTTTCTTAATAAAGCTTCTTGTATCCGTCGGATGATGCTTTGTTCTTGGCATATGCTCTTATTGGCATTTCACCAGTAGCTAATGGAAGATGTTTTACACGACAATTTATAAATTGGTATACAGTCATGCAAGAGACCTTCCGGTTCAGATTTTTTTTCAAAGGTCAAACATTATCAACTAAAATAGTGTTGTTATAGCGTATTTTTATTATAGATCCTCTATACAAATGATCGTTTTGTGGTGAGTTGTTTTTTTGATTGACAACCTTATTTACTCTATTATTTACTGTGTTTTGTCGCTCCTAAATATGTTTTAAGTGGCCAACATTCCACCACAATTTCAGGATAATTGGATTTTGAGTTGTTGCCATAATATGAGGATACTGAGATGAGCATCAGCTTGAGACTTGACAAATTTGGCGAAAAAAATCAAGAAAATATAAATTGTTCTCAGGTGGATTTGCAAGATTTGACAGATGTAAAAAAAATATTTATTGAGTAGATATCATAGAGAGGGAATCAAGTCTCCCCAATTTTGAATATTACATGCTCTATCGCATTACATAGCAAAAATCGTTCATGAATACGCACAGCAACTTGGAAAATCTGCGTATTTTAGGGGAAAAATATTTAAAACTCCAGAGATTATCCTGCATTATAAACAGGAGGTCTAGCGTCCAATCCCAGGGTCGTTGTATCTGAATCTTTTAAATTTTTGTTTTGTTTTCTAGAAAAACGATCCGTACTGTTGTTCCTTTTACACTAAAAATTCCAAAAACTTTCATGTCACCTGTGACAAATCGTAGAGTTCTCTGCATCTTTCTTAAGTAGATGTTTAGCTAAACCAGTGATCGTAATTTTCACTCATTCTCACGAGAAGAGAATACTCATTTACGCAGATTTTCGCCGAAAAAACATTTTCGGTAAAGGACAGGTCTTATGAGTGATAACCATGTTTCGCTCACTTTCAGTGGCGTAAGAATTTGATTTGCTGGCAATACTACTCATAGTTTTGAGTAGTCCTGCTTTTGACTGATATTGAGTTAAATCTCCGTGAGATTAAAAGAGAGGGGAAAACAATTTTACTTAGTCACTGAGTAGATAAAAGTTAGCGTGTACGATTTTCGTTCGTGAGTTCGTTCTAAGAGAGTTTTAAGAGAAAAGAATGGTGAGTGAAAGATGTTTTCCGCAGGCTACTGACATCCTATTGTTTAGCCCAGCGGTTCTCAACCTTTTTCTTGAGAGGTACCCCTTCGAACTTTTGCATTAATTGAGGTACCCCTGATTTTTTGGTGTAAATGCAAATAAGCGTAATTCATAAGATCTATGAAGAATGGACCTGAAAACTAACGGGATATATGCTGCCTTGAATCGCATATTTGTCCAATATGAATAGGAAACCCAGCAAAGATGAGACAGATATGCAATTCACGGCAGTATGACTCTTGATAAAGTTGGATGAAGTTTTCATTATTCCGTGAAACTTTCCAATTCAAGTTAAGTTTATACATAAATACTTTTATGACTATTGGAGGCTTCTGAGCATCTTAAAAGGAGGATTCCGAGCCCCTTTTTATCGGCGGCTTTGTAGCTACTTGAAGAAGGTTTATAAGCCTCTTGAAAGAATAATTCCGAGCCCTTTGAAGGGAGGTTTCCGAGCCTCCTTTCAAAGCTTCTGAATCTCATGAAAGTTGGCTTCCGCGCCTCTTGGTAAGAGTCCTCTGAGCTTCTTGAAGTTAGACTTCCTAGCCTCTTGAAAGGAGGCTTCCGGGCCTCTTGAAATGAAGCTTCCGGGCCTCTTGAAAGGAGGCTTCCGGGCCTCTTGAAAGGAGGCTCCCGGTCCTCTTGAAAGGAGGCTTCCGGGCCTCTTGAAAGGAGGCTTCCGGGCCTCTTGAAAGGAGGCTTCCGGGCCTCTTGAAAGGGGGCTTCCGGGCCTCTTGGAAGGAGGCCTCCGGGCCTCTTGGAAGGAGGCCTCCGGGCCTCTTGGAAGGAGGCTTCCGGGCCTCTTGAAAGGAGGCTTCCGGGCCTCTTGAAAGGAGGCTTCCGGGCCTCTTGAAAGGAGGCTTCCGGGCCTCTTGAAAGGAGGCTTCCGGGCCTCTTGAAAGGAGGCTTCCGGGCCTCTTGAAAGGAGGCTTCCGGGCCTCTTGAAAGGAGGCTTCCAGGCCTCTTGAAAGGAGGCTTCCGAGCTGCTTGGAAGAACACAGCAATTAGTTTTGAAATTTCTACGTCTTGTAAAATTGCAGCAGAATTTTACAAGCAAGAACAACTTAAATTTATTTCGATATAAAAGAACAGTAAGATCAGTTGATTGTTACGCTTATTTGCATGCTCCAAATATGTGCATGAAAATACATTTAAAACCACAACATATTTTTATCTGTCAATGCTTCCGAGCTACTTGGAAGAAGACTTTCAAGAAACCTAGGGTGCTTCCTTGCAACATGGCAACCAAGCTATTCGAAAAAAAATCTGTCATGCTTTACAAACGGAGGATTCCGAACCTTTAGACCCTAGATTTTAGTTCAGAAGCATATCTTTAACATATTATTCAACATTTTGTTTCGATCAGGTAGATCGCATAAAAGATTTTTTTTATTTGTTTATCCAACGTTTTGTCCTTTTGATCTTTTGTTCCGCTGCCCTTCATACACTGTGCTGGTTATGATGGCAGGATTCAATTGACTTTGATTTATTTACCGCCATGCGTATTGTACAAAGTTTTGAAAGAGAGAAAATATACAAGTATCAAAATTTTATAAATAAGTTTTGATTGGAATTGTAACACGTCCGCCATTACGGATTTTTGGCCGAGGTACCCCCTAGGTCCAGCGAAGGTATCCCAAGGGGTACATGTACCCCAGGTTGAGAACCGCTGGTTTAGCCCATTGCCAGATCGTAGCCAGGATGTCCCGGGAACTATTTTTTCATATTCCTTTTAAATGATGACAGCGGTCTATGTCTATTAGGGTGGCTCAAAAAACACTTTTTCAATTTTTTGATGGGCCGCCTTCTTATTTGGTTCTATTTGATGCCCTGATGCTCTGGACAAAATTTCAGCCAAATCGGTCAACGTTTGGGCGGTGCTAAACTCGTTGGAAGTTTATATGCAAAAATGTATGCTGAAACATCCAAAAACAGTGATTTGCAGTTAAACGGCACAATTTACGATCAAGAACAATGATACTCATTCAGCTCTTGTAGAATTAAATACAGAATGTTATGCTGAAAACCGTGAGAAGAGCATCAGGGCATCAAATAGAAGCAAATAAGAGCGCGGCCCATCAAAAAAATTCCGACATTCGCACTAAGTGACCAGCCCACTGAAGTCTGTCGTATTTTATACGATTCACAATATTTTCTTCTTTGTATACTTGATACAGCTAATGATTTATGTGTCTGCGCCACACACCATTTTCCAGTTTCCCTACGAGTACTGTAAGCAGCACTTTTCGCTCAAAAACCCCGAAAGCTCTCCGGTCTGCCTCTTTTAATGTCTATGCTTCATGGCCACTGGTAGAATCAGAGTTTTGCATAAAGCAAATTTCGTTTCCGTCTGCATGTTGCGGGACCTAAGCTGTTTACGTTATCCGTAAAAGGCCCTAATCGCAGCAGCAATACGTCTTTTCACTTCACGGGAAACGTCATTGTCACATGTCACAAGCGTTCCAAGGTAAACATATTCTACCACAACTTCAAACACACACCAAACACGACTAGGTCTTCCTCTATCTGTACCTGCCACCTTGTACTTTGAATTAATGGTGAAGCCTATCCTTGCCGTCTCCCTCTTCAGTGGGACAAAAGCCTCCACTACTGCTTTGCGATCGATTCCAATAAGGTCAATGTTGTTGGCAGGAGCATATGCGACCGTGTGATGATAGTTCCGTTCCTCTGCACGCCTTCGAGTGCAATGTTGAACAATAAATTCGAAAGTGCATCACCCTGCTTCAATCCGTCTAAGGTCACAAACGAGGTTAACACTTCGTCTGCAATCCGAATACTTGATTTCGAGCCACCTAGCGTTGCACGTACCGTCAAACAGGGTGACTTGCAACAGCGGGGTGTTGCGTTTTCTCAGGCATTGCAAATCATCCCATCATTCGATCTTTTGAGCAAAGATAGTGATCAAATAATGGGATATCGATCTTAGCTATCTATCCGCTCAGTAAACAAAGTGCAATGTTCGTCATGGAGAAACATTTTTTCACAGCTTTTGTTGTAGCAACACCTTCGCAACGCGAACAAACCCCGAACCGCGCTGGCTATCCGGATCATCATCGATAATATCTTTCCAGAGGGCTCAACAAGGTATATAATAGTGATTAGGGATAATATCTTTGCACAAGCAAAGATAATATTCTGTGCTCAGATGATATTGCAATGCCTGCGTTTTCTACAAGTTTTTGTTTTTTTACAATAAAAATATACCCAAACATCGACTTATATCATCACGCGTCCCTAGTTTACATTGTATTCGTTGTTCCTAGTTGGTATTTAGGTGAAAATATAACTCACTGTTGTTTTTTTTAATATTATTTTGTGAAACTGTTTCGTAAATTGAGTCACACGTCCGTGTATCAAATTGAAAATTATTTCGCCAAAATTGATCCCCTCTCCAGTTACAGTATCTAATAAGGTTTGTAATTCCGCAAAAACTATAAAATAATAAAATTGTTTGTTTTCGAAATATCAACTTTTTTGAAATTTGTCCCCATGCGGGGTGACTTGCAACAGCTGATACACGATAGTTTTATTTTTCAAAAACCGCTAATTCAGTTTTTAAACATTTTTTTTAACTGAAATTAATTTTAATATTACAGAATTTTTGTACCATGCCGCGAAACTACAAGAAAACTGCAGGAAGTCGCATGTATGCTATTTTTTCAAAGGAAACTTTGCCTTCAGCGGTAGAAGTTAAAAACACAATTAAAAAGTTAAAAACACAACAAGGTATATAATAGTTTATCCGGGAAGCCGCTCGACGGTACGATTTGACCCCAACAACAATTTCACATTATCTTAATACAGAAAATAGTAAAACTAAGTCAGATTCACAGTGGTCAAGCGGTGTTGAATCCCCAAGAAGATCCAACACTGGTGGATGGTTTGCTTTTCAAAAGAATGATCCTAAAATAATCGTGGAAATGTGGATGGCAGGGAAATAAAGGAGAAGCGTTTTAAAAACAACTATCCAGGGAATAATCGATTGTGCACACTATTCTTAAACCGACATAAAGCACTTTCAAACCGATGAATTGAAAATATCAATCAATGCGTTGAAATCGTAAAAAATCGGTATGAGAGGAGGGGGTTCCCTCAAATAAGGCCCCTGTATTGGCAGTGGGGAAGAATGACCCAGGATGAACAATCACTATGATTAAGTTGTTCTAAAACATGTTATGATTTAATTAGATGAAGTGTTGCAAGTCACCCCGTAGTAGGGGTGGCTTGCAACAACCATCATTTTGATATTATTTTCATATTTTTATTACTGTTGTATATCTGATTATATATCTAATCACTAATATTAGGACACATTAAAAGTATCATATACTAGTAGAATGAATAAATCCTTTTAATTCAGAATTATTGAGAGAGAAACTTGAAAGTGTTGCAAGTCACCCCGTTTGACGGTAAGGTACACTGGGGGAAGTGGAAAAAGGGGGTAAGTGTAAAAATCGACTCGAAAAATTAGAATTGTACATACTTAACCGTTTTTTCCACATCATAACATTATGCAAGAATATACTTTGATGCTCACACTAATATTATGATCGAATTTGTATAATACATACACTAAGACGGTTAACGCTTGAACTGTAATTTTAGGTTTCGCAAGAAGTTGATTTTTGCATTCATAAAATGAATTCTTATTTGCACCAGTTGTCCCTCTTTCAAGTGAATTTATATTACAGGTGACCATTATAATACAAATAAACTAATCCCATTCAATTGGTAGTGGTTTGTACCAAGAAAGCAAATATTCAAAGATTTTACACTTACCCCAGGTATCAAACACTGTGGGGGAAGTGGATAATGTTCTAATTATGCAATTTTTTCTTTCCTCCAGGGTCTATTACGATAGCTGTGAATCTTAATATGTTCCTTCTTTGTTATCATTGTGATTCCAGTGGTGATTCGACTAATATAAATGAGAAAATGCCTGATTAATCCTCCTATCGGTATTGATGCCTTTCGCATGTTTGTAATATGAAAAAAATGTATAAGAAAGTTAAAAATGGCACTGATAGGTAAATATATTCTATAATTCACATTAATTTTTATTCATAACAAGTTTCGCCGTTGAATGGAATTTTTTTGCAAACAAATTGTTTAAGGACAAGTGCTCTACAATAGCTGATAATTGTGTACGTGCTTTGCGCACACACATACATACAAATACGCACATACAGACATCATCTCAATTCGTTAAACTAAGTTGATTAGTATAAGTCCCATTTTTCCTTTAAAAAGTTCATCTTTGGGACGAACATATAGATTTTACGTACACTAAGTGTTCGAGAAGGCAAAATCAACCCTCCACTAGCTATTACGAGAATTCCTTGAGGATCTATTCCGTTAAGATAATGAAATTATTCCACAAAAGATACTCAGAGCAATTTTCGTATTGATTTTAGTTACATGTAACTACTCGTCACTATTAAATGTCAAGGTAACATGGGTTTTTCACTTACCCCACCCCACTAGGGTAAGTGGAAAAACAACTCCTAATTTTAAAATCAATTTCCATAATTTTCAAGCGACCAAAATTGTACGAATTACCGCACAGTTGGTGCAAAATTGACTGTTTTTGATAGCCCATTTTGACTGAACGCATTTAGATCATTTAAACTGGTTTTACACTGATTCAAACATGGACTATCGATTTTTCTTTTCCACTTCCCCCAGTGTACCTTATCAGTTTAATCAGTTTCGCCGGCAAACCATGTTCGGACATTATCTGCCACAGCTCATTTCTCTTCACTGAATTGTACGCTGCTTTAAAATCAATGAACAGATGATGAGTCCGCAAGTTGTACTCCCTGAATTCCATTTTGGAAAATGGCATATAAGGTACAGTGGGGCAAGTGGGTAAAGGAAATCGTATATTTCATGTTCATCAAGTCATAAAAGTTGAAGATAATATTGAAATTGATCATATTTATGACATAACGAATCATCTATCCAATCTTTATATGCCTGCGAACAAGATCTTTGGAAAATACTTGTAGGATACAAAATATTTGGAAAACAAAAAAAATCGGTTTCAATTTTTCACTTGCCCCACATGTGGGGTAAGTGAAAAAATGATTTTAAAAGAGAATTTTTCAATATAAGAACACATTTTCTGTTCATATATTTCATGCAAATGATAATTATACCGAATAGAGCATAACAGTGATCTGTTGTGGTGCGTTTTGACACTTCATGAAATTCATGAAAGTGCCTCCATTATATGATTTTTGTAATTTTATGTTTTTTTTACTTCAATTTTTTGAGATCTAATATCAGGGTGGCCACCGAACCGGGAAAAACGGGAAAAGCGGGAAAAAGACGGGAAATTGAAGTCACCGGGAAAAAAAGCGGGAAAAACCGGGAATTCAGGACATGTACCGGGAAAAAAGAAAAAGTTTTCAATGAAGTTGATATAACAAAAAGATTTATCCTTTAATATTTATTATTCTGTCGCATTCCAGCTGAATAATTATATGATTTTAGTGCATGGCGTGTGTGTGAGGTACAAAAATTAAGTACACAGGATTCTGTTTTTACACGATTTTTTTCGTTTTTAATTTTGATCGTATGAGTTCAATTTTCCACCAAAGTCTTTGAAACATCTTTCAAAAAATCCTAAGTAATTCAAAGAAAAATCACATGGTAATTAATATGCGTTAAACCAAGGATGTTATCGATCATTTAGTAATTTGCGTTCGATCATTTAGTAGTTTGCCAATAACTCATTCCAGAAGCTGAATTTCAAAATGTATTGCATGGTGGACTTCTAGAGCGAAAGTTTTTTTACAACTCTGCCTAATGGTTCGTTGTAAGAATTCAACTAATAACGGAGATATAGCGCTAGTTGCAGTAACTTAAATTAAATGATTGGAATTTTGTTATCATTTAGTCTAAGTAACTGAAACTATAGCTATAACTCCTGTACTAGTGGAATTCAAACAACGGACCATTAGGCAGAGTTGTGGAAAATCCTTCGCACTAGAAGTCCACCATGCAAAACATTTTGAAATTCAGCTTCTGAAATGAGTTATTAACAAACTATTAAATGATCGAACGCAAATTACTAAATGATCGATAACATCCTTGCGTTAAACATTTAGGATGAGTGCAAAATTGAGAAAATGTAAATTGTGTAAAAACAGAATCCTTTGTAGATCTTTTCCCAAATCCAGTTTATGTTGTCAATGGATCGTTTTAATATTAATTTCGAGTGACTTATGTTTAAAAATTTTACAAATCATTGAAAATTGGAATTTTTTGATATTTTATGGTTTTGCCTGTAATATTTCAAAAAGTAGGTAAAATATCTTTATTTTAATATTTTTGCACAACTATCCTCGCAACTAACCTTATAAAATAGATGGTTATGAAGGTGAAGGATATCTCTATGATATTTTTCAATTTGTTCCACGGAAAATAAGGAACAAGTTCCTAAACTTAATTCTAACTGAGGGAACTTTCAAACTTTTTAATTATAAATTCAATATTTCATTTCAATAGATTAATTGCCTTATTATCGATTTAATTTTTAAGAGAGAATAATGTCTTTGCTCACATAATTTTGAGATAATTTGAAAATTCTCATCAGTTACTCAGGAAGATATTCTTTGAAATAGTCTGAATAAGGTCAAACCGAGAACGCATTTCGCATAACACGTTGTTGGTAATTTAATATATTTATTTCAAAGGTTCGATACAAATGATCAGTTGTTTCTATACAAAACTAACCTCCGGTTTGGTTAGAGAATAAAAAACCTAGTTAAAGTTCAAAAACTGTTACCTTATTCTTTTCAAGTAAAATAAAAACCGGGAAAATTTGACAAAATTTATCGGGAAAAGCGGGAAAAAACCGGGAATTTGAATATCGAAATTCAGTGGCCACCCTGTAATATGTTATCTCCATTTGTGTCTAGCACTACTTTCTATTTCAGGTTTTTAGTAAGATAATGAACCTTGGCGATAATGCAGATAAATTATCCTTGAAATAATCATCAAACCTGGAATCATATTGTGTTTCATTAACAATCCACTTTGATAAGAAAATTATTTTGAGCTTTTTAGTGGAATGTTTTCACCTGTCATAAGACGAGTTTATACAATCCCATTGAATTCCACCACTTAATTGTATCTTGACAGATACGTATTTCGACCTCAAAAGTAAGGCCGTCTTCAGTGTCTCGTACGTCGAGTCAAGTACGAGACACTGAAGACGGCCTTACTTTTGAGGTCGAAATACGTATCTGTCAAGATACAATTAAGTGGTGGAATTCAATGGGATTGTATAAACTCGTCTTATGACAGGGGAATCCACTTTGGATTTCAGTAGAAGAGTCTATATTACCAAATAAATAAATTTAATAAATTTTGATATATATTGTTGATATATTTGCAATAGTAGTGATTCTTGTATTTAAGCTATATAAATAACATTTTTTCACGAATTATTTATCAAACATGGATTATTTAAAACACTGACATGCTTGGCACTTTGGGTTCCTGATTTAGTATTACCACGTATCACTGTAATAACCAAAAGACTTCGAATGAGTTCGAATTGGTATCATTTGTTTATATACGCTTAATAGAAATTATTTGTGCTTGGAAAAATAGAGAAATGCATTCAGTGTCGGAAAATTTTCACTTGCCCCACCCATGGTAAAAAACAGGCAAATCCATAAAATATTTTTTTCAAAATTTATGATGTTCATATCAATATTTTTGTGGCTGGAATTCAAAACTACAAAGAAAACCAACTTATCAATGCACTAATTGAATGTGTTATGGAAACCAACATAAAAAAATATTTGTATTTATTGACACGCAAAACAACTTGTGCAAAAGATAAACTTGAAAGGTTAATAAACTTTTACTCTCGCATGTTGAAATGGTTCATTATTTCATGTTTCACTTATTCAACGCATTGATTTGAATGGCCTTGTATGATTGTGAAGTGGAATTGAATACACTAAGGTTTTTTTTACGTCGCTCCATGTACCGCGTAAAAAAAAACCGCGTAAAAAAAACCGCGTTATTTCAAAAAAACGACGTAAAATATGGTACATGCTCTGTGTGACTCATAGAACAGATTGTGTTCAAAGCCGAAGTTATTGGTCATCCAAATAAATCCCGAAGCAAGGCCTTCAGATCTACACGCGTAACCAAAGATCTGTCCGCCTGTTTCAAATATGGTACATGCTCTACGTGACTCATAGAATAGATTGTGTTCAGAGAATAAGTTCTGGGTCATCCAAAAAAATTCCGAAGTAAGGTCTTTGGATCTATACGCGTAACCAAAGATCCGTCCGCCGGTTGCAAATATGGTACATGCTCTGTGTGACTCATAGAACAGATTGTGTTCAAAGCCGAAGTTATTGGTCATCCAAATAAATCCCGAAGCAAGGCCTTTAGATCTACACGCGTAACCAAAGATTTGTCCGCCTGTTTCAAATATGGTACATGCTCTGTGTGACTCATAGAATAGATTGTGTTCAGAGCATAAATTCTGGGTCATCCAAAAAAAATCCGAAGTAAGGCCTTTAGATCTATACGCGTAACCAAAGATCTATCAGCCTGTTTCAAATATGGTACATACTCTGAGTGACTCATAGAACAGATTGTGTTCAAAGCCTAAGTTCTTGGTCATCCAAAAAAATTCCGAAACAAGGCCTTTAGATCTACACGCGTAACCAAAGATCTATCAGCCTGTTTCAAATATGGTACATGCTCTGAGTGACTCATAGAAAAGATTGTGTTCAAAGCCTAAGTTCTTGGTCATCCAAAAAAATTCCGAAACAAGGCTTTTAGATCTACACGCGTAACCAAAGACCTGTCCGCCTGTTTCAAATATGGTACATGCTCTACGTGACTCATAGAATAGATTGTGTTCAAAGCATTAGTTCATGGTCATCCAAAAAAATTCCGAAGTAAGGCCTTTAGATCTACACGCGTAACCAAAGATCCGTCCGCCGGTTGCAAATATGGTATATGCTCTGTGTGACACATAGAACAGATTGTGTTCAAATCCTAAGTTATTGATCATCCAAATAAATCCCGAAGCAAGGCCTTTAGATCTACACGCGTAACCAAAGATCTATCCGCCTATTTCAAATATGGCACATGCTCTGCGTGACTCATAGAATAGATTGAGTTCAAAACATAAGTTCTTGGTCATCCAAAATTTTCCGAAGTAAGACCTTTGGATCTCTGGATTCTGGAACCCATTTTGATGAGCTCAGCTGCGACACCATCATTACCAGCTGCTTTATTGGTCTTTAGCTGTCTGATGGCATCCTTAACTTCCCTCAGGGTATGGGCAGAATTCCGGTGTGTAGGCTAAACGGTGATTATGCTTAAGCTGAAGAACCGGTCTTTGATCCTCAACCTGCACATTCTCTCATGAATCGATCACCACCAGATCGCGCCTTTGAATATCGCCCATCACTATGGGGACAAGAATGCGAGGTACACAGTATATTATATGAACCACACAGAGCATGTACCATATTTGAAAAAAGCCGATAGATCTTTGGTTACTCGTGTAGATGTAAAGGGCTTACTTTGGATTTTTTTTGGATGACCAAGAACTTATGCCCTCCTTAGCCGTGCGGTAAGACACGCGGCTACAAAGCAAGACCATGCTGAGGGTGGCTGGGTTCGATTCCCGGTGCCGGTCTAGGCAATTTTCGGATTGGAAATTGTCTCGACTTCCCTGGGCATAAAAGTATCATCGTGTTAGCCTCATGATATACGAATGCAAAAATGGTATATTGGCTTCCCTAGCAGCACACATATTCCATATAGGTTACTGCAACTCATGTGTGACCAGATTTGGTCGCAATCAAGTTGCTGCAACCAGATTTGCCTGATTTGTGCTACTCGGGTTAGAAATATCGCAGTTCATAACTGTGGAAGTGCTTAATGAACACTAAGCTGCGAGGCGGCTCTGTCCCAGTGTGGGGATGTAATGCCAAAAAGAAGAAAAAGAAGAAGAACTTATGCTTTGAACACAGTCTATTCTATGAACCACGAAGAGCATGTACCATATTTAAAACAGGCTGATAGATCTTTGGTTACGCATGTAGATCTAAAGGCCTTACTTCAAGAATCTCTTGGATGACCAAGAACTTATGCTTTGATTACAATCTATCCTATGAGTCACATATAGCATGTAGCATATTTGAAACAGGTGGTTAAATCTTTGGTTACACGTGTAGATCTGAAGGCCTTACTTCGGAAGTTTTTTGGATGACCAAGAACTTATGCTTTGAACACAATCTTTTCTATGAGTTACACAGAGCATGTACCGTATTTGAAACAGGCGGACAGATCTTTGGTTACGCGTGTAGATCTGAAGGCCTTGCTTCGCGATTTTTTTGGATGACCAATAACTTAGGTTTTGAGCACAATCTATTCTAGAAGACACACAGAGCATGTGCCATATTTGAAACAGGCTGATAGATCTTTGGTTACGCGTATAGATCTAAAGGCCTTACTTCGGAATCTTTTTGGATGACCAATAACTTATGCTTTGAACACAATCTATTCTATGAGTCATGCAAAGCATGTACCATATTTGAAACATGCGGACAGATCTTTGGTTACGCGTGTAGATCTAAAGGCCTTGCTTCGGGATATTTTTTGGATGACCAATAACTTCGGCTTTGAACACAATTTATTCTATGAGTTACACAGAGCATGTACCATATTTGCAACCGGCGGACGGATCTTTGGTTACGCGTGTAGATCTACAGGCCTTGCTTCGGGATTTTTTTGGATGACCAATAACTTAGGCTTTGAACACAATCTATTCTATGAACCACACAGAGCATGCACCATATTTGAAACAGGCGGACAGATCTTTGGTTACGCGTGTAGATCTAAAGGCCTTGCTTCGGGATTTTTTTGGATGATCAATAACTTATGCTTTGAACACAATCTATTCTATGAACCACACAGAGCATGCACCATATTTGAAACAGGCGGATAGATCTTTGGTTACGCGTGTAGATCTCAAGGCCTTGCTTCGGGATTTTTTTGGATGACCAAGAACTTAGGCTTTGAAAACAATCTTTTCTATGAGTCACTCAGCGCATGTACCATATTTGAAACAGCCGGACGGATCTTTGGTTACGCGTGTAGATCTAAAGGCCTTGCTTCGGGATTTTTTTGGATGACCAAGAACTTAGGATTTGAACACAATCTTTTATATGAGTCACTCAGCGCATGTACCATATTTGAAACAGCCGGACGGATCTTTGGTTACGCGTGTAGATCTCAAGGCCTTGCTTCGGGATTTTTTTGGATGACCAAGAACTTAGGCTTTGAACACAATCTTTTCTATGAGTCACTCAGCGCATGTACCATATTTGAAACAGCCGGACGGATCTTTGGTTTCGCGTGTAGATCTAAAGGCCTTGCTTCGGGATTTTTTTGGATGACCAAGAACTTAGGCTTTGAACACAATCTTTTCTATGAGTCACTCAGCGCATGTACCATATTTGAAAAAGGCTGATAGATCTTTGGTTACGCGTAAAGATTTAAAGGCCTTACTTCGGAATTTTTTAGGATGACCCAGAACTTATGCTCTGAACACAATCTATTCTATGAGTCACACAGAGCATGTACCATATTTGAAACAGGCGGACAGATCTTTGGTAACGCGTTTCTTCGGGATTTTTTTTGGATGACCAATAACTTAGGCTTTGAACACAATCTATTCTATGAGTCACACAGAGCATGTACCATATTTGAAACAAGAGGACAGAACTTTATAGATCTCAAGGCCTTATTTCAGGAGATTCTTGGAACAGTTTGAGCATAGATCGGAAGACATTCCTGGTTTCATATCACAAAAACCATGTACCATATCACGATCCATACTAGCGTACTATGACCTACAAACAACACCTAGCAAACAAATAGGAAGAAGCCCCGTCCATTATAAGTCCCAATTTAAAATTTTCTAAGTCCCCAGTAGGCACCGGCATCAAAAAATCTTCTAAGTCCCCAGTAGGCACCAACATATAAAATTTTCTAAGTCCCCCAATAGGTTTTTTTTTACGTCGTTTTTTTGAAATAACGCGGTTTTTTTTTACGTCGGTACCGCGTAAAAATATCCGCGTAAAAAAAAACCGCGCAAAAAAAACCGCGTAAAAAAAAACTTCAGTGTAATTTTGTGCTTCATCAGTGAAATATTTGCGTTTTTTCACTTACCCCATTTACCCACTTACCCCACTGTACCTTACGTCACTTTTTCAGATTACGGCAGTATATGGGCATAACAACTCAGCAGGCTGTAACAGATGTATATTCTGAGAACACTGAGCGTCATTTCAAGTATAAAAAAAAATAATTCTTTGTGAATGCTTTTTTTCTCGGTTTTCCGAACAAAAAGGAATTGCCTTCCTACTCACCCGATTTGGATTGAATTAATCATTCGGTATGGTCTATCTTGAAATCAACAGCCATCAAAACACCGAACATATTATCGAGACATTTGAAATCATGTCACAATCGTCAAAAATGTGTGAAAAGTATCTGTATAGAAACGTGCGGCCATCGTGATTTTTTTTCAACACGATCGAAGGCGTACAACTCAGGATACAGGGGTCATTTTAATGTGAACAAATTCAGCTTGGTTTATGTAGTCCTATAACATGCAATGCATGCTGATTCTTTAATTTATTCCAAAAAATATTTAAAAACCTTTCTTGTTGTACGGATAATTTGCAGACACCCTGTGTTTGCCGTGTTTCAGATGTTTGTAATAAAACTAGACCTAAAATTATGTAGGTTAGACGAAAAAAGTGTCAGAATAATCAAAATTCTCCACATTTTGATGAAACATCTAACATTTTGGCAAGGCAAAACGCCCTAGTGGGACTAATCTACAATGTGCAACGCGTCTCCATGCACTTTCCATGCCAGAATGCTGATTCGCCGACTGGTGGTGCGTTGTTTCTTAAAGCTGCCAGATAAAAGGCATTTTGCCTCATGAGTTTTCCGGCAACAACATATCACATTTTTCCACATTTAATGTTAATATTATCAATATGGTTGAGATTTTCTACAATTTTAAGATGGTATACAGCTAACACATTAGACAACAGTATTTGCCTCGCTAGGGCATATTGCATTTTCTTCCCCTATTTTTAGCATTGTTCTTGCAAACGTCTAGATAAGAGGCTCTCTTTCCTATATATATAAGTAAAGCTTATACATGTTCTCTCTCATTATTCGCCCACAGAATAAAGCCCGCAAAAAGAAGCTGATCCTGGCGTTGATAGCGGCGGCCATCCTGGCGTTTATTATTCTAATCATTATCATACGTCATTAGAAGCGGCGACTCCTGTGAACTATTACACTCCGACGTAGCGCGGTTAGGCTTAGTTTGTATATGTACCTATATTTACCAAGACACAGTTATTGGAAAGATGCAAATGGGAAGGAATAAAACAAAGTGTAATATTTTGACACACTACATTTTCTATTCATATTTAACGAATCTAAACTTACTACAATTCGGTTTCTAGTGCTTATTTGTGTCCTACTTGCTAAACTTTTATTCCTTGGTGCAAAATTTGCTGAAAAATGAAATGTGTTCCGATGGGCTCCTATCGGAATGTGATAATAAGGTAAAGCAGATGATTACCACAGATAGAAAAGATGAATCAAATTGAGTAAAATGGTAATTCCTATGTAAAGTGACGTGATCTTTGTTTTGTTTGTAGCTTTCGAAGATGATTTGATATTATTCAAAAAAATGTACTACTTCTATTATTTATACACATGTTCTAAGCGATACGGTCTTGTATTATTACTTATCTCAATCACGACTGTTCTAATAGGCAAAGATAAATTAGTACACACGCATGCAAAATAGAAATCCTAAATAAATAGTTTATAATTTAAAGATGATACAATTATAATACATAAAATACATCCAATCGTCGAAGATCCAACGAAACATCGTTACAACTCTCGTCATTTGTTCCGAAATGTCCCAATAAGTCATATTTTCCTACAAACATGCATCCTGCAAGAAAAATAAAACCCCTTCGAGTCTTCCTCGCGCAAATGGTTTATTTATCTTATGCTGGAAGATTGTGTTTACACCATCGCGGGCACAAATCATTTTTTCCCATACTGTGCGATCCGATACTCCCCGTTCGTTCAGAATCCGGATATCATTCATAACAGCCCACCGCCGCGACGAAGGGCAAGAGGGCCATTCATGCACAAATCACAAATCGGGCGCAAAAGTGTAAACATACATCCTTCCTTGCCGGACGGAGCAGCGGCGATCGAAGCAATGACTGCTTTATTGGCCGCATAAAACAATAAAAATGCATAAGCAGAATCACGTGTGGTACGGTGGTTGGTCGGAAACATATTATGAGTTAATGAACCTTATTTTTTTCTGGAATGGAGTTTTAAACATTTGTATTGCGGTGGGTGCGATGGGAACATGCGAAACAATATCTGGATGGTTTGTATAATTTGGGTATCGAATTCGAATTCCCTGCGAGACCGACCGGCGAGTTGATCACGGAAGCGATTGGGAAAAAAACGGTGCATCGTGTGTGGCATTTCCAAATCCATGAGATTTGGTTAGAGAATGTTATGATTGGTTATAGCTTTCAATAATCATTATATTGTGTAATTGGTGTAATCATGAATATTAATTGGTTGGTGTAAGCTTCTAAGCCCATTCTCTTGCATGTTTTGAGTCCAACTACATCAAGGATCTCAAATGTTGATTGTTCAACATTTACAATGTCATATTAAGTGTTGAAAGGATCTTCTTTAGCCTAGCGGCTATTAGCTAAGATGATTTCGATGGTGACTGGGTATGAATTCCTGAGAGAATGCATTTACCCCAAACCCAACGTCGTGGCAAGAGATGCTTTTGAGCGTAGCGAATATCCCAAACGTACATTTTGCAAAGTGCTGCAACTCGTGGGTTTGAGTCCCATCCAATACATTTTTCAAATCAAAATCTTCCATATAATGGACATATTCACATCTGAGTTTCAGAACATTGTAAATTAATGTCCAAGTCGGGTGGTCCAATGCCCGGAAAATAGGCAGTTAATGAACACTAATGTCGTTTTCGGTTATTGCTGGGTCGAACCTAGTTCTGCCCCGGATCCGCTCTAACAGCTGTCAAAACGTTCGGTTATTCGTTCAGGTTGGATCGCGATCCGCACTAGATCCGACCCAAAATGAATGAGGTTCGCTCTGCCGATTGATCGAGATCCAACTAGGGATCCTATATTAAGAGATGTGCGAATACTTTTCCAGACGATTTAGCAACGCTGTTACTTTCGTAAACAAACGCTGCCAGCACTTGACATGGCGCAAAATGTTGGAGCTCGAACATGACTTTGCGCATAATAGCATTTTCAGACTTCGTTATCAAACGTCCAACAGTGTATTATCACTAAAATAAAAGCGCAATACGAATGAACAAAATACCATGCATGAACTAGACTACTTCAACTTGCCAATGTAAAACAAATTGTTTATTCGACAAAACTTTTCATAAAATCTTTTTCATTACAATCGCAATACCTTTCAATCCGCAACAATAACGATGTTCATTTGGCTCAGATTCTGACAGCTCTCAATGCTCGATTGGCTCAAGATGGCCGCTTTCGCATATCTCTGAATGTAGGATCCCTAGATCCAACCTAGGTTCACCTAGGGATCCTACATTCAGAGATATGCAGCAACAATGCGCAAATGGTATCATGTTAATATTACGAACATTTTATTTACGAAGATTAAGCTGGCATTTATTCTGTTTAGTGATAATAACAGTCTGTTCATTGAGCAATTGTAGCACTTTACGATCTAATATAGGGATCTAAATTCCTGTACATTCGAACACAAACTGTCAAACTGGTGTTTATGTTTACGCTAAAGGAAAATGAAAACGTTAAAGACACGAATGCGTATTTGATTTTATTTGTTAAATCAATTATGTTGCTGTCTTCCACGAAAAAATGGATTATTTTTATTGTGTGCTGTCTTCAAGTTTTTCTGATGGTGAATCGGATTCAGATATCGACATATTTTTCGCTGATTACCTCAGATGGTGCTCCATTATAAACAAAATGAGTGTTGAAAATTTTGTCGAAAATGTGAGTTATAAAATGCAGTGACAAGATGGTAGCTGCTATTTATTCACTATTACGTTATGTATTCGAACATATACTTTAGGTATAGTTGCTCTCTCAATGGGAAAATAGCTGCCGCTATGAAGTTATTCATACCAAAATGTTCATACCTTTATTTTATTCATAATTGCAGTTCTATGAATAATTTTTTTAATTGAAGAATATAAACATAATGTATTAACCCTGGCATTAACCCTTTATAAAGCAGTGGCAACTATATTGCCATCAACTAATTTATTGTATTTATTTATGAATGACACCCCGAATAGAAATAAATTGTACGCCTAATGGTTGATATTATTAGCTTTCCATTCCACTTGTAATCATTATAAACTGTATGATACTTGTACAATTATTTGATTGACAGAAATAACAACCCGATCATATACAATTATTTGCAGATTATACATGCTGTAATTGGATTACCTGATATCATTTCATTGTAAACGTATCATACCATTAATAATTTGGATAACTTTTCACCAACACAAAAACTATGTGGTTTCTTTTTCAGTGTAGTAGTGACAAATGCACCGGCATCAGTTCCAACTGCCATTTAAGTTTTTGTTACAAAGTCAACAACGATGTGGAGCATATAAAACGAAATGTTTATGCCGAAAACGAAAATAAAACGGATCAGAATTCATGTAAGTGGAAACAATATTATACAAAATATAAATAATATATATTTGTTGTTTATTTTCAGATGCATCTACAAAAAAAGAAAAACTTTGGAGAAGGGTATGCCATTGTAGATTGGATTTGGTTGAGCCGCGAAAAAACGGTAAGAATTGCCTATGATGCGCAAGATGGTGGGCCCAATATATATTATTCAGTATTGCGACTGACCGTACCATAATAGATGCAAGAATCCCCTCAACACAAAATTTGCAATTTGGATTCTCAAACATGACAATCCTGTGTGAAAATGGTGCTGGCATTATGTAGATCGTTTTTACCGGTCAGCAGTCTATTTCAAATTTTGACGTGATCTCGGACGTGATTAGATTTATTCTATTCTACTACCAAAATTTGATTAGTTAAAATGGTCTTATTTCCGGGGTATGCCTATCAAGAAAACAGGGCTTACAAAAAAGCTCACCGCTGGACTCTACACTTATATTTTTATTCATTGCTTTCTTTGATTTTTGTTCACAGAATCAAGCAGCACGATCAAAATTTGCGAAGAGTCACTGATGGAAGATGGAAGGTGATCCTAGTAAGGGAAGATCCATAAAGTACGTCACGCAAAAATCGGCGATTTTCGACCCCCCCTCCCCCCCTCGTCACACTTTTTGTATTAAACCTCTAAAATTTTTGTATGAGTCGTCACGCTGCTTGGAACCCCCCTCCCCCCTAGGAGCGTGACGTACTTTGTGGATGGCCCCTAACGCACAAAAAAGCGCAAAGCTTCCAAATAATCATGAGGCAGGAGTTCAACAAAAGAACTTAACGTTAGAAAAACTTAAAAAGAAACAATTTTAGGAATTATGAGACCGATACGGCATCGATAATAAGAGAATCACATACATCCCGGTGATCTTTTCGAATAGAATAAGAAAACAGTTGAAAAATATATAAAAAAGGTAATACAATGTAAATAAAACTTGTTATAATTATTAGTTATAATTAAATCATTGAGCATTTACAATGATTTAATTATAACTGAAAAGCACCTCCTTCAACTATCATATTCAGTATCGTTGCTCATAGAACAGCATGATACATCCTATAATAAGGTTATCATATAACTGGATGTTTATTATACACCTTTCAATTTGGATTAACCACTAAATCATTATTTCATCTATAAATCTTTTTCCGAAAAATCATACTATTAATCTTCTTTGTTCAAATCAATTATAATCCGTATCATAACAAGAAAAAATATGATGATAAATGAACGATATCTGGTAAAATCGCTTAACAAAAATGTATGGAAATGTTGGCATTTTTGAATAGTAACGATACTTAACAACCCGTTCAGTGTATCGTCTAAAATCAAATTATTATAAACGCTATCATAAATATTATTCATGGTATAATTAACGTTCGATATTTTTTATGATTCCATCAATAATTCAATTTCAATTCACTATAATCTAAAAACGA
The DNA here is from genome assembly GCF_024139115.2 of Armigeres subalbatus. Classification (NCBI taxonomy): domain Eukaryota; kingdom Metazoa; phylum Arthropoda; class Insecta; order Diptera; family Culicidae; genus Armigeres; species Armigeres subalbatus. The sequence continues at coordinate 99,977,332 of NC_085140.1, forward strand.
TAACTAGAAAAATAGTTGTATAATTTCATTCTATTCGGGACGTTTTTCTAATTATTTATAAATAAATTCAAATGTTTATTTAGGAACAGCTTTTACACGAATTGAGCATAATTTTTGAGAAGAAGAAAGATGTTTAGTTGTAATTCGTTAAAAAACCGACAAAACATATTTTATCCCATTGATATTTATTATGTTGAATCTCCTGTTTAGATTATCTAGTGAAAAAATATTTGCCCCTCTTTTATATTTGGTTTTTGCAGTTCTGACGCAATCACGGGGAAAAATAGCAAAAAATAAATGCAAATAACAAAAAAGAACGCTAGCCAGCTCCTAATCACATAAATTTATTGATGGATTAATAGTCATTTTTTAAATTGAACAATTACCAGAAGAAACATCTGTTTTTCCCCATCATTAATAAAATAAGAAAAATTAACATAATTAACAAAATTCAATAGATAAAATATGTCTGTTTCTGCCAGCTGATAAAAGTGCGAATTGTAAACAAAACAGATGATAGGGCTTGAGTTCTCACTAATACCATCATACTGACTCGACCCCGATTCGTTTTTCGTTCGGTTATTCAGAGTCGTGGTCGGACCTGACCCAGGTTTAAAACCGAAAACGACATAAGTTGCGAGGCGGCTCTGTCCCAGTGTGGGGATGTAATACCAATAAGAAGAAGAAGAAGACCCATAGACTGTCGGTGTTGGCCTCCAGTCCCAGGGCCGCGGTGAAAACTTCGCTGTCGAAGTGATTGGACTTCCACCCACGGACCTGACAGGGGTCACCCGCCCTCGGACGCTGCACACCATAGTTGATCTTGAAGCGAATTGCTAGGTGATCACTATGGGTGTAGCTCTCGTCTACCCTCCAGTCCAGGTCAGAGACCAGGCCGGGGCTGACAAGTGTTACATCTATCCATGACTCGGCCCCATTCCTACGGAATCTGCTACTGGCTCCGTCATTGACAAGCACTGCGTCGAGTTTTGCAAGTGCCTCGAGTAACGCTTGTCCCCTCTGATTGGTGCAGCGGCTGCCCCATTCCACTGCCCAAGCATTAAAATCTCCCGCTATAACGAACGGGCTCCGACCTACTAGGTCGGATGATAGCCTGTCGATCATCTGGTTGAATTGTTCCATTGGCCACCTTGGTGGGGCGTAGCAGCTACAATAGAACACACCATTGATCTTGGCTATCGCGACACCCTCCGCGGAGGAGTGTACAACCTCTTGAACCGGGTACCTTCCCGTTGTGCAGATTGCCGCCGACCTAGACCCGTCCGCCACCCAGTTGCCATTGTCGGCAGGGACGTTGTACGGGTCGGACAGGAGGGCGACATCGGTCCTCGACTCCGAGACCGACTGCCACAGCAGTTGCTGGGCAGGTGCACAGTGGTTCAGGTAGGGTGGTTCAAAAATCGATTTTGCTCCATAGTGCTCATCTGATTCTTTACCATGTTCTGAATGTCCTTTGAAAATTTGAGCTCATTTGGATTAAAACTGATTTAGCACAAGCCGTTTCAAGTTTGCATGCAAATTAGTATGGGGAAATTTATTTTTTCATTATACTGTTATTGACGTTTCCCCATTAGACGCAGGTTAAAAGAAAACCAACTTAGCTAAAAGGGATACTCAACAGCTTTCACCCAACGAAAACCGCATGTTGATTAATCGTCCCAATAATTAGTAATCGATTTTAAGACAGGTTGCGAATCTTTAGTTATGATCGTTAAACTTCTTTGAGGGCATCACTGAAATGTGCAGTGCAACATAGTAGCCTGAATTTGTGTGTGCTATCTTTCGCGCCACGAGCAGCAATGTTGCCTGTTGATGAGTTATGCAATTAGCTCCAGAAAACCACGGTATAGATTAAATTCGATTACTAATTATTGGAACGATTAATTGAGATGCGGTTTTCACTGAGTAAAAGCTATTGAGTATTCCTTTTAGCTATGTAGGTTTTCTTTTAACATGCGCTTGATGGGGAAGCGTCATTAACAGTATAATTAGAAAATAAATTTGCCCATACTAATTTGCATGCAAACTTGAAACGGCTTGTGCTAAATCAGTTTTAATCTAAATGAGCTCAAATTTTCAGAGGACATTCAGAACATGGTAAAGAATCAGATGAGCATTGTGGAGCAAAATCGATTTTTTGAACCACCCTATTCAGGTTCAGCTGTGTTACTTGCACGGCTTTTTCCGATTGCCTTCTCCGAAGGGACACGCAGGCCCGCCCATAGCATGGTTCCGGGCCTGCTTCTTACTGGCGCAGATGAGGCACCTAGGTGCCTTGTCGCATTCTTGCGCCTTGTGTCCCTCCTCGCCACAGCGACGACACATCTTGCTTCGGTCTGGGCCCTTGCAGTCATAAGACTTGTGCCCGGACTCAAGGCACCGGTAGCACCTGTCCACTGAAGGTGACTGGAGCACGCTTACTGAGCATACTGACCAGCCGATCTTCAGCTTCCCTTTCTCAGTGACCTTTTTGGCGTCAGCCACCGGTAGTCTGAGATAGGCTACCTGCGTACCAAAGAATTCCCCTCTTAGACGTACATAGGACCGCTCAACCTCTGTACCGCACTGCTCTTTGACGGCAGAGACGACGTCTTCCGCGGTCGTGACCTCGTCCAGTTGCTTACACTGGAGGGTCACTTCCGTACCCAACGACCTGACCTGAGCGCCGTCACCCAAGACCTCCTGGGCAAGCTTTTTGTAAGCTACCCCGCTGGATTGCGCGCCACGCTTCAGTACCAAGATCATTTCACCGTTCTTGGTACGTCTGACGCTGCGCACATCCTGGCCCAGGGCCGATAGGCTATCGGCCGCTCGCAGCGATTTCAGGACATCGGCGTATTTGTCCTTGTCGGTTTTCACCAGCAAGGCCTCGCCTCTGTCTCTCACCTTCTTCGCGGGTCGAGGGGTGTTCGACTTCCGCACCCTACTGACCAGCTGCCAAGGATTTGCATCCCCTTCGGCGGATACCGATGGCTGGCTGGGGCCAGCTTGTGGCTCAGCAACTTGTGCCTGTCTAGTGCCTTTCACCTTCTTGGGCACACGCCCTTCAGGCTCCGGTGCACCATCCAGGCGACGCTTTGCCTTAATGGTAGCGCGTTTGGGTCGCTTCGAGCTTGGCGTTTTCTTACCCTCACTGGCTGTAAGGGCGGTCGCCTCTTTCGCCGTAGTAACACCGCTAGGGGAGGAGAGGGCCTTGGTCTGGCTACCTTTGGCTACCTTCTTTGCTGCCACTACACGCCTGATATAAGCGTCCTGTTCTTGTCTTGCGACACGAACAGCTTGCCGAAGCACCAACAGGCTCTGCTTAAGATCCTTGTTGGTGTTCTGCTTGCCGCTTATGAACTCGATGATCTCATAGAGTTGCTCGGCCACCACCCGTATCCCTGGTAGTGGCTCGTCAGGCGTGCAGGCAGGGCTACTCCCCACCACCACTGGAGACTCTTTGGTACTGCCAATAGCAGCAACCGTCACTCCACTCTCCCCGTCTTTAATAGGGGGCCTCGCTGGCAAAGGGGTCCATCACCTCCATTTCCAACGATCTTTGTCTTTCAAGGCTCATTGCTAAATGGGTCCCCCTTGCGGCTGCCGCCGAATCCTACTGGAGTAGTCGCCTTTAGTGATCCCATGGTTATCTATGCCTGCCTTGCGGCAAGCAGGGAGGCAATGCGAGGGTTGACACTTGAGTGTTCAGAGCCAGATCAGCGTAAGTCAGGAAAGTGCATCTGAGACTACTCCCACCCAGTAGGCAAAACGTGCTACAAGGCCCGCCACGGTTTTATGGGACGGAAGACAGCCCATTCGCCGTTTCGGACAGTTATTAGCCCACTCGCCGTTTCGAGTCGGTGTCACCCGGCCCTACTAAGAGAGTAGAATGTCAGACTGCCAGCCCTCGCTTCACAATATCACAATATACCATACACATAGCCATGACGTGCCTGCCAGAAACATAATTGAGATCTTACTGGCGTCAGCCTCAATGCGCTACCGCGCTCCCTCGTTTGTAGTTCATTTAGCCGCCTAGTACTTCAACTGCCGTTGTTCAAACTTGTAGTAAATTGTACACCCCTAACCGAACGGTCAAATCGTATAACAGTTTAATACCATTATAAGTTCTCTCTTATCACCTATCCTTCAGATAGGGGAGCGAAATTGATTCGTGTTGATTACCTATCGGGAACTGTGCGTAGCCTATAAATGATTATAAGATAGCCAGTCCAGTCAGTCAAATACAGATCTCCAAACAAACAAGTCTGTATCTTTTCGCCAAAATAAAATCGTTGTCAAATACCGAGCCAATCTAGTTCAAATATCTACATAGAACAGTGGTCCTTAGAACCGGATCGATTGGCTGCGGTATAATAGCATAGTTTTCGAGTCACGTCATTGCAAAGATTAGCGTGAAAAATAGCATATCGTGATATTCATGACCAGTGTTGTAAAATGTCATTTGCATTCGTTTGTATAATTTTCCCAGAACTTTTTCCAGAAGGTAGCTATCAATTCATTATGTATGACGGACTTATAGCGCTTAAATGTGCCTACAACTTTGACTAACAAGACATTGCTGTAAATATGTAACTTGGGACGTGGGATGCAAAAAGTCATTCAAATGACATTATGTCAAATGACACGTGACATTTTGGAGAGTTTTCACTCTCCAGCCTCAGATGTTATATTTAGAACAATGTACCCTTGGACAAAAATATAGCCCTATCCAAGCTTTATGAGTACATCTAAAATTTTGGAATAAATTTGACTTCTAATGAAAGTTATGAACAAATTAGTCAAATGACATGCAGATGACATTTTACAAGCCTGCATGACTATCGGGTTCGTGGTAAATTCAGTTTCGCTCCGGTCGAAAGTAAAGTACCGCGTTGGTGTCGTACGGTATTGAGTGATAGTGCCGGGGAAAGAACAAACCTACAGTGCGAGTGCACTATTGGATCAAACTTTGAAGTTATCTCGAACGCTATAGTGGATCGAACAGTAAAAGAAACTATTCGCAAAAGTGTTATCCGCATTGATCGGAAAAAATATAGTGATAAGTGCATCAAAAAGGCTACCAAAAAGATTGGCGCCAGATCGTGGATAGTTCAGCCACATGTGAAGAAGCTGGCGTGGCTTGGGTACCAACAATAGAATCGTGGATAATAGCGATCGTCACAAAGGGCGATCATCTCTGGCACGCCGCCGGTCAACCCATTGATGCTGATTGATGAGGTAAGCGTGTAGAAGCATGCGACTAACCCTTTCGGTGGAGTGAACACAAGCGATATTAAATTGGATAAAATTGAGAATTGAGCTGTACGGTTTGCGAATTTCATTAACACGAGGTGGTGGCTAAATATTTCTCGTGAGGAATTAGAGCTTTCAGTGGTTTCGAGATCGAGCCATACCGTTCCAAGCGGAGCACATTTTGCACCAATTTTGAGACATTTTCGTTGCTTGTGGAAGTGGGCAATGGCTCCGGATCTGAGAGCATTGAGCAAGCAGGAGCGTTTTTGCTTCGACACGTTGAATAATGTGGCTAAATTTATTGGCGGCTACGATGAAGCGCGGGATAAGGGTGAGATTGTTGGATGGATAGATCGCTTGGAGGGAATTTTTGAAAAGTTTCTGAAGATTCGTCTTGAAATAGACTTGCTGCAAGATGACGATTCAGCTACCGCAGACGAAGACGAAAAGGCTAGTCGTGCTTCACGTGATAAATTTGATAAGACTTACGTGCAGGTTAAGGGATGCCTCATTAATGCTGAACGAAAAGCTAACCCTATACCTACCAGTAGTGTGTTGGGGGGGCCTCCTTAGCCGTGCGGTAAGACGCGCGGCTACAAAGCAAGACCATGCAGAGGGTGGCTGGGTTCGATTCCCGGTGCCGGTCTAGGCAATTTTCGGATTGGAAATTGTCTCGACTTCCCTGGGCATAAAAGTATCATCGTGTTGGCCTCATGATATACGAATGCAAAAATGGTAACCTGGCTAAGAAACCTCGCAGTTAATAACTGTGGAAGTGCTTAATGAACACTAAGCTGTGAGGCGGCTCTGTCCCAGTGTGGGGATGTAATGCCAATAAGAAGAAGAAGTGTGTTGGATCCTGCTAGTTCGAGTTCTAAGACTTATCAAACAGCTAGAATAAAACTTCCTGAAGTAAAACTTCCTTCTTTTGATGGTTCAGTCACGGAGTGGCTGACTTTTCGGGACACATTCAAGAGTCTCATCGATTTTAATCCGAATCTATCGGATGTGGATAAGTTTTCTTATCTTATCGCATCACTGACAAAAAAAGCAAAGGGGATTGGTTGAATCGATCGACATTACCGATGCAAATTATGTCATTGCATGGCAAGATTTGACCAAACGCTTCGATAATAAAAAGTTAGTGGTGAAAACCTACTTGGATGCGCTTCTTTCTGTGGAATCGATGAAGCGGGAAAGTTACGAGTCCCTTTCGCGACTAGTCGATGACTTTGAACGTAATCTGCAGATGATCGAGAAGATGAATATCGATACAAAGGGTTGGAGTGTCCTTCTTGCACACATGGTGTGCTCTCGTCTCGATACGTTGACACTAAAACAATGGGAAAATCATCACAAATCCACAGACGTACCCCAGTACCAACAGCTGATCGAGTTCCTGCGTTCTCATTGCATCGTTCTCCAATCAATCGCTCCCGGGAAGCCGAATTTTCCCGAACTCCCTCGATCTGAACCCGGTCGAGTGCAGAAATTCAAGACCAGCAGTGTACATACCATCGTCAGTTCATCCTCAAAGCCTTTCAAATGTGATGCGTTCCGCAAGCTGCCCATTTCTGAACGCTACGATTTGGTGAAGAAAAGGTCTCTATGCATCAACTGCCTATCCGCGGATCACCAAGTTAGAAGCTGTTCGTCGGGTTCCTGTCGTGTTTGTGGTCAAAAGCACCATACCATGCTCCACCATCAAGCTCCAATTCGCAACCCTACGCAACCACAGCCATCCAAACAAACCGCAAGCCAACCCACCACAACCCAAACTCATTCTCAAATCTCAATAGCTCTAGCCATGTCATCAAACGCAAGTAAGACTTCCTCGCCAACACCTCTCGTCAACCAATCCTGCCCCACTACCGGTTCGCTGAGTCATTGTTCTACATCCTCTGTGGACAACGTTCGCCTTATTCCGTCAACCGTGCTATTGCAGAAGGCGCTTGTGAAGGTCGTCGATTCATCCAAGAATATCCTGTGGGCCAGAGCATTACTCGATCCCGCTTCGCAGCTGAACATCATGTCCGAAGGTTTCGCTCAACGCTTACAAGTCCAAAGAATCAAGGAGAATCACATCGTTGGTGGCATCGGACAATCGTCCGTCGCTTCCACCTACTCCCTCTTAGTATACGTTCAGTCGCATTGCTGCAGCTTCCGTACTCAACTAAAGTTCCACGTGTTAAAATCTGTCACACGGGAGCTTCCATCGAATAGTATCGATGTGGCCGAATGGAGCTGGCCCTCTAACGTAGTCTTAGCAGATCCACAGTTCAACCAACCAGCAGCAGTGGACATGATTATAGGAGTGGATGCCTATTACGATCTTCTTCTCGATGGACTCATCCGACTGGGTCCCGGAAGACCTGTTTTGCAGAATACCCTACTGGGTTGGGTCGTTTCCGGACGAGTTGGAGATGGCCGACCAAATCCAGAAATTATTAGCATAGTAAACAGACCGCATCGTGCTTTCGTGCTGTGCGGTTCTTTCTCTCTTTGCGGAAGGAAGTTTTTAATACTACCCGAAGCTATTTTAATTTCAACGGTGCTTCTTAGCGCTATTTGTACCCACTGATCTCGTTACGATCTTTGCAAGGACCCGTGCCTTCGTTTTACGTTGGACCCGTTTGCGGAAGTAAAATTCCGACAAGCGGTGGTAATCCTGCAGGGACACCGTTCTGGGAAAAACCTCTTAGAAAGTCACGTCTCCACGCTCAGCCATGAGCATTAATAAAAACAAGAGGAAGGGGAGTCTCTGAATTCTCCACTTCCTTCAAAGAAACAAGGTTTCAAGACCGTCCTGCCAAAGCGCGGAAAAATAGAAGGAAGCTGGAGAATTCAGATATTCCTTCTAACTCTAATATCGGAAATAATTCTTCTCCAATCGAACTGAGCAATCAGTTCGATTTGATTAATGATGAAATTGAGCAAATCGAATATACCTCTAGCCCAGGTGATTCGATTCATGCGAAAAAGCAAAGGATTCCGCCAATTGTGGTATCTGTTGTCGAGTTTTCTGGCTTCCGGAATGAGATTTTGAGTAACCTTCAGGGGATCAAGGTTTCATTTCAGATTGCTAGGAAGGGTGACTGCCGCGTTTTGCCGAGATCCATTGACGATCGCAAACGTCTTCTTCAGTATTTAACTGAGAAGCGGCATAAATTCTTCACATACGACGACAAAACTGAGCGATTGTTCAAAGTCGTCTTGAAAGGTCTCCCCAGTGATGATAAATCACTGGATGAGATTAAAATTGAAATTTCTCAATTACTTGGATTTTCACCAGTCCAAGTAATTAAGATGAAAAAGAAATCCCACTCTGGTACTTCCCAGAGGGGCATTTCTCAAGAATTTTATTTAGGGTAACCGTACCCTTAGTGGAGGTAGCACCAATAGTGGAGGTAGTGGGGTTTTAACGAAATTTATCATATTTATACACTTTATGGTGGTTTCAGTTGATGCGTCGTGCTTTAAATATCCTGTTAAATGCAACTTATCCTAATATTTTGCTTGGAAAACTATTGAAAACAATGATTTTCCTTAACAAAATTGACTCCCTTGCACCTATAGTGGTGCAACTGTACCAATAGTGGCGAGTCTCATAAGAAACCAATGGATAGCACCACTATGGGAACCAACGTTAATTTTTACCTCCACTAAAGGAACAGTGTACCCATAGTGGTGCAAGCAATATTTGGTAATTGTTGATGTTAAATGACATCTATCTCATTTTTGTTAGCATTGACTAATTTTGTTTCTATTGACTAAGATATAAAAGCTGTAGATTAGACTGGCCCAGATTACTATGGGGAGAAAAAAATGTTGTCTAATTCCACGGGGCACCCCCCAGGATTGTGTCTTTGGGTGAGAAAATCAATCTCTGAAAATTTCAGCTCAATCGCTTGTTGCATAAGCTGGCGCATTTGATTTGAAGTTTGTATGGGGATTTCAGCCAAAATGTATAGGAAAATACACCTCCGTCACTCATTCGATCTGGGAATTGGTTCTGATTGCTCGATTGATCTCAGAATTGCAAAAACGGCAGTTGGTATGCTACAGAACAATTTCACAGAACATTGCATGATGATTAAATGAACTTTTATATAATTTTCGGCTGGTTTATTAGGAGCTGATTTGTGTATTTTTGGGTTTTTTGATCGAATCGCATCAGCCGAAACCTATATAAAAGTTCATTTAATCATCATACAATGTTCTGTGAAATTGTTCTGTAGCATACCAACTGCCGTTTTTGCAATTCTGAGGTCAATCGAGCAATCAGAACCAATTTCCAGATCGAATGAGTGACGGAGGTGTATTTTCCTATACATTTTGGCTGAAACCCCCATACAAACTTCAAATCAAATGCGCCAGCTTATGCAACAAGCGATTGAGCTGAAATTTTCAGAGATTGATTTTCTCACCAAAAGACACAATCCTGGGGGGTGCCCCGTGGAATTAGACAACTTTTTGTTTCCTGGGCCAGTCTACTGTAGATTTTCCATAATTATCAGTTCTTAAAAAATATATTATTTTGTGGATCTACTAATACCTCCACTATTGGTACCTTTACCCTAGTTCATTTTAACAAAAGTGAACTAAATAATATGAAAAGTTTGGAAAAGGCCTGTATTATGTCCCATGTCCGTGTTACATGGGAACATTTCCGCAGGCCTGGGGGAAATTTCCAAAACCTCACCCAGTGCCGTAAGTGCCAAAAGTGGGGTCATGGAACCAAACATTGTCACATGGATGCAAAATGCATGATTTGTGGTGGAACCTCTCACGCCAAGGACGCATGTCCTGTGAGAGAAGATTCCAATAAATTTAAATGTGCAAATTGGGGGCAATCATAAATCCAATTTCTGGGAATGCCCTTCACGCAAAAGTTTTGAATTCCCGTGCAAAATTGATGACGGGAAATTCCAATCGGATCTCAGATTCGACGGGTAGAAATTTTTCAAACGCTCAAATTTCGAAACCAGTTACCGGTCGAGCAATTCATACCCACCACAATTCACAAACAAATTTTGCCGCTCGTCAACGGGTAGCAAGCACTTCAGTAAATTCAAATTTTTCGAATGTACCTACGTATGCAAACATCGCTGCTGGTAGACAAAATTTCTCTTCTCAAAATGTGGTTTCTACCCATGTCCCAACGGAAAATAACGGTCATGTTGCCGATTCAGGTAGCATGACTGCTTCCGATTTTGATTTTTTAACTGAACAATTGCATCACCTGATTGATGCAATGTTCAAAGCAAATACCATACCAAAAGCTGTTCAGGTTGGTATAAAGTACACACAAAAAATTGTTATCGGACTCCGTTTCAATGGATCCAAATAATTGTGTGAAAGTTCTAAATTGGAATGCCCGCTCTCTAAAGGGTAAGGAAGATGAATTATTCAACTTCCTTTCAGTTCATAATGTGCATATTGCCATTATAACTGAAACGTATTTAAAACCAGGACTCTCCATTAAAAGAGATCCAAACTATTTTATCTACAGAAATGATCGTCTTGACAGCGCCTGTGATGGGGTCGCCATTGTCATTAATAGACGTATCAAACATAAATTATTTTCTTCGTTTGAAACCAAAGTTTTTGAAACCTTGGGAGTTTCTGTTGAAACAAATTTTGGTCAATTTTCCTTCATTGCAGCCTATTTGCCTTTTCAATGCAATCGGCAGCAAAAGAATTTGTTGAAAGCTGATCTTCAAATTCTGACTCGCAACAAATCAAAATTCTTCGTAATTGGTGACTTTAATGCCTAACACCGTTCATGGAATAATGCTCAAAGCAATTCCAACGGCAAAATTTTATTTGAAGATTGTTCTGCGGGATATTATACTATTCAATATCCCAATGGACCAACTTGTTTTTCTTCCAGTCGAAATCCTTCTACAATTGATTTAGTTTTAACGGATTCAAGTCAGCTGTGTGGCCAATTGGTAACTCATGCTGACTTTGACTCTGATCACCTTCCTGTGACATTTGAAATCTCACAAGAAGCCATTTATAATCCAATCAGCTCTACTTTTAATTATCATAGAGCTGATTGGGATTTATATAAAACATATATCGATAGGAATTTTGATGTTAATATTCCTTTGGATACCAAAAGTGATATTGACAATGCGCTCGTATCTTTGACAAATTGTCGAAGCCAGAGACATTGCAATTCCTAAATGTGAAATTAAATTCAACTCCATTATTATTGACGACGATCTTCAGCTACTGATCCGTCTTAAAAATGTGAGGCGAAGGCAATACCAAAGAACACGCGATCCCGCGTTGAAAGTTATTTGGCGAGATTTGCAAAATGAAATTAAAAAACGTTTCGCTATTCTGAGAAATACCAACTTTGAGAATAATGTCTCGAAGTTGGATCCCAGTTCGAAACCCTTTTGGAAATTAACGAAAATTCTTAAAAAACTTCAAAAGCCAATTCCAGCGCTTAAAGAGGGAAATAAAATTTTATTACCAAATGGCGAAAAGGCTCAAAAACTTGCTCAGCAGTTCGAGAGTGCCCATAATTTTAGTCTAGGTCTCACTAGTCCAATTGAGGGTCAGGTTACACGGAGCTTCGAATACATTCTCAATCAAGAGAATGTTTTTGACCCTTCGTTGGGAACTAATTTGGATGAAGTGAGATCTATTACTAGAAAATTTAAAAATATGAAAGCCCCGGGTGATGATGGTATTTTCTACATACTTATCAAAAAACTTCCTGAGAGCTCTTTATCCTTTTGGTTAATTTATTTAACAAATGTTTTCAATTGGCATACTTCCCAGATAAATGGAAAAACGCCAAAGTTGTTCCTATTTTGAAGCCGGACAAAAATCCAGCTGAGGCTTCTAGTTATCGCCCAATCCCCCCTGTTTGAAAAGATTATTTTAAATAGAATGATGGTTCATATTAATGACAATTCTATTTTTGCTGATGAGTAATTTGGTTTTCGCCATGGGCATTCAACCACTCATCTGTTATTAAGAGTTACGAACTTAATTCGGCTCAACAAATCTAAGGATATTCGACTGGAGTTGCTCTTCTTGATATAGAGAAAGCATTTGACAGTGTTTGGCATGAAGGTTTGATTGTAAAATTGATGAATTTTAATTTTCCTCTGTACATTATTAAACTGATCCAAAATTATTTATCAGATCGCTCACTGCAGTTAAACTATCAGAATTCTAAATCTGATAGATTACTTGTAAGGGCTGGTGTCCCCCAAGGCAGCATACTGGGGCTCATTTTGTATAACATTTTTACTTCTGACTTACCTGATTTACCACCAGGGTGTCAAAAATCTTTGTTTGCAGATGACACAGGTCTCTCAGCCAAAGGGCGTAGCCTTCGTGTCATTTGTAGTAGATTGCAAAAAAGTTTGGATATTTTCTCCACTTACTTGCAAAAATGGAAAATTTCCCCGAATGCTTCCAAAACTCAGTTTATAATTTTCCCACATAAGCCGAGAGCTTCTTATTTGAAACCTTCTAGCAGACATATTGTCACTATGAATGGGGTTCCAATTAATTGGTCTAGCGAAGCTAAATATTTAGGACTTCTGCTAGATCAAAAATTAACTTTTAAAAATCACATTGAAGGCCTTCAAGCCAAATGTAACAAATATATTAAGTGTCTATATCCACTTATAAACAGAAAATCAAAACTTTGTCTTAAGAACAAACTTTTGATTTACAAACAAATTTTCAGACCAGCCATGTTGTATGCTGTGCCAATATGGACTAGTTGCTGCAATACCAGAAAGAAGGCACTTCAGAGGATTCAAAATAAAATTCTGAAAATGATTCTGAAGTTGCCTCCGTGGTATAGTACCAATGAACTTCATAGAATTTCTAATATTGAGACATTGCAACAAATGTCCAACAAAATAATTTCCAATTTTAGACAAAAATCGTTGCAATCTTCTATTGCAACGATTAACTCCTTGTACCTTTAGTATAAAATAGGTTAAGATTAGTTTAAGTTGAAAACATTGTAATTCCTACATGGTTCAATTCAACCAGAGGAAAAATTCTAACTGCCAGAGGCAATTGAAATGTATTAATAATAACTAAAAATATGACATAGCAAATAAGGATGATAGTGTTAAGAAAACACGGAACACCTAGTCTAAGAGATGAATGCATGTATTAGATAATTAGCAAATAAAATTAGTTTAAAAAAAAAAACGATGTATGTGTGTGTGTGTGTGTATGTGAGTATGTGTACAAATTTTGTAGACACACTTTTTGGAACTTAGCATTACCCGATTTATTTGCAAAAAGTTGCATTTAATTAATGCAAGAACATGCTGATAGAAAACATGCGATCCATTCCCCTAAAGTGCTTTTTTGACCTTTTTTTGGGTCCGCGACGTTAGGCATAATGGACGTTTGGCGTAATTCTGCCTTCTTTATGTCATAGGCTGTTCTTTGGGTCATTTTATGCCTAACGTCCGTTACGACTGACGACCATTATGCTTGAAGTACTTATGCCTACCGTTCTTATGCCTAACGGGGTATACCCACATTTTTCAATACATTTCATGATGCACGAGAAAGGCGTCAACGCCGCTAGGTGGATTAATCTGGGTTTTTCTTATCAAAATCGCCAAAAAATGATCTAATATTAATATCAAAATTTCAATTTATCTGTCGAAATACAAAAACTCTTAAAGTTTTATTGGAGGCCTGAGACAGTTCAAAGTTCAAAGTAGTGAAAAACAGCGAAAAGCTATTTTGAATCGTAATTTTCCTAGTGCATTTGCACTGTTAGCTATAGTTTGAATTTCCAGCAAAAAAAATCTTAAGGGGTACCTCAAGCAATGCCAAGGCTTCAAGTGGTACCATTCATCAAAAAGGTAAAGAACTTCTCTAAGAAGTTCCTCCAGAAAATCCTTTTGGCATTTCTTTGCAAGTTCCTGTGAAAATTTGTTTGGAATTCCTACGGAAAACCCTTCGAAAACTTCTTATAGAATACCTGCGGAAATTGTTCAGGAAAACCTTCCGATTTTAGTTGTAATAATGATAATACTGTTGATCGAACAAGGACATACGATCTAAAAGTTCAAAACATGTATTAATTATTGAAAAGCTAAATTTGGTACAAAACGAATGTAACCAACATATGTCATACAAAGCAGCTGTTAGTTCATGCATTTATTATAAAGCCATTTTCTTCGAAATTTCATTGCCAGACTCATTGTCGCCGGCACGTCTGCTCAGTTCCCAATCTATGATGTGTTTTTAATTAAATTTCCACCCAAACTCCACTTTCAATGAGGCATCCCGGCTGTCATTTCTTGCGAAGAACAGAGCGCGCTGAAAAAGCGTTATTAGAAATAACAACTTAAGGGAATGAAGAGCATCCTATGATAATATTTTCTTTCACTTACAAGTGGTCGCCTTACAAAAACAGATCCTGGTCGAATGGCAGCCTGGCTCTGCAGAACAAAGTACGCAGAAAACTTGCCAACCGAATACTCATTAGTCTGCGACCATAACTAGGAGGTTAAGACTCCTCTCATCGTCATCGGTTCCGGAGAAAAGTCTGAATTAATTTTTACACTTTCATTGCTGCATTGTCCTTCCTTTGGCCGGGCTTCGAACCTGCTGGTCAGGAATCACAACAAGCATGGTTTAGCAGTTTTGGCTTTTCTCGAATCATGCTCGTCCCTGATGGATATTCCATGAATCTATGACGACAGGTATTGACGCGATTGAATCATTAACATATTTTTTTACGTTTTGCCTTTATCTCTCCCAAAACCTGCATCATTCGTATACTCGTCAGCCCTCGGACCTTGGATAAACAAATCATACGCATATTTTTGTCGAGTCAATGTTTTTCTTTCATTTCCCCCACCTGACGCACTTGAGTTTTGTCAACTGTTACAAATGGAGACTGAGAGCATATGGGACAGTGATTCGCCAGTCAAGTCATCAGCCATAGAGAAAATATTAAATCAGCCTGGGAAAATGCACCAGCAATTATCAGCATGCAGGAATTCACTGTGAAATTCATCTGTGAAGATGTTTGGCTTGTCTTATGCTTAAAATATCTTTTTATTGGACTGTATTTATTCCGCATAAAATCGATCACTAATGAAACTCAAATTAGATCATCCTAATGGGACTTCAGACAAGAAGTTACGGAATAAGTTAAATGTATTAAGAATAACAAAGCATTTGATTTTAGCTGTTTTTACTGTTTCAATAAATGAATAAATGAATTCAATAAATTTTTGTATTTGATGAAGTGTGCTATGTTTGTATCAGTAACCAAGTTTAGGATACCAAACTGTGATGCTTATTACTAAGTAAAATGTTCTATCGTTTTCATACTCGTTAGCATCCTTGTTTCCTCATATAGCAGCACAACTTCATTCTTCGTTGTAAGTAGAGTCACAGTAAAAACCTGGGAAAGCCGTAACAACACGTACAGCATTTCGAGCCTTATTCGCTTGATTCCTATAATGAAACAGCTAAAAAGATTTTAAAGTTAATTCCTTCAGCCTTTGACGACGAAAGACTTTTCGCCAGTCAGTCAGTCAGTGGAACAGTGGCGAAATGAGATAAGCTTTAAATCCCTCATATGTATTTTTTCTGCCATTTGCCATTCTTTCTCCCATGAAACAGTCACATTTTGTTATCACCATTCTGGTTCCTAGCGATGATGTGTGTAATTTCCATCACAAAGGGAAAATGACGAATAAAGGTGCTTGAAGTGTTTACTCAAGGGATGCGCATTTATGGAAAGAAAATACGCTAATGAATGGTTGAGGTGCGAAAAGGAAATTGATGTGTCTCAGAAAGAAATGATCGTAAAAATAACACAGAGGTAAATGCTCAATTGTATATGTCCTTGCGGTAGTCAGATCGAGTGATTCTGACATTATTTGGAAGGAACCGCGACTATTAACAGTTAAGTATTAACAGTTAACTGTTAAAGAAGAGCACATAATGAGTCTGGTCGGTATTGCCAGTTAGCGTTTTGTGTTAAATTTGGTGCAGATTTTTCTATGTCGCGAAACTCACCCAAAACCGTAAGATAACGCACAATTGAAAATTTCTTTGGTATCTGAGAACTGTATCTAGTGATCACCAAACATTCTTTGCAATTAATAATAAAATTTTTGATTTTGCTGGAATTCCACGAATGTTTATGCTGAATTTTCACGCGTGATAGGATGGACATTTTCTGTGGAAATTTTGAACAATCCAAAAGAACTTTCCGGGAAAATAAAAAAAATCCTGTAGAAAATTTAAAGCATTTGTTTTGGAAAACTCTTTTAAATTTTCTTGGACTCTTTTTCAAAACTTCACCAGGAAATTCTTTTGATTTTCTTTCTCATGATTTTTTACGCAATTTAAAAAAAATCTTCCGTATTTCTATTGAGTGGCGGGTGTTCCATCGGAGTTTTTTTTTTAATTTCTTGCAAAGCTACCGTTACAGAGAAATGCACTTAACCGAATCAACCCGGATTTTTTTTTGTCGTATTTCAACATAAATTTTGGACATTCTGTTTCAAAAACGTATGCAAACCATGAAAAAGTAGAAATATGGGGTAAAATATTTTTTTTGAGATCTTCTAGGGCTTTCAAACCTTCCTTGAGTTCAGATCTTGATGATCTACATAAACAACAAAGCGTTTTACGGGGCCTCAATCCTTATTTGAAGTTGGCATTGCTACTTGAGACATAATTAAACTATTTTTTATCAAATCGCAGTGCTACCAAAACATAAACGGTACTCCAAACTATTCTTGAGTTCAGATCTTGGAGGTCTACAAAATCAACAGAGCAGTTCATAGTTTCCCGAGCTTGTGTAATAGTTGGAGGAGCCCCATGGAACATTATTACAGTAGTATATACAAAATACAAGACTCCCAGAATATCTACGGTACTCCAAACAATTCTTGAGTTCAGATCTTGGAGGCCTACAAGACCAACAAAGTGATTGATAGGTTCCTGAGCTTGTGTGTTAGTTGTAAAAACCCCATGGGACGTGATTATGTCAATATATAAAAACATCCACATTCCCAGAATATCTACGGTACTCCAAACCTTTCTTGAGTTCAGATCTTGAAGTTCTACAACACCAACAGAGTGATTCATAGGGTCCTGAGCTTGTACGTTAGTTGGAGCAACCCCTTTGCGACATCATTACACCAGAATATGCAAATCACAGCATTCCCAGAGTTCCTGGTGTAATCCAAGTCATTCTCGAGTTCAGATACTGGAGGTCTTCAAGACCAACAGAGTGATTCATTGATTTCCGAGCTTGTTTGTTAGCTGGAGAAGCCTCATGGAACATCATTACACCAGTATATACAAAATACAATATTCCCAGAGTATCTACGGTACTCCAAATCATTCTTGAATTCAGATCTTGGGGGTCTACAAGACCAACAGAGTGATTCAAAGGCAACTCAGCTTATGCGTTAGTTGTAAAAACCCCATGAGACATCATTACACCAGTATATGAAAATTGAAACATTCCAAGAATATCTACGGTACTCCAAACGATTTTTGAGTTCAGATATTGGAGGTCTACGAGGCCAACAGAGTGAATCATAGGATCCCGAGCGTGTGTGTCAGTTGTAGAAACCCCATGGGACATCAATATACCAGTATATACAAATCATAACATTCCCGGAATATTTACGGCGCCATACATGAGTTCAGATATTGGAGGTCTAAAAGACCAACATAGTGATTCATGGATTCTGAAGCTTGTTTGTTAGTTGGAGAACCATCATGGAACATCATTACACCATTATTTAAAAATCATAAAAGTATCATCGTGGCATAAAAGTATCATCGTGCTAGGCTCATGATATACAAATGCAAAAATGGTAATCTGGCTTAGAAACCTCGCAGTTAATAACTGTGGAAGTGCTTAATGAACACTAAGCTGCGAGGCGGCTCTGTCCCAGTGTGGGGATGTAATGCCAATAAGAAGAAGAAGAAGAAGAAGAAGAAGAAGAAGAAGAAGTGTTATAGAATAAAGCTTGGTACCACGGCGTCTCTTGATGACCGGCTGGGCTATACATGTGAATTATTGCTACTCCATAATCGATCAGAATTAGAGTAAGTTGCACCCTGAAGGCACTGCTGCAAACATGCAGCACACTAGGAGTAAACTTTTTGAAAGCAGTGTACCAAAAGGAATCAATAGTTAAGTTTCTCAATAATAATCTTCTTCATCGAAAAAATATTTAGTAGACTAACAGGTAACAGGTCATTGTATTTTTTTCGAGAAATGCTCTCATTATTGATGGAATTTGTGTAAGGTGGTTATTCACAAATTGCGTGACGAGTAATAAAAAACTAGAGGTTCATTACAAGAAGTGGCGAAGGGGAGAGGGGTGTTGAAAATAGTAATTGTACGTACTATATCGATCTTCCCTAGATGTCCTTCATCATACAATTTTTTGGCGGTGAATTCATGCTAGACCATCGTACATCTTCTTGTTGATCGATTTGAATATAAAGAATTGAACTCATGGACAATTTGTATTGTCATGCATGTTCAACAAATTCTACAATGTGTCTATAATGGTGTAACGAAGTCCAGTAGAGTTATTCCAACTCATAAAAATAGATGGGATGACGTAGATCTTCATGTTGATCGATTTGAGTATTGAGGTCTGTACTCATGGACAGTTTGGAGTGTCGTCGATGTTCAACGAGTTCTGTAATGTATCTATAATGGTGTATCGAAGTCCCGTGGAGCTATTTCCGCTCATAGAAATAGTGGAGACCTCAAAGTTCTTCGTGTTGATCGATTTGAATATTGGGATCTGAGCTCAAAGACAGTTTGGAGTGTCGTAGGTGTCGAACGAATCCTGTGGAGTGTCTGTTATGGGTTACGAGGTATCCTGGAGCTGGAGCTGGGGACATCGAAGAGCTGCATGTTGATCGATTTGAACATTAGGATCTGTACTCAAGGAGAGTTTGGAGTGTCGTAGATGTCGAACGAATTCTGTGGTGTGTCTGTTATGGTGTTACGAGGTATCCTGGAGCTATTCCAACTCATAAAACTAGTGGGGACATCGAAGATCTGCATGTTGATCGATTTGAATATTAGGATCTGTACTCAAGGATAGTTTGGAGTGCCGTAGATGCCGAACGAATTCTGTGGTGTGTCTGTAATGGTGTAATGAAGAACCGTGGAGCTGTCCCAACTCATAAAAATAGTGGGGACATCGTAGATCTTTTTGTTGACCGATTTGAATATTAAGATCTGAGTTCAAGAACTGTTTGGAGTATCTTAGGTATTGAAAAAGATCTGTTATACTGCAGGACAGGTGCGGGATAAAGCTTGCTTCAGATCGAATTGGAACAAAAACAATTGCCTGTATTTCAGTTATTTATTATTGA
Source organism: Armigeres subalbatus (assembly GCF_024139115.2). NCBI lineage: Eukaryota > Metazoa > Arthropoda > Insecta > Diptera > Culicidae > Armigeres > Armigeres subalbatus. Next base: position 99,996,985 of record NC_085140.1, read on the forward strand.
ATTCAAGATCTTTTTTTATACAAATGTAGCGTTTTCTTCATACTTTTAAGAAAAAATACGGATAAAATTATTCGTCACGGTTTCGAAGGAATTCTCGAATTTTTCCTGTAACACGGCTCATTAGGCGGCGCACACCTTCTTCGTCCATCGTTTTAGCTATCTTATTCCACCAGGTCTTCATCTGATTGATGTCTTTGACAACCTTTCCCTTTGCCTTGAGTCTCCTCTTCATGATTGCCCAGTATTTCTCAATAGGGCGGAACTGGGGGCAGTTGGGTGGGTTAAGGTTTTTCGGGACAACCTCCTTTCTCTGCATACCATTCTTGGACGACTTTGCTGTAATGACAGCTTGCCAAATCTGGCCAAAACATTACGGGATGGTCGTGGGATCGAATGATGATGATGATGATGATGATACTACCATCTATTGTAGCAAGGCACCTGCCGATAGCACTGGCCATATCTGACAAACGATTTGATCATAATTATATTTCTGTTTGTATTTCATCAAACTCCTGTATGAAGGGCCAAAAATGGGTGGGGTGGTTCCATAAGCAGAGACACTTATGCGAATCCACGGGATGAATAGAGAATCTCCTTCCAGAAGAAAGTTAGTACATACAACAATATAGCCTAGCCCTCGTTTCCCAGGTTGACCCAATAGATGGGGAGAAGAGCCCGCCCTTTATCCACGAGATGTTAACAATAGGAAGTTGGCGATTCCACTCTTCCTATCCAAATCGCTTCAATCGGGTGCCCTGATGGTTTTTTGGTAATAATCATATGGTTTCAATATAATTTGGTTAATATATAATATATAATGGAATTCTCTCACCAAGTTTTAATTCGCATGTCCTGGATGAAGGAGGACCGTTCTTCAACACCAGCTTGTTTTGGATTTATGCTGTCTTCAGAGATGAAAACCCGATAGTTCGGAATATTCTTCATTCTTCAAAGATCGAAAAATAGACTTCTTGATTTCTGAAAAGATGAAATAAAATGACGGATGGCAGTATCATAGATAATAACATGAGCGTTTTGATTAAAATGAATATGTATTTTAACGATGAAGGATTATTTCCATACTTAAAAATAAAAGCTCCTGGCTTTTTTATAGCACAGTGCGGCCAAAAGTGTGTTGGCCGAGGTGATTTTTGTTCGGTTTGAGGATACATTCATTGCTTTTCCAATGCATAAACGGTTTTATATGTTTTTAACAAATTAATAATGAAAATATTTTTTTTCGATTCTGTTACATTTTTTTTTAATACCCCGAACTTCGTCAGGGGGTGATGACATCGGAATATTACTGTTTTAGCAATTATAAATCTTCGACAAGGCGACAAAAGAAAAAAAAAATCAAAATTTTTAGAGTTTCTTTTTCGAATAATTCTTCTCTCCAGCAATAGATATTGCTTTCATTTAGTGCGTAGTGGAAAACTAGTGTAGAAAAGTGTAGTGTAAATTAGTGAAATTCGTTGATTTTGATGGCGATGCTGCGTGTCTTTACTAGGATACTGCTCCGGTTTTCCATCTCATAGTTTCCATGTTATTCGTGTAAATATAGCATGAATAGTGAACAAATTTATGAGCATTTTATAAGTTTCATTTTATTCATTTTTGTATGAAAATTAAGGAAAAGTCTGCAGATGTAAAAAAAATGCTTAGAGAGTCGATGGAAGTTTCGATAACTCAGAATTATGTTTTTGTTTGACAGGATCTGCTTTACAGTAACTGATGTAAAATTATAGAATATCGATCCATAGAGTATCTATTGTAAATTTGATTGAAATGAACAATCTGTAACGTAAAATTATGAGAAAAAAATAATATAACTTGCTTTTAAATATGCACATCAGCTATTCTGGCCTTAATTTTATCATCGAAAGTATCTAATAGAAAATCATGTCCACGAAAAATAAATGTTGATTCCGCCAAAGGAGCAAAAGCGTTTTCAACCTTTTTAGAGCAAATTATCCAGCATACATTACAATTAAATTAAATACACATTACACAAAACACTAAACACGAAAAAAAAAAAAATCAAAACATGTGTCACTTAGCTCAAGATGACGCCAAACTCGGCTTGCACAAATGTGATGCTCGAAACTTTCCACAACTGCCCGAAACAAGATTCTATAACACAGCTTGTTTTTTGATATCCCTCTCTCTACTTCTTGTCTGGTGGAGATACTATCCGTTTGTCCGGTACAATTTTTCGCAAACACGACCTTCAAGCAGGGATTGAGCTTCGCTATCATCTAGTATTCGGCCAACAATCCACCCCAGAGGCGGAATTCCGAAAAGTGTTGTATGGCTACCTTTAGACAAAGTTGTAGAGGGAAAAAAACGCTAGTAGTCCGCTTTACAACACTCTTCGGAACTCCGCGTCCAGAATGAGCTATCGGCCGAACACCAAATGACAACGAAATGATAAGTTAAATCCCTGCTCTCATGTCTCCATTTCTGCATATCCTTTCTCCGATGTGTAGCACTTTCACTTTACAACGCTATGGCAACTCCAAAGGCAACTGCCAACGGAGACGCGGTAAACCGTACAAAGAACATCACTATCATAGCTTCTCAACAAGATTACTATAAAAACAGCCTCTATAAGGGCAATAACCTAACTATTAGCTAACAATTATTATTCAAAGCAAAAAAATGACACTCGCGAAAATTTTCCAACTTGTTGCCGTCCATGGTCGTGGGATCGAATGAACGGCAAAATTCGTTTTTGGAGACACTCTTTTTGGTATAATTTATTTGTAACGAAAACTTTCGTTTTTTTTGCCACAGCTGCAAATGCCCTGCCAAATCATGAATTTTCGTGCAAATTTGTCGGCAAAAACAAATTTAAATTTGGCTGGAACATCCCCCCGAGCCGTTGCCAAGTAAAATTTTTGACCTGGGATTTGCCCGAAGTCAGCCTTGACATAGGTTTCATCGTCCATCAGAAGACACCCGTCGAACTTGGTCAGCACCTGGTCGTATAGCTTCCGAGCACGGATTTTGGCCACACTATTCTGTTTTATGGTCCGATTTGGCTGTTTGCTAGCTCGATACGACTTGATTCCTTCCCGGAGTCGAATTCTCCTCACGGTACTATGGGCAGCACCGAATTTTCTGGCCAAATCACGGTCTTAATCGTCTTCAAAATCTTACCACGCAGTTTCCGGTCGACAGTTCCACTCCGACGATTGGCTTGAGGCTTCCGAATTGTCGTCAATGTTTCCTTATACCGTTTGATAACGCGCCATACGGTATTTCTGGGCAATTTCAGCTGTTTAGCTAGCCTAGATGCAGACCACAATGGATTTTCCAAATAACTGTGCACAATTTTTTCCCTTCTTTCGACTTCCATGTTGATTGTTTACGAAGTACAGTCGATTTGCGGAATGTCAAAAACACATACGTGAAGCTGACAAAATTCCCGATACGTGGGCATCAAGAACTTCCAAATCCGTCCACCAGGAGCGCCACAATATGAGCCAAAGTTTGTTCCAATTCTAAATGAAGCAAGCTTTATTATCATAGAGCATTTCAATTTCAATTATTTAATCAGAATGTGGTAAAAAATGGTGTTGATTCCTTAGAACATCAAAATTAGAACTCAAGGATAGTTTGGATGCTCTAGATCATCCTAGTGACCATAACCTGACCTGGGCAATATTTTTCCTGGATGGAACAGTTAATTTTGAACATTTTTGCTGAAGAAAGCAAGGCTCTATCTCTTAAAACTGATTTTCGACAACTGATTTTCAGTGCAGTGCCTTTCTCTGCTTTGTTCTCTCCGAGGCAGCCAAGTTGGTTGCGACGAGACGGACGCAATGAGAAAACAGAACAGTGCAATAGAAAACCTATTCGACTAAATGCTGATGTCATATTAGAAATTTGGAGACAGTACTCGTCGATAGCAAATCCTTCCGCACGCGATGGCATATGAGCAAGTCAAACCACCTTCCTTTTGCCAGTGGAGATATATCAGCTTCCACACTGATATTCTTTCCTCCCCCTTCATACGGGAGCTTGGCAGAAGGAAGGTCGTGTGATATGTGCCATCACAAATATTGCCCTCCGCTCGCTTTCAAATCGACTTCTATAAAAACATTCTTCATGCCTGCCGTATCCTAACGGAACTATCAATTCTATACTTTCGCCTCTAATTCTATCATGAACATGTACGTCCAAGTTTGGAAGATGATATTAGCATTTCCATACAACTGATGACCCATCCGGATTGAATCGGTTAAAGTAAGCAAAGATGTGCTGTGCAGTTGTCCAAACATTGTCGGCTGACTGTGGCGTTTGTCATAATTTTGCTCGACGGCGGTAGCGTCAAGTCAAAAACAATTTCAACCGCCGGATGATTGTTTCTTTTGCGATTTCCTCAAACTGACTTCTGATACTGGTTTGAGCACGTTTGCATTAATTTTCTAGGCACTATCGCCCATTTATCAATGGTTCAAAAAATGACCAAGAAATCCGAGAACACAATCAAGTCACCAAAAATAGATATGATGACGCTTCTCATCTGAAATTTTCATGGAAATCGGTCATAAAACCCGTTTGTTATTGCAATATTGATTTTTAGGTCGGACCAAACAGGTTAAGAAGGATTTCATGAGGAAGTTTAAAAACTCGTACACGTTAAAATTTAGAAGCAATTCATAATACTGAGACTCGTAAAGATGCGCAATGAGGCCCCAGGTTTCCGAGATGCTTCCGTACCTAGCCAAAGTGTCCAAAAACTACCAAAAAATCATTAATAAACTTGTCTTTCAAAATCATGAAGTTTAATATGTCGCAAGCTGGGTTTCGGAACTAACCGAAATTTGTCCACTTCCCAGGTTCCCGGAAGTTCCAAAACCATGTTCTGGTGGTTCAATTGTCAAACCTGACTACTGATACTGGTAAATAATGATTGAGCACATTTGCAATAAAATTCTGGGTACTATTGCTTATTTATCAATTGTTTTAACATTTCCCGTCAAAAATTGTATCTCATTTTATTGTCTCAGTCGATTCTTTGGCTTATTTATTTATTTATTTTATTTATTCCATTAATGTTGTAACGTATGACAATAGTCTTTTTTAATGTTACATTGAGTAGTTTCTAGTAGAACAAGCGCTTCTTACTTATCTAAAATGCTCTCTACATCCTCTCTTAAAAACTAAAAATGATTTTTCTATTGAAAGATTTACAGGCAGTGAATTCCAATGCACTACACCTCGAACAAAAAATGAATTCCCGTACTTAGTTGTCCTATAACGCGGTATTATAATTTTTTTGAAACGATTGCTCCTTGCAACATTGAGTTTGCTATATAAATAATCGGGCTGTTTTGTACTTGAAATGTTGTGTAAAATTAAGTAAGAGCGAAGTTTACTGAAATTTTTCAGAGGACATCCAATGAGTAAATGTTGCAAATGCGAAACGCTGTTATATCTACTTAAATTGAAAACATAGCGTACACATGCATTTAGTGCTACCTTTAGCTTGTTATGAGTATGCACTAAAATCGAATCAAGTAAAAAGTCACATGCTAGGAAATACGGTAAAATAAGGCCCTTAAAAAGTTTTAATTTAGTTTCACTAGACAAGAACGATGACGATCTAGAGAGCGTTCGCAAACATGCATAAATTTTACCGCATTGCAACATCACATAGCTATCCCATTCAAAGCTAGAACTGATGCGGATCCCTAAACTTGTTGCATTCTCCACAAAATCAATTGCTACACTAATCAAAAACAACGATGGTTTAATCGAATTAATTGAAGAACTATTAGAAATGAAAATTGCATTTGTTTTTTTCGCATTTAATGCAAGTCTATTTTTTTTAGACCACTCGTAGATCCGTTTTAAATCTTCATTTATTTCGAAAGAAATCTTGGCAGCAGAGCTTTCCAGACACGGGTAATACATTTGGGCATCGTCGGCAAAAAGATGAAGTCTGCAGTTTTTTACTACACACGGTAAGTCATTTATATGTAATGAGAACAAAATTGGTCCTAATATAGATCCCTGGGGAACTCCTGATTTAATTAGATTAAATTCAGAATAAACACCATTATTGACGACGGCTTGTGATCTTGCATTCAAATAAGATTTAATCAAGTTAACTGCATGATCAGAGAACGTGAATATGGTTCTAAGTTTGTGGCATAATATGGCAATGTGGCAATGTGTCAATACCGAAGCTCCATCACTGCTAGAGATTCAAACAGCCATCCAAAGCATGAAATCGAATAAAGCCCCAGGGGTCGACCGCATATCAGCCGAGATGCTCAAAGCTGACCCCATGACATCCGCTCAACTACTGCATCGTTTATTTCGTAATATCTGGGACACCGCAACTTTCCCGGTCGACTGGATGCAAGGTATCTTAGTGAAGGTGCCCAAAAAGGGTGACCTGACTGTATGTGATAACTGGCGAGGCATTATGTTGCTGTGTACCGTTCTCAAAGTTCTGTGCAAAATTATCCTAGCCCGGATTCAGGAGAAGATCGATGCGACTCTCCGGCGGCAGCAAGCCGGATTCCGTGCCGGAAGATCCTGTGTGGACCATATTGTCACGCTCCGCATCATTTTGGAGCAGGTCAACGAATTCCAAGAGTCCCTTTACTTGGTATTCATTGACTATGAAAAAGCTTTCGACCGTCTCAATCACGAGAATATGTGGGCGCCCTGAGACGCAAGGGGTTCCTGAGAAAATCATCGGCCTCATCGAAGCACAGTACGAGGCCTTTTCGTGTAGAGTGCTGCACAATGGGGTCCTGTCCGACCCTATCCGGGTCGTAGCTGGTGTTAGGCAAGGATGTATTCTATCACTGTTACTGTTCCTCATCGTAATCGATGAGATTCTGGTAGATGCGATTGACCGTGAACCAAACCGCGGGCTGTTATGGCAGCCTATAACCATGGAGCACCTAAACGACTTCGAATTGGCGGATGACGTTGCACTACTCGCGCAACGGCGCTCTGATATGCAGAGTAAGCTCAACGACCTTGCCGATCGCTCCTCCTCGGCAGGTTTAGTCATCAACGTCAACAAAACCAAATCGTTGGATGTAAACACGGTGACTCCTTCCAGTTTCACAGTAGCCGGGCAACCAGTGGAGAATGTTGAAAGCTTCCAATATCTTGGTAGCCAAATGGCGTCAGACGGCGGTACCAAGATCGACATAGGCGCACGGATCAAGAAAGCAAGGGCTGCCTTTGCGAGTTTAAGAAATATCTGGAAAAACAGGCAGATAAGTGAACGCACCAAAATACGAATTTTCAACTCTAACGTGAAATCTGTGCTGTTATACGCTAGCGAAACATGGTGTGTATCAGTGGAGAACACTCAACGGCTGCAGGTGTTCATTAACAGATGCCTGCGGTATATAATTCGGGCCTGGTGGCCTCACAACTGGATCTCAAACAACGAGCTCCATCGTCGTTGTCACCAGAGGCCGATAGCAACAGAAATTCGGGATCGGAAGTGGGGCTGGGTCGGCCACACTCTACGTAGGGGCGGAAACGAAATCTGTAAGCAAGCATTAGACTGGAACCCAGCGGGACATCGCAGCAGAGGCAGACCCAGAGGCTCATGGCGGCGAAGCCTCAATAAAGAAATAAAAGAAGTCGACCGAAATCTAACCTGGCAACAGGTTAAAGCGATAGCCGGGCATCGCTCAGGATGGAGATCTTTCAAGTCGGCCCTTTGCACCACCGGAGGTGTACAGGATCCATAAGTGTAAGTAAGTTTGTGGCATAATATGTTATGTGACACAGTATCGAACGCCTTACAAAAATCTAATAAAATGAGCACTACTGGTCGACCATTATCAACAACAAGACCGATATCGTCAAGAACTTTTAACATTGCGGTTTTAGTACTGTGTTTAGAGCGATAACCGGACTGGAGTTGACTTAGTAAATTGTATTTGTTAATATTTCGCAAATGTTATTTTTAACTATTTTTTCAAACATTTTTGACAGTGCACTTAGTATACTAATTGGCCTTAAATTATCCAGTGAGCTTAGGTTAGATTTTTTCTTTATAGGTATAACCTTTGTCTTCTTCCATGCTTCCGGAAAGACACTAGTTGTAATAATGGAATTAAATAAATGTGTGATCGGTTCAATTAGAATAGGACAAATCGCTTTTAAAAATTTCATCGGCAAATTATCTAAACCAATGGCATTCGATTTTATAGAGTTCATGGCATGAATAACATCTATTTGGTTGATTCTACCAAAATAAAAAGGATCACGATCTGTTGAAGATTGTTTATTTGAATAATCGGTTACAACTTCGTTAACGGTGAAATTGTTACAAAAAGCATTGTTTATTTCATCGGCCAAAAAATTGTTAACAGTTTCTGCCTGTGGTGTGTTAATTCCAATTTTTTAAACATTTTTCTATAACTCCTTTGCAGGAAGAGTTGAGCTCAACCTGGAAGCGAAATAACATTCCTTAGCAGATCGTATAAGCTTGTTAACTTTATTACGTGCTTTTTTGTAAAGCTGGTGATCATTATCGTTTCTAGAATACTTCCATTTTCTATATAGCATGTCGCGATCAACAATAGCTCTACTAATAATTGAATCAAACCAGGGATTAGACTTTTTGTTTCGGGAAATATTACATATGGGAACAAACCTTTCATGTAAATCTACTAGTAACGAGCTCAAGAAATTCAATTGTTGGTTTGAGTCAACAGAACAATAGAAAGATCTCCAGCCGGCTGAGTTAAATGCATTGACTAGAGAATCAGTATCAATAGCATTGTAATTACGAAACTCAATGGATTTTGCATATGTTTTGTGATCGAAATCAAGAGATGCGAACACTAGATCATGATTAGAAAGAACAGGAATCTCTATTTGGCTAAATTTCAAAACCTTAGAAGCATCAGCAGCAGCAACAACAGCGGCAACTCGTACAGACTTTTAGGAGGGGAATCATGGAACACAAAGGAAGGAAGGCAGGATAAACAGAAACTCATGAGGATAAGGTAGTATGCAGTTGTCGTAGATCATCTTCCGTGGATAAAGCAAACTCTTTATCGTCGCCAGGCTTTTTCACAAATAGCATTCCATTCCTTGTAAACACTCCTCGCAGTTTCCCATTCTTCTTTAGTTGAATTGCTTTGGATCTTAGATCTCTGATGTGGATTGCCAAATTTTCGTTGATGTAAATACGTTTGTTCATTGCAAAGTCTATCCCGGAGAGCGACAACGAGCGAGAACGAAGATAGCGAGAGTAGAAATCGTTCCGCTGAACAGTGATCGCAAATTGTAGCAGAATGATATAAACATTTCTAGCCGTTACGGTTCCTTTGGAGAGTCGACGAGCATCAACGAGAGGATAGTTATTTTCGGCATATCTAAGTAATTTACGGAAAGTAAGTGCGGAAATAGGACAACAGGTTTTCTCCGTCTACAAATGGTACTCCGCTCACTACAAGATCGTTCATCCGTGAAAACCGATCCAGGGCGAGTGCTGCATCCTTCTTCACAGTAGCTATCGATGTTGACAAGTTGTTGAACGTTTGCTTGTTTTCCTCTCGTAACTTTTCGATATCGGTAGTTATGTCCTCCCGTAGCTTGTTCATCTGTAATGCAACAGACGATACAGATTCACCCAGCTTCTTGAAGTCCTCTTTTGTCGTCCGTTGATATGAAGCTAGCTGTGACTGCATGAGGGATGCGAGCTCCGAAACGGTCATATCAGCCTCCGAACTTTTAGTACCAGTTCTCGCGAGTGAGTTACTCCGCAACCGCGTTTGGTGGTCTTTGTCGTTCATGGCGGAATCAATGACGTAACACAGATATATAGAGTGTTCTTTTGTTAACCACACGAGTGTTGTACAGCGACACTTCACAAAATTATGTTAGACGCACTTTTACGGAATATCGGTGATAATATTGGCACTAACGGACACGATTTTTGATTGAGTATGCTAAACTGGTAAGTATTTTAACATATTCGTGATTAAAACTTCAGAAAAAAGGGATTATATTCTGTTTGCCCCGGAGTGGTAAATTATTACGTCCGCTTCATTCTACAAGCACACAGCACACAGGTCATTTAAGGTCAACTTTCACATTTAAGGTCAACTTTCAACTTTTGAAGCCTCTAACTATTTAAAATCGAAAACAAAACCGAAAAACTGCTGCGCGTGTGAGTTGGCCTGAAAAATTCACCCGATGTTTGTTCAAAATCGGGCCAATCTTTAAAAAACAGCACTTTTCTGATTTTTGTTTTAAATTTTAAAAATACTTAGAGGCGTCAAATTGGTTCTTTGAGAAAGTTGAAAATGTTGACGGGAAAGGTTAATTGATTTAATTTCAGAATGATTTGAAGGACTTAGAACATCGTGTTTAAAAAAAGGAGATCCCATTTGTTTGTCAAATCTGGTTTGGACTTATCTAAATCGTAAATACTTTACATGACCTCTAAGGGCCTGTATTGTATGGATATGATGGGTTGTTATTGGTTTTGTACCATGTATTGACAAAGAATCTGAATTCAAGAATGGTTTGGAGAACACATAACATCTGCAATACTATTGGCTGCATAACGTTCTCCATCATATGTAAATAGTTTTGGCACATTTTCCAGAAAAAAAGTAATGAAATGCGCGGTTTTATTGTGCATTTTCCATCCATATAGAAGAGGCCAACTGCAGATTCATCCACCACCAATTTGGCCGATTATTAAACTGTCAGTTTCAAAAACTTGATGAACTGACAATTATTTTGGGTATATAAACATGTAAATTTGGCTGAGAAAAGCCTGAGATATTGCTATGTCAAATTCGAGTTAATATGACCTAAACATCCTAAGAGTGAGTATTTTGGCACTGTAGGAAGGTTAATCTTGATATAACAATTTAAATAAACATTTCAATTCAGGAAAAATACAACTTTAAGAAAGTTAGTTTCCAAACAAATGGAGAAGAGCTGTACGCATATCAGGAGAGTGAACCCAAACTTTTGGCCGATGCATACCATGCACTTGAGTAAACATTTTGATTTTCTAAAATAAAACAAAAATTTTCCGCCGAAATTTCATCAACGCCTCTCGAAGATTATTAAAATTAAGATCCATCTTCTTCTTCTTATTGGCATTACATCCCCACACTGGGACAGAGCCGCCTCGCAGCTTAGTGTTTATTAAGCACTTCCACAGTTTTTAACTGCGAGGTTTCTAAGCCAAGTTACCATTGATGATACTTTTATGCCCAGAGAAGTCGAGACAATTTACAATCCGAAAATTGTCTAGACCGGCACCGGGAATCGAACCCAGCCACCCTCAGCATGGTCTTGCTTTGTAGTCGCGCGTCTTACCGCACGGCTAAGGAGGGCCCCTAAAAAATTGGGATCCATTTAACTTTATATTTCGTGATTTTGAGGGGCTCAATTTAAAAAATCAACATATTTTTACAACATAAATTTAAGAAAAATGTGTATCTTAAGGTGATTATAGAATGAAGCCCGTGGTGAATTTCAAATTCACCACACGTTTATCTACATTCATTTCCAAAAGCCCAAATCTGGCGTAATAGTTTTCGTATAGTGCCGAAAATAAAATTATGATTGTTCAGCATAACTAAGCAAACGATCTTCCATTATTTCAGCCCCATACGCGTTATGGTTCTTTCATCTCGTGCTCTTGAAAAAAATATTGGAAAAGCACGTGGTTTACAAAATGGCCGATTTCTGGCTTCATTCTATAATCACCTTAAACTAATATTTTAGAAGATAAAAAATTCAAAATGGTTCTAAATACTTATGATGCATGATCTGTTCATAAATAATATTTAAAACTTACATCAATTATAATTACATTCCGTGATCTGCGATGCATCAGCAATTGCCATAACAATTCTTCAGAATCGCTCTGGTCAATGGTAACAAATGGCACCCTGTCAACTGGTTGATTTTAAACAGAACTTTTCCATCGGCCAGCAAGACGAGAGCAACGTGTCGTCGCGTTCCCTGGGGAGAAAATATGCGTACAACCGCCACCACACAAACCACACCATTTGTGGTTCCGCCAGTGACTAACATCGGGCCGCAATTTGTTTGTTTAAACATGCTTCCAACCCAGACCAGACTGTTGGTCGCGGTTTTGTTTCGTGCTTGTTGATACAACTGGTCTGACGGTTGGAATGTTACCTTTTTTGCAAACCTTATTTCAAGAAGGATAAAAAACTTTTCAGTTTATATGTAGCTGATGTAATGCAATGGTCTTAGAGACATTCTTTTAGAAACATGAAGATATAAATTAATACAAAATGTTGATCCATTAATCACCCTTGCTTAAGGTTCCACGTACTCATCGTCATAAGCCGGCCATGCTTCAAGAAAACAATCGGCGCGCCGCGCGGAGGGTCCACTAAAATGACTTTGTTTATCAATAAAGTATACGTCAATATTTGTTGAAAAAATAATCCAATATTTATTTGTTCTTATGCAAGAAAACCAGCAATGATATGTTATTGGATGGGTTCACAATCAAAATAATAACAAATCGAGTTAGGTATGCGTACTGCTTCAAGAAAAAAAGCCAAAAATGTTTCTTCCCTTGAGATTTTAATTCTCTATTCTGGAGCCACTCGCGCCGAGAAGACGAGCACTAGAGCACTAGATACCAATACAAAATGCCTGTGAATTGTCCATATGGTACGAACATTTGGCGGACTATATTTCGTGTCCATATGAACGAAACTTAATAATTGATGATGATAATATTTACGTTGGGAAATTTTAAGTCAAAACATTTTTTCTTCGTTTTGAATAATTAACAATATCACTTTGAATTGCATCGCGTGGCGGCAAATATCGCGTTAAGTTTAAGTAGTTTAAGTAGTAGCGAATAAACAGGGAAACTGTTAAAGTTTTCCATCTCACTGCACATATATTTATCTCATCGCGAAACAAAGAAATACGGCACCAATTTTGTCGCTCCTTTTTGCTAACATGCGCTCACTTCTGAAAAATCACAAAAATAAGAAACAAATCAAATTTCTTTTCATTGCTTTGTTTTTCGTGGAATGAATATAGGAGCTATGAGATGAAGTCCAGGAGCAGAAACCCTACATCCTCCGTAAAGTCTCGAGTCTAGTGTATCATTTTTAGGCTTGGATAGGTAGTAATCCGGACATTTAACAGCCAACTCAAGTAGCCCGTGTAGTTGCTACTCAATTATCAGATGCTTGCTTTGGAACTAGGTATAGCACTCATCTTTATGTAGGTACTTAAAGAACTGGTGATTGTAAATGATTGTAAATAAAGTAACACTATCAGATCAGAATGCAGGAGTTCAAGCAGATTTTTCTCAATTAAAAATTGGGGGTTGGGCTCTATAGCAGAGGCTCGCAGTTTGGCAGTTTGGCCATTTTGGTTTCTAGGAACCGAATTCAACGTAACATAGATCCTCAGGTCAATTCTTGACGTAATTTCTTGCATTTCGAACGGCAGTTTTAGAAATGTTCACATTTTTTGTAGAAATACTCATGATAAAATATGGCCATTGTCTGTTTCCATAGGTCATTACATGTTCAGATTATTCGACGGTTCGGTGTCCCTCCGGATGATGATCCGGAACATCATAGGCGTAACTAGAGTCTCGGTCTAGGGGGGGCCATGGCACCAGCTGGTGGGATGTAATTTTCAAAGGCGATTTAAAGGGGTATACCCCGTTAGGCATAAGTACGTTAGGCATAAGGACGATAGGCATAAGTACGTTAGGCATAATGGACGTTAGGCATAACGGACGTTAGGCATAATGGACGTTAGGCATAAAATGACCCAAAGAACAGCCTATGACATAAAGAAGGCAGAATTATGCCAAACGTCCATTATGCCTAACGTACATTATGCCTAACGTCCGTTATGCCTAACGTCCATTATGCCTAACGTACTTATGCCTAACGTCCTTATGCCTAACGTACTTATGCCTAACGTCGCGGACCCGATTTAAAGCACTGTGCGCATGGATTGCAATAGAAATTGTTTGACTAAGTTTATCGCTCATTCGTCCTAGAACGAACATAAAAAAATCGCGAATAATACAATTGATTTCCAATGATGCTATGATTGCTTCAAAACGCTGTGTCTGTGTCAACTTGTCTTCTCCATGTTACTAAATGTGGATAAGTGTGTAATCTAAGATTCAAGAATCTTCTTCGAATTATCTATAAATGAAATTCGATATGAGTATATTTCTGAAAGTTTTCAAGCATTTCCATGATTACTTAATGCATAGAGATCTCGATTTTTTTGAAACTTGAAATTTTTGAAACTCTTTAGATGTGGAATAAATTCCACGAAATTTTGTCATAATCAATATAAGTATTCATGCAATTCCAAAATGTATGCTATGTGCTGAAATAGTGAAGTACCGATGAACACAAATTTGGAATACTAAAGTGTTTTTTATGAGTCATAAATTTCATGAGTCTTAAAATTATGAGTCATAAATCAAATTCCAGAATAACATAGGGTTTTTGTAGTTACTGAAGTTAGGAAGAGGCTTTATTATGGTTTTCCGAATAGGTGAGAGATTTCTCTGCAAAAATCAAAGAGACTTGAGAAGCAACAAAATCGATCTGAATTGTGCTGCAAAAGAAATGTTTTCTGATACGAACTGGTTTCTAAATCTAATTTTTTTTATCCTAAAAAACAAATTCTAACTAAAGCAGGCACAAAAGAGTTTTCCGATGATCCTTATGAAATCGCCAAAAAATTAAATGGAACAAGATCTTTTGAGGATTATAAAAATATTTCTTTAATGCAATCTCTGTTGTGAGTGCGAAGGTTGCCTAAGTTTTGTCCTAATAGGGACACGGCAGGTATTTCCGTCCATCGTCATAGGGGCTAAAACCATCGAAAGGAACGTCCTTTAGCTAGAAACTCCACTATAGCAGAACGTATCTCCTGAGCTTACGATTTGATACGGATGAGTTTGTCAAAAAAGTTTCTCTTTCATTGGTTTTCGAGACTATGACGAAAAGACGAAAATACCTGCCTTAACCCTACTTTCAATGGAATGCGTTGTTGATTTTTCTGCCATTGTAACAAAGATTCTTAAGTTTTATAATTTTATATCTTTCTGTACCAGAATTATATAGCGAGAGCAAAAAGCTCCATAGGAATTTGATCAACTGTTTTGCGGCATACCTTGCGATCAACTCGAAGATTTTTGAAAGAATGGTCGTTCGAAATTCCATTGACCGGATTTGTGTACATGTGCTCATTTTGATGTAGTTGCTTCAGTCTTTTTTGAAGCGGATGGTAGTTTAATAGAACAGAAATATTTATATCTTAATACAATTATGTTTTAATGTTTCTGCGACGAGGATACTAGTCAAACAAATGCGGAACAAATTTGTTATTTTAAGCTAGCAACTGAATTAGAAGCGGCATTGATTTTAGCTTAAAAATTGAGAAAATGTTCCCGGGGGTCCAACTTAAATATTTCGATGCTTTGCTGAACAAATGGTCATAGATGTGATAACGCAACAAAAAATATGTTTATAGAATTCATAATCAAAATTAAGAAATATGTAGGAAATATGTAAATGAAATAAAAACTGACTAAGTTGGAATTACTTTTCAAAATTTTCTGGGGGGGGGGGGGCGCACAAGTAGGTCTGGAGGGTTTCAATTTTGTTTCAGTAGTTTGCTTGTTGGATAATATATGAGATCTCATTTCACTTACCTTCAATATGTATCCGAAAGCTCTTCTTTTCTATTTTAATGAGAAAATGTATCCGTTGTGAAAGAAATCTTTATTCGAACGTAAAATCCAATACAAAATTTTCAAACGACTTATCTGCTTTTGTAAACAAAGATTCAAACGTCGATTTGACGAATCTGATAGCACTCCCACGCAAACCAACACGGAACCGCGAAACAACTCACCTTACGGTTCCTTTTACTCAAATCCGCCCTTGCGTAGAAGAAGCCAAAAATAAGTAAAATGCGAAAAAATCCGGTGAGTACTTTGCCTTTACTCCCGTGTTGAATTTTCACTCACTATGAAGTTTCACCAACTCAAATTTATGTTATTTTTACTCACTCGAGACTATGATGAAAACAACTGAAATTTAGCTTATTCCACGGAGCAGCACACGTTGGGTCGATGCAGCTCTGTTTGTTTATAATATCATTCATGAGAGGGAGTGAGAAAACTACCTAATATTGAGTTAAAAATTTGAACTTCGTATTCAAAAATTATTAATGAATAAACTTTTTTTTCAGGTTCTTTTTTTTTCTGTGAACACCTTCAATACGTAACTGAAGGCTTCCGCTACCTGTTAATGGTGATGGTTTGCGTGGGAGTGCTATCAGATTCGTCAAATCGACGTTTGAATCTTTGTTTACAAAAGCAGATAAGTCGTTTTGAAAATTTGGTATTGAATTATAACTTCAATTATTGGACCGGTGCTCCAATAGTTGCGGCATTTTCTAATCTTCTAATCTTCCTATAGTTACGAATCCCAACTATAGGGACTCGCAACTATAGGAACACTACCGCAACTAGGGACACGGCAGGTATTTCCGTCCATCGTCGTAGGGGTTAAAACCAACGAAAGCAACGTATATTTGCTAGAACTCCACTATAGCAGAACGTTTCTCCTGAGCTTACGATTTGGTACGTATGAGTTTTACAAAAAAAGCGTCTCTTTTATTGGTTTTCGAGACTATGACGAACAGACGAAAATACCTGCCGTGTCCGTGTCCCTATTGGTGCAAAGACAAAAAATATAATAAAGCATGAGAAGATATTTACCGATTTAAAGGAGCTAGCAAAGATGATGTGGCTCGGTTCGGGTGCTGACAGATTAACTAATGGTTTGACAATATGGGTTGCTGCGTTTGCGCAACTATAGGAACACCCACGACTATTGGAACATTTCACCCTATATCTATAGCCAAGCGAGCACACATTGTTTATTAGCAGAACCTCACACATCAAAGACCCCACAGCAAAAGAAAGAAATTCATAAAAGGAATTTCCCTGAAACAAACAAAAGAACTCCAAAGGAATTCCCAAAAAAATGGATTAGTGTGTGTGTGTGTCATCCTCTATCCCTCACCCATCCGGGGGCGTTGAATAAGTAGTACTACGAATAATTTGATCAAATCTAATGCTACTTAATGGTGCCCTTATCGTTACGAAGGCTAGTACCAAAAAAGGATCACTTTAGAGGCAAGAAGTCTCATCAAGTTTAGGGATTGGGATGTACTAGGGGTTCGTAACAGGTGCAGCAAAACATCGCATAGACGCCCTTATTCGTACTGACTACTCGGGGAGTAGAAGGTCAAGAAGAGCCACCACTGCCAACTAAAGCTTGAACCGGATATCTGGGACTCCCACAATATCCGCGGCAATAGTCAGCAAACGATGCTCTGTACGTATTTAGTGCTTGGTTCATACAGAATATTAAGAAGTTTGTATCCATATGGTTGAAGCTAGATTGATCACTTACCTATTTGGTGTTTAGTTTCTCACCATGATCACAATTTTACAAGGGATATCCTTTTCTCCATCTTTATGAAGATTGTTTAGCTAAATAATTAATAGTGTTTGACATTGTGAATAGTGTTTTGACATCTTGGATAGTCATATTATAGTCCTTACACACTTAGAATATTTTACAGTATACGGTAATTTTTTACCGAACTTTCAGCAGCTGAACGTACGGTAATCAGTTCGGTAAACGAAAAAAAAATACAGAACGTTCGGTAGTTTTATTTTATTTTGATCTGTCAAAAACTAGCGTACGTTCGTTTTAAATGGAAATATCAATGTTCAATCCGTTCATGAGTAATCAAATAAAATACGAGAATTCAGTTTTCAAACAAACTTTTTTTTTATTTGGTATCAATAGGGTGAATAGTAAAAAAATCATTAGAATTAGGCATAACCGAGAGAAATGACACAAGTTTTTCCTAACCGAAAAATACCAAAAACACGGCTAACCGTGTGCTTTGTCGTTTCATTGCGGGATGTGTCATCTTCTTAGGCTTGAAAAAACTTGTGTCTAACCTCCATCGTCGAAATTTTTGATGAATATTTTTACCTACGCATCAGAAGGTACCGCTTTGGACGTAAAAGACGCAGAAAGCTGAAAAAAATGATTGCGTTAAAACAATACTCAATTGTCCAAAAACTAAACATACCTGTTATTATTTCGCCTCTTAACATATTGACTAGTTTTTCAGAGATGCTATGGAAATTTCTAACCAGCAAAGTTCCAAACAAAAACGGCTTTGACAGTTTATCGCTTTACCGTAGTTTTGTAATACATAATTTGTTTTGCAGTTTGTTCGGTAATTATTTTACAATGTACGGCGATAATACGATTTTACAGAACAAACTGTAAGTTCAACTACCGAACTCTGTCAAATAATTTTGAAATTACAATTTGTTCGGTAACATTTTACTGATATTCGGTAAAATTATTCTTGTTAACCGAACTTACTGTAATTTTTTTGGTTTACCGTAGTTTTTCGTCAAAAAAATTACCGAACAGCGAAATCTATTTTAAGTGTGTATAGGGTAGACATTATTATTTTTTATTTTTTATTAAGGTTTACTGGCGGGACTCTGAATAGAGTAGAAACCTCTGCACCAGGCCTTTGATGATACCGTAGGATAATTCCTTTCGAAGCAGTTTGCCAGCCGTACACGGAACATGTCGTCCAAGAAGACGCTGTTGCAACTGAATCAGAGGGAATTACATTCATAAATAGTCAGAGAGGTCTCATGCTAACTAACATCGTAATAGTATAAAGTAATTTTTGTCATTTTCTTATCAAAGTCAAATTATTTAGCCAGTTTTTATACTATTTAGACGTCTATTGTCATTGTCCGCGCTCAAAATCGACCGGAGCAGTTTATCCGACTCACATGGAACATGTTGCCCAATGCTTCATCGTAGAAACTGAGCCGGAAGTTTTTTTTTTATCAAATATAAGAAAGTGTTCAACCCCCAATTTATAAAAAATGACAAGCTAATAACTTTTGAAGCAGTTTTCCAGCCGTACAAGGATCATGTCGTCCATAAAGACACTGTTGAACTGGCTCAAAAGACATTATATTTACAACTTTAGTAGATATTCTCTCCCATTATCTCATTCATAATTATATAGATTGATGTGTACCATGTCATTTTTGTCTTTATGGTCAGAATGTATGAAGTATGGGTTCCTCGAATTACTTTGTTTACCTAAGTTATTGGTTCTTCATGGTTTTCGTTGTGTCAATACTATCAAACACAATGTAATGCCTTGTAATAAGTGCCTTGTAATAAGTGGAAACTGTTCGTGCATTTAGTCTATTTTGTTGTTATTCCTTTGTCAAGGTAGTCTAAGACTATTATTATGTTCTAAGAAGTAGCTCAATCGTTTCTAAACTGTCAATATCTATAATGTACTAATGATCAGCTATGAGTCAGCTATAGGATTCACTTTTCGGTGGCAAAGTAAAGCTTCATCTCGCCTATTCCCTACTATTAGTAAAAATTATCGAGAATGAAGCCGTCATAAGATTGTTCATATACCATCATTATAATGTGTGGTATTTTTATTATGGTTCTTCGAAGTGAGACATAACAAAATAAAACTGGCACCACGTTCCTAGTTTAAAAAAAAACTTCTACTCAGTGAATCCAGCAGTCGATTCCCTACGAATGTCTTGAATACTTTGTTTTTCAATAAATGCCTAGCTAGCTAAATGTAAGCGTGGCTACGACTCATCGTCACAGGGAACGCATCAGAAAAGTATTGCCGAAAAGAAGAGAACTCACATCATTATAACTGATGAAAAAGGCCTCTGCCTGACTGCACTCCAAGACACGATGTCCGTTGGATTACATGCATATGCCGTAAATTAGTGCGTCAATGCCAGATTTGTAACGCAGCACCAAACAAAAATAGTCAACATGTGATACCACCACGACAGGATATGTCTTTGGTTGCCATATCAGTGCTAATGGCGTAAGCCGACCCACCGCGGCAAGGTAACATATCCGAGGGGAAGGCCTTATAGGGTAGACATTATTCAGCTATTAATGTGTACTTATTTTGAATTAATATTTTCAAAGTTATGTTTTTATATAATTTTTTATTTTATATTATCTTTTGGTATTTTGTATACGTTTAATTTATAAATTTCTTAGAAATTTCAAGTTCAAATTGTATCAGCTAAATTATGCAAAACTGTAAAGAATTTGACATCATTCATATATATTAATGCTCTTATAAAAAAGATCAATATTTGAAGCATTTTTCATAAAATGCGTGAAAAGTGTCACACTTTTGTTATACTTGTGCTTTATTGAGATCTGAATGCTATTTTAAATCCAATTTCATAGAAAAACGCTTTATCTTCGTAATTTTATATCACTGTTCAATATTTGTCACTTCTACAATTTTAAACATAAATTTCAAGTATATATAATTTTTTATAATTGTTAGGTACTCGTTATTTGCAATAATGTAATGTAAATTTCTAAACAAAAAACTTTACAGATTATTTGATTATTCCTTTTTTTTGTTATTTGATTTTACATCCATGGCTAATTTATTACAGCTCAGATCATTTGTCCTCCATTTCATATGAATTATATAATTAATTGTGAATCGCTTACCTTGTTAAAACAAATTACAATTATTTATTTCCATCCACACTAATAGATGTTCATTAGCTATGATTGATTGGAATTTGGATGTCAGTCTTCGTATACTCCCACACATCCAACACAACTTTTCTATTTTCTTCTATTCCTTTGTCTGTTACATTTCTTTAAAAACACTTCCAATTCTTAAAAAAAAGTTCAAATGTTTCGCCATGATTTTCATCTTCTCTCCGTATTCGGAGAGTTGTTTTGACAACTCACTCATGTAAAAAAGAAGTACTGTCACCTATTCCTCCTTCGTAGTAATTCCTCAATTAAAAGACTCTTTCGCTACAGACTATGTTGATATAAAAGGAGGAGGTTTTGCGCCCGCTTGAGGAAGGGATTTTGCTCTACTCAAGCGGGCTTTTCCCTGCTCCAAATAAATAATAAAGACTAGACCTGTGCGCCGGTCATATCATCGGCGGCGGCGGCGTGGTGGTCACTTTTGCCCCGGCGGCGGCGGCGTCACGGCGGCGCGCCGTTGACTTTTATCGGCGACGGCGGCGGCGTGAACCGGCGTGGATGAAAAAATAAATGGTTGAAAAAATCAATTTTACCGCGGATTTTTGGATTAACGCGGTTTGATTCACACGGTAGGAATCGCCCGTATAAAAACCGACTTCAGTGAATTAAAATTGCAATATTCTGCGTTTGCCGATCATCAAACAGCACATTCAAAATAGTCAATTGCCGGCGATACTAATCAATTGCTTATTATATTCCTTCAAGAATTCATTCGGAAATTTGTTAAAGAATGAACTATTTTCTGATGGAATTCCTAAGAGAATTTTCTAAAGGACTTTCTGAGAGAATTCCTGAAGTAGTGTTGGAACCTTTTAAGAAAATTTTGAGCAAACCCCCACAGACATTTCGAAGGAATACCTAACAGTATTTCCAAAATGCATCAGCGGCTGCTTCCGCATCTTCCTCGATTGCACACCCCAGAGCCAACGTCCTGTTTCAGGTTCTCTGCAAGTTCTTTTGCTGGTCTCTCTTCCTGCATACGCACTACATGTCCAACCCACTGTAATCTGCCTTATTTTATCAACCTGCCTGTCTGCATTTTTGTATACTTGGTTTAACACGTGGTTCATTCATTCATCTGCTGCATTTACCATTTTCCACCACGCTGTCAAGTATTGAGCACAGTATTTTCAACTCAAACACTTTGAGAATTTGATAATCTGCATCTTTTAACGTCCATGATTCATGGCCGTACAGGATGACTGGACGAATCAACGATGTGTACAGAGCTAGTTTTGTCAGTGTCTGTAGGTAGCTTCGTGAAGTTACAAAAGAATTTTCTGGAGGAATTTTCAAAGGATTACCCTGAGAAATTCTCTATTAAATTGCTTAAAGTAGTTTTGGAAGAATTCCTATGGGAATTTCAGGAACAATTATTGTCAAGGAACTTGCTAAATAACTCCTATAGGAATTACTAAAAAAAAATTCCGAAGAAATATCAAATTGATTTTCAAAGAAATTCCAAAGCAAAATTCCGAAGCTGACAGAAATTTCCGAAGTAATCCGTTAATAAATTTCTGAAGGAGTTTTTAGAGATTTGGAATTTTGAAACAATTTCCTAAGGAACTCCTAAGACATTTTCTGTAGATATTTAAAAAAAAAAGGATTTTCAGAAGGTATATCCGAATTTCTGAAAGAAGTCTTGACGGAATGTCCAAAGGAATTTTCGGAGATATCCAAGACTGTCAGAAGTTTCTTAAGGAAATTTCGTCCTAGAACTTTTCAAGGAATTCCAAAAGAGTTCTTAGAAGAATTTCTTGAGGATTTTTTTGGGAAAACATCTTAATGATGTTCCCAAGGTTTTCTTAAACAAATTTCTCAAGGAATTTGTTCCGAACTAATTCCTGAGAGAAATTTCCGAATATAGCTGAGAGAATTTTCGAAAGACTTTCTGGCATTCGTTTCCGGAGGGAATTCCTGAACGAATCTCCATAGGATTTTTTGGAAAATTACAAAAAAATCCTAGAGGAATCTAGGAATTACTTCAGAAATACCAGTAGGCATTTCCTCTGAAATTCTATTAGAAATTTCTTCATGAATTCCTTTGAGAATTCCTCCGGAAATTCCTTCAAGTATTCCTTAAGAAATTCCTTTAGGGGTTGTCCATAAACCACGTAGACTCTTGAGGGGGAGGGGTTTCTACGTCTACGTCAGTCTACTAAGGGGGGTGGGGGTATACAAAAAATCAACGTAGACTTTTTTTTCGGAAAACATTTAATACAGCAGCTTTGTGCAAAGTTCACTTGTTTGATTTTTTTTTCGATTTTTCCGTTTTTTTTTTTGCAAGACTTTTCCGAAATAATCTCTCGAATCTCTTATGGATTTCACTGAAGTGATAGTCTGAAATACGGCTTAAAATATCATGATTTTAACAGCAAATTCTTCTGTGTTGAGCACGAAAATTCTCCAAAGTATTCTATAAAAAAATTCGAAAAAATTTCAAAATTTCCACTTGGATTACATTGTAGATTCTACTAAAATATCTTTTGATTTTTGGCAGGAACTTCTTTAGAAACTACAAGTGATTCATTAGAATTTCCACGGGGAATTATATCGCACTTCGACGAAAAATTATTTAGAATTTACAAAGGAAATTCTTCAGAATTTCCACGGAAGATTTTCTGGGAAGTCCCGGGAAATTTTACTTAATTTCTAAAATTCTTGGAATTTTCACGAGGAATTCTTTGGACATGCATATAAGCGAAATTCTTCGAAATTTAACGGCAATTTCTTCGGCAGTTCTAATGAAAATTCTTTGGAATTATCTATGGAAAAGACATCTTTGAAAACTTTCGCGAGAAATTATTTGAATTTACCACCAAAAACTCTTTGAGTTTTCACAAAAAAATTATTGCAATTCTTGTGAGAAAGCATCAATAATTTTCATGAAAATTTATTCTATTTTTTTTACGATAAATTCACCACAAATTCAACTGAAATCCTCCATAATTTCCACCGAAAATTATCTGGAAAACTCTTTGGAATGTCCATAGGATTTTTTTTTTAAATTTCTTCAGAAAATCGCTCCTACTTTGCAAGAGAAATGTCAAAATATGCAAGTGCCGGTGGCGGTGGCGCACACCTCTAGAAGGAATCAAATCCAACAGAAATTAAATTAATTGGCTTCGAGATTTGGTTTCAGGAGCTATGGACAGAGGATTGAATTTGATTTCGTTGATATTGAGTTGGATTTTATTCAGTTTGATTTTGTTAGGTTTGAAATTTGAATTTTACTGTTTTTACTGTTTTACTGTTCACAATGGATTTGAAAATAAATTTGTATATTTGAATTGCTGAAAACGTGGTTGATTTCCATTTTTTTTCCAATCACTTATGACATTTTGTTAAATTTGAAAAAGTCTACGTGGTCGGGGTTCAGCCAAACAGCACCAAGCGGCTTTTCGACTGACTTGTAATATTTTGCTCGTACAAGGACAACGGAAATAGTTTCATATCAATTTAAGCATATATTTGCATTAGTATATCCTCAGTTATGAGGTTGAGGGATATTCGATGCGATTTGCGATCAATTAAATCTGCTAAACGAAAGTTTGAGCAGAAAAATCGGTAATTTTTCGTTGGCGCTTGGTGTGATTTGGCTGAACCCCGACCACGTAGACTTCAAGGGGATGGGGGAGGGGTTTTGGAAAAGTCTACTAGGGGGCAAAGGGGGGTGGGAAAATGTGAAAATTCGGCCTACGTGATTTGTGGGAAGTTGGTTAGAAATACTTTCAAAATCTCTTAAAGTAGTTCAAACGGGAATTATTTTCGAAAATCCATTCAGGCTATCTGTACAAAACCCTCCAGGAATTTCTTCAAAAACTTCTCCAAAAATTCATTTAAGAGCTCCTCAAAAAATTTTCCTTGAATAATCTTAAAAAACTCCACCAAGAATTCCTTTGGATATTTCACCAGGGATTTCTTTAAAAGTTTCTTCGAAAAGCCTCCCGGATTCCTTCTTAGATTTCTTCCAGGAAATTCATTGAAAATTAATTAGATAATGAAATAGTTTTCGGTGGAGCTGCTAATTGATTTTTTGAAAAAAATAAAACAAATAAATTAAACAACTAACACTCAAAAAATCCGAAGGTATTACTGAAAGAATTTCGTAAAGAACCCATGAAGGCATTTTCGATGGAATTCCTGCAGGAAGTTCTGGAAGAATTCTCGAAGAATGTTTTAAAGGAATTGCTGGAAGAAGCTCTGAAGAAATTCCTTAGGAAAATTTGGAAGAAATCCCTTATGCAATCTCTGGAAGAATTTATTTGAAGAATTCATAGAATAATTGCCGAAGAAATTCATGAGGAGGTATTCATTTAAAAAATTGAAGAGTTGCTAAATAGTTTTTGAAGAAACTCCAAATGGAATTTCTTGAGAAATTTATTAAGAAATATCCGGAGGAATCGCTAAAGAAACTTCCGAAGGAATTCCTTAACGATTCTCCTAAGGAATTCTTAACAACATTTTCGTAGAAATTACTGAAACAATTTTTTTGTATGCATTCCATAAGGAATTTTCGGAGAAATTTTGTAAGACCTTTCCGGAAGAATACATAAAGTAATTTTCCAAGGTTTTTTATTGAAACTTTTCGGAGGAATATCTGGAGGAATTTACTAGGAAATATACCAAGTGGTTTTGGCGCTTTGGGGATGTATTCAAGCCTTCACAAAAGCTTATGTGCCACAACAAACATAATTTGCGAGTCACCTACAGGCAGTGTTGTCTTACACTCTGTGCAAGAAATTCTGCTCTTTGATTTTACTCCATCTAAACGATGGACATTTAGAAAATTCAAATAGCCTTCTCTTAGTTGCACTTACTTAGTAAAGATTGTAAAATCGTGTGGATGGAGTAAAATCAAAGAGCAGATTTTTTTTGCACAGAGTGTAGGACAACACTGCCTACAGATTTAGGTGCCCGACTGAAATACGTATTTCGTCTCTGTAAGGCCATCTTCAGTGTCTCTTATTTGACTCGACTCGACTCAAGTTAATTGATTTTTTTATTGCGATTAGTCATCGGCGTGGCAAAATTATGATCGGCGGCGCGCCGACCCAAAATCGCCGGCGGCGGCGGCGTGAGTAAAACCACCGGCGGCGGCGGCGCGGCGCGGCGGCGCACAGGTCTACTTCAGACCCGCCATTCGGTCCCTCTTCTTAACAGAATCTCCTGAGACCCACGACCGCCCGGCGGCTCCGAGCCGAACGGAGGCTTATTTTAATTACCTGAAATACCGTCCACTATCGCACTACACACATAAAAATCACTATTGTAAGAACTGTAAGCGAGTCTCTAGAATATTTGTTTTTTAAATTCATTCCCAAAAAAAATGGATTAGGATTAGAAATTCCTTCGCAATTTTTTCACGATTTTTTTTTAGGATTTTTTCCAGTAATTTCTCAAGAAACAAAAATCTTGAAAAGTTGGAATACCTTCGAAATTCTCAGGAATTAGTTTAGAACGACATTTAATTTTTTTTTCGAAAATTCTCTTAGGAGCTCCTTCCGTCATTACTCTGGAATTTATTTTAGCAACACTTCCAGAAATTTCTTTCTTCTTTTTCTTCTCACTGGCATTACATCCCCACACTGGGACAGAGCCGCCTCGCAGCTTAGCACAGCCGCCTCGCCTCAGCACTTCCACAGTTATTAACTGCGAGGTTTCTAAGCCAAGTTACCATTTCTGCATTCGTATATCATGAGGCTAACACGATGATACTTTTATGCCCATGGAAGTCGAGACAATTTCCAATCCGAAAATTGCCTAGACAGGCACCGGGAAACGAACCCAGCCACCATCAGCATGGTCTTGCTTTGTAGCCGCGCGTCTTACCGCACGGCTAAGGAGGGTCCTTTAGACCTTCGGAAATTTCTATTGACATTCTTTTGGGTTTTTCTTTGAGAATTCTTCCGAAAATCTTCAGAAAATCATTGAGAAACTCTTTTAGGAATCATTGAGAAATTTCATTCAGAAATGCCTTTTTGATTTGTTTTGAAAATTCCTTCAGGAAATGCTTTACTATTTTAAGTAGAAACTCTTTCGGAAATTCTTTAAAGATTTATTATTTCATTCTTCAATTTTTCGGAAAAAATCTTTCATCAAAAATAACGGAATAATGTTTGCAGGAATTTCGCAAGAATGTTCAAAGGAACTACTGGAGGAATTTTATAAATTATTCTAGGATGAAAT